>NC_041388.1:693972129-693982197 GCF_002162155.2 Triticum dicoccoides
GAATTCGCCGTCTCCAGCGCGTCTCCGAGCCCGCTTCGACGCCCACTGCAACCGCGGTGAGCCCCTGAGTCGTTTCCCCCTTCTCCCCTGGTCTCTTTCGACCTCTAGGCCTTAGCCCCACCTTGGCCGAGAGCTCCACGCCGCCGGCAATGTCGCCGTCGTGGCCACGATCACCGTAGCGCCCAACCGAGCACCCTATCGTGCTCCACGCCTCACTAGGAGCACGCAGCACGCACCAACGCCTCCCCAAACCCCCTGCAACGCCGACTCCGACCGCACCCGAACTCCGGCGGCCGCAGCCGAGCTCGCCGCCGTCGACTCCGGCCACCTCAGGCCCGGCCACCACCACCGTTCGACGCGCGGGAGCAAGAGCTCTCCAACGAGCCCAAGAACGGCCTCGCCCGTGCCCTGTAGCGCGATCCCGCATCGCGCCGCCGTCTCGGGCCTCGCCGGCGTCAAGTCGCCGGTGGGTTTGACCCACTTTGACCACGGCAGGAACCCCCCCTGAGTCCCTGACAGGTGGGCCCAGCCCTGTAGCTAATTAGGATTAGCGCTAACCACTGTTAGTTAACCCCCTGACACTGACCAGTGGGCCCCAGCGCCACTAATTAGTAATTAGGATTAAACTAACTCTGTTTAACCCCCCTGTCACTGACGTGTGGGCCCCACACGTCAGGTTTGACTCCAGCCAGCCGCAGTTGACCACTGACGTCATGCTGACGTCATGCTGGCGCAATAATTATATTTCTGGATTTAATTTAAATCAGGAAATTCCAGAATATTATTTAAACTTCAAAAATTCATAACTTTTATTCTGTAACTCCAAATTGGACAAATTATATATGAAAAATGATCAGAAAAATCCAATCTATCCATCTATACTATTTTCATGCATGATCAAACAAGTTAAATTGATGTTTCAAGCAGAACAAGGAAAAGCACTTTAAAAGGCCATATTTGAATTTGAAATTTGAATCCTTGATTCAAATTTGTTCAAACCCTTCTGGTTTTAGTTGCATTAGCCCAACACACTCATATTGCCATGTTTCATGCATGCATCATATTGTTGCACATTGTTTGGTGATGGTTGTGTATCGGTGTCCTTTGCGACAGGTTCTGCCTCCGAGGAGTACCGTGATTACCCTAACGAAGAACCGTATCAGTGCATCGACCCATCAGGCAAGCAACCAACCATTTGATCATATCGATACAATCCCATGTTCTCGCTCCTGCTCTCTTTTACTGCATTAAGACAACGCGTTTCAAACTGCTGTGTGCTACGGTAGTTGAACCCATTTCCTCTGCATGACCTGTCATTGCCACAGTAACTAGATGAAACCCACTAGCATGTGTAGGAGTTGATTGAGCCATATGTATGTGTTGTTCCTACCTTGCTATGCCTGCTATGCTTAGAGTCGTGTCAGGTCTGGTTCATCTGGGTGATGGGCTAGAGTGAATGATTATGTCGGTAATAAGAGTGGTGAGGTGAACACGATTTGGTAAAGGTATCGATGAGAGGCCATGTAGGAGTACATGGTGGGTTGTTTCATTGAAGCCGACCTTAAGCACTGAGATCTGTATGTGTGATTTAAGATACAGCTGCTACCATGCATTGGGCCCTGAAATATGACCCCGCTCGACTTCTTATCCACCCTAGCTCTCTGTCCAGGAGTTGCAAGTAGTTTCTGGTGTTTGTAGTCTACTGGAGGCCGTGGACAGCGCTGACCGTAGGGGTGGGCTGTGATGCGGTAGGTACGTGGCACGGTGTACCGAATACCCGTTAGGTATCTCGGGAACCCTGTTCACATCGTTCGGGGCCGTATGGGAAACCTCGGCCGGACTCCCTGCGGATGGAACCTGAATAGGCGATAAACCTGGACTAGAGGCTTAAGTGTTTAGGTAGGTCGTGGTCTACACCCACGTCGGCTTTCGCTTGAAGTCTGCCGAGCACATGTCGTGTGCAGACGCTAAGTGGTGGAAACATGTATGAAGAAGTACACCCCTGCAGGGTTAACATGATCTATTCGAATAGCCGCGTCCGCGGTAAAGGACTACTTGGTTGCCTATACAGTTCATAGACAAGTAAATGGAAACGACTAAAAGCCTCAAGATAAGAGTGAGTGCCGAGGATGGCTCTTCCGTAGGAAGACGGAGGCGGATCCTCGGTAGTGTATTGAATTGGTGAGTAGTGGACTCGTGTGCGCAAAACCATTTCAAGTTGGAGTATCGTAGGATAGCCTAGCCAAGAGTCAAAGCTGGCTTGCTGCAATAACTCCACCAACCCTTCTTGATACTAAGCATGTATGTAGGATCTGATGTAAGTCTTGCTGAGTACCTTTGTACTCATGTTGCTGTAATCTACTTTTTTTTTACAGAAGACGCTGCAACCCTTTCTGATGGGTTCTATGTAGACATTGACATCAACGAGTAGGCTAAAGACCCAGGTGGTGACCCTGAGCTTGTGAAGGACCACGTAGTATAGCTAGGCTTTCCAAGCCTCCTTTATTTTACTAGTTGTCTGTACTCAGACAAGTTATCTCCGCTGCTGATTTGTATGACTGTATGACTTGAATGCTGGGTCGTGTGACCCGTATCTTTGTGTATGCTATGTATGGCTCCCTGAGCCTTAAATAAAGTACTTGTGTCGTAGAGTCATGTTGTGATGCTTCGTTGTATTTGCACATATCGAGCATATTGTGTGTATGATTGAAATGCTTGGTATGTGTGGGATCTGACTATCTAGTTGTTTATCTTTAGTAGCCTCTCTTACCGGGAAATGTCTCCTAGTGTTACCGCTGAGCCATGGTAGCTTGCTACTGCTCTGGAACACTTAGGCTGGCCGGCATGTGTCCTTCTTCGTTCCTGTGTCTGTCCCTTCGGGGAAATGTCACGCTTTGAGTACCGGAGTCCTATTAGCCCGCTACAGCCCGGTTTACCGGAGTCCTGCTAGCCCAGTGCTACAGCCCGGACCCACTTGCTGATGACCGACACGTTCGAGGCTGGGTCATGGATGCCTGTCCCTGTAAGTCTGTGCCACTTTGGGTTTACGACTAGTCATGTCAGCCCGGGCTCTTTATCATATGGATGCTAGCGACACTATCATATACGTGAGCCAAAAGGCGCAAACGGTCCCGGGCAAAGGTAAGGCGACACCCGTGGGGATACCGTGCGTGAGGCCGCAAAGTGATATGAGGTGTTACCGGCTAGATCGATGTGACATCGAGTCGGGGTCCTGACAGCGTTGGCATCAGAGCCGGACTGCCTGTAGGTTCTCCAAGCCAAACTGGTCGATGTTGAGTCTAGAAATTCTTTAGTTATATGTAGGGGAATTGTTTGTGGGTTGGAACGTAAGGCTCTTTTTACTTCTTTATCTTATGACATTCTGATCTGAGTCAGTCCATTCTTCCACCGGGGATTAAGGAATTAGGATCTATTCTCTCTATCAGGATCACGTGTTACTAATCAGTAGTACCTTATAAGTTTGATGGATACAAGCCTAGTTCAGTTCTACTACCACATTATGTTGCTAGGATGGTCTCAGAACTTTGATATGATGATGTTGAGTGTGTATGAAATCCTTTGTCAAATGTCTCAAATCCTTCTTGAGCATTTACAGCTGTTACGCTGCCGAAATTTTGCTAGAAATTCTAATGCCTTTGCATTATGATTGTGCTTTCAGATGGCCACTCGCGACCTCAATCAAGTGGTTCGCCTGACTCGATGCCTAGATGTACCCGGCCATACTGCCAAGTTGGTCAGGGTAATGACTGAGGCTGGATACCGCTGGTATCCTGAGTACACGGTCGAAGAGCAATTCCGAGACTTTAATCAAAGCCAGTATCTCTGCACTGTCAGGATATTTCCATCTTATCCTGGATCCACCGAGCCTCTTCACTGCTCATATGGACTCGGGGTTACCATTGAGATGGCGGTGCAGGACGCCGCCTACTCTATGATGACCATTATGCGAGTCAGATCTGGTATATTTCGGGACTCTGATTTCCGGTATATGCCAGGATCACTTCCGGGAGCACAAGGGTATCTCCAGGCTATTTATGCTGACCCCACTCAGGAGGATTCACGGACTCGCACCACTGCTGAGATGCTCGAGGATAAGGACCGTGAAAATCGGGCCTTGAGGTTAGAGCTCTTCAATACCCGTGCTGACCACTGGGCCACTTTGACTCGGTTCGCACCGGCGGTGCAAGCTGGATATTCAGATATGCGCGATCTCTATCCTGTGAGATCTGCTCTGCCAGACGTGATGGTTTGGCGTGATGTAGGAGGCATCACCCCACCTCGCGGTCCCCGCAGGCCACCGTCTGTTGGTCCAAGGCCTCATCCTAGCCCCTATGGTCCACAAGCTCCGCGAGATCGTCTGTTTCCGGATGATCATGTTGAGCTTCCAGGCTATGGAGGTGACTTTTACGAGGACTACTACGGATCGGTTTGAGTTAGTGGTAGTATCACTAGTTCGCACTAGCTGTGTTGTCTATCGTCCCGCGTGACTCGTGGGATATGACCTAGTTTGTACTCTTTCCGGAGGTGTAGAAAAATAATGTATAGGAGCTTGGAATGCCTCCGATGAGATGTAATCCTTTTCTCACCGTAATAGTACTTTGTTTGGTCTTGTACTAAACCCTGTATGGTGTGTATGACGATGGAATAAAAGAAGCAGTTTCTGTTTTTACCATGTCATACGGATGATCATCTTGCATTTCGAGTTATTCCTTACATTCTGTATCCTATGTCGGAATTTTATCATTCTGACTAAATCATTGTCTTGTTACCTAGGATGGTCAACACGCGCGCTAACCCTGCTTCTCAAGAGCAGGCCGAAGGCAGTGAAGGCAGGAACGAAAATCTGCCTCATCCTCCTTCACTAGCCGAGGTTATGATGGAAGCTGAGAGAAACAAGCGGGAGACCAACCGTTTGTTGGAGCGTATTGAACAGAACACGGCACACCATCAGAGGACTAACGTGGTGTCACTCAGTGATTTTATCAAATTACATCCACCCACGTTCCACCACTCCGTCGAGCCTCTCGATGCTGATGACTGGCTTCGCAGTATCTCTCACAAACTGCGTTCCGCGCTGGTAGCGGAGGCTGACAAGGTCACCTTTGCTGCATATCATCTTGAAGGCCCCGCCAGTCTATGGTGGGAAAATTATGGAGCTATGCGCCCAGTGGGCCATGTCACTACTTGGGCTGAGTTCAGCGAGGCTTTCCGTGAGCATCATATTCCGGAGGGTCTCATGGACCGCAAACGTGAAGAATTTTGCAGTTTCACCCAAGGCCGACTTTCTGTGGATGTTTACAGCAGGGAGTTTGGTAATCTCGCACGATATGCAACCGAGGAAGTTTCTACTGACGCCAAGAAGCAAGCAAGGTTCCGTAAGGGCCTTAGTCCTGAGCTTCGCCGTGACCTCCGTCTGCATGAGTGCGCATCCTTCCAGAAACTTGTCAACAAAGCCATCAGTGCTGAAACTGGTCAGACTGACTATGACGCAACACGCAAGCATGGCCGTGATATGGGTTCCTCATCCGGTGCTGGTCCTCAGAAGCGCCGCGTGTGGGTACCCAACACCGCCCTGCCACCCAGGTTCACACCGAGGCCATCCTTCCAGGCACCTCGCCCCGTTCAGCAGTCTGCACCGGCCAAGCCCTATGGAGGTCCAACCAACAATGCTCCTCCACGTACCAGTTCCGTGACTTGTTTCAAGTGTGGGGAATCTGGCCACTATATGCGTGAGTGTCCCCAGACCAACCCCAACCAGTCTGCTAAAGCTGTTGGCCGTGGCAAGCCGACAGGAAAAGTATTCCACGCCAAGCCGGTCACCACCTCACGTGGCCATGTCAACTGTATCTCTGCCGAAGAAGCTCAAGAGGATCCCAACGTCGTTCTCGGTACGCTTCTTGTCAATTGCCACCCGGCATCTGTTCTTTTCGATACAGGAGCCTCTCATTCTTTTATATCTGAAAATTATGCTCGTTTGCATAACGTCGCATTCGGTGATATGCCAACCTCTATGGTAATTCAAACTCCGGGATCCAAATGGCAAACTTCTAGAGTAAGCCATGGAAATGAAATCCAAGTCGACAGATTTGTTTTCCTTGCCTCTTTGATAGCCCTTAAATTTTCAGATATCAATATCATTCTGGGTATGGACTGGATGTCAGCTCATCAAGCCAAAATTGATTGCTTCTCTAGGACTGTTCAACTCACCCATCCTTCGGGGAAGATAGTCAATGTCTTGACCCGAATAGCTAAGCGACAATTATATTCTCTTAACGCCAGCCCTTTGCCAGACCTTGAGGACGTTCCGGTAGTCCGTGACTTCCCGGATGTCTTTCCAGAAGAATTGCCAGGTGTTCCACCTGACAGGGATGTTGAGTTCGTAATAGACCTCATTCCGGGAACCGTTCCGATTGCTAGAAGACCCTATAAGATGGCACCCCTAGAACTAGCCGAGCTTAAGAAACAACTCGATGAGTCCTTGAAAAAGGGTTTCATCCGACCTAGTTCATCTCCGTGGGCTTGCCCCGTCCTATTCGTCAAGAAGAAGGATGGTACGGACCGGATGGTTGTAGATTACCGACCTGTCAATTTGGTCACAATCAAGAACAAATATCCGCTTCCCAGGATCAACGACCTGTATGATCAGCTCGCTGGATCCTCAGTCTTCTCCAAGATGGATTTGAGGTTGGGCTACCATCAAATCAAAATCAGAAACGGGGACATTCCTAAAACGGCCTTTGTTACTCGTTATGGCCAATACGAGTACACCGTCATGTCCTTCGGTTTAACCAACGCTCCAGCCACCTTTTCTCGGTTAATGAACTCAATCTTCATGGAGTATTTGGATAAATTTGTTGTAGTTTACCTCGATGATATACTCATCTACTCCAAGAACGAGGAAGAACATGCCGAACATCTAAGGCTAGTGTTGCAGAAACTTTGAGAGCATCGCCTTTATGCCAAATTTTCTAAATGTGAATTCTGGTTGCCAGAAGTGACCTATCTGGGTCATGTAATATCTGGTAAAGGTATTGCTGTTAACCCTGAGCGAGTTCAAGCCGTCCTTAATTGGACTCCACCTGAATCGGTCAAGCAAGTTCGGAGTTTTCTAGGCTTAGCGAGCTATTGTCGTCGCTTTGTCGAGAACTTCTCCAAGGTTGCCAAACCTCTAACCGAACTCCTCAAGAAAGATAAGAAGTTCGAGTGGACTCCACAATGTGAGCACAGCTTTCAGGAACTGAAAAGACGCCTGACTTCTGCTCCCGTACTGGTACCGCCAGACTTCTCCAAAGACTTTGTTATCTACTGCGACGCCTCGCGACAAGGACTAGGTTGCATTCTCATGCAAGATCGACACGTAATTGCCTACGCTTCACGGCAATTGCACCCACACGAGGAGAATTATCCTACTCATGATCTAGAGCTTGCAGCTGTAGTCTATGCACTTAAGACCCGGCGACATTACCTCCTCGGTAATCGTTGCGAAATATTCACTGATCACCAAAGTTTGAAGTACATCTTCACCCAACCGGAACTGAACCTCAGGCAAAGACGTTGGGTTGAATTGATCACAGACTTCGACTTAGGAATAACCTACACCCCAGGGAAAGCCAACGTCATGGCTGATGCGCTAAGTCATAAATCTTATTGTAACAATCTGATGTTACAACAAAGTCAACCGCTTCTCCATGAGGAATTTCGGAAGCTTAACCTTCACATTGTTCCTCAAGGATTTCTTTCCACCTTGGTGGCGAAACCTACTCTTACGGATCAAATCATCGCTGCCCAAAAGCGAGATAAGGGAATATCTAAAATCAAAGAGAACATTACTAGCGGAGGTGCTAGTTGTTTCTCCACAAATGATCATGGTGTTGTGTACTTTGAGAACCGTCTAGTGGTTCCTAAGAACCAGCATCTACGGCAGTTGATCCTTAAGGAGGCTCATGAATCCCCTCTCACCATTCATCCCGGTAGTACTAAGATGTATCAGGACCTACGCCAGAGGTTCTGGTGGACTAGGATGAAGAGAGAAATTGCTCAGTATATTGCAAATTGCGACGTCTGTCGTCGTGTAAAAGCAGAGCACCAACGGCCTGCTGGCACCCTTCAACCCTTAGCTATTCCTGAATGGAAATGGGATAAAATTGGTATGGATTTCATTACCGGTTTTCCCAGGACCAAGAGAGGGAATAATGCTATTTTCGTCGTGGTCGATCGTCTTTCCAAAGTAGCCCATTTCCTACCTGTTCGAGAGAGTATAACCGCTAGTCAGCTGGCAGACTTATACATCTCCCGAATAGTGTCCCTTCATGGTGTTCCTTTGGAAATTAACTCGGATCGAGGAAGTCTTTTCACCTCTCGATTTTGGGAAAGTTTCCAAAATGCTATGGGAACCCGTCTCTCCTTTAGCACCGCATTCCACCCTCAGTCGAGTGGTCAAGTGGAACGCGTCAACTAGATTCTAGAAGACATGCTTCGAGCCTCTGTTATCTCATTCGGAATGGACTGGGAAAAGTGCCTTCCATTTGCCGAATTCGCTTACAACAACAGCTATCAATCTAGCTTGGGTAAAGCCCCTTTTGAAGTTCTCTATGGACGACGGTGTCGAACACCCCTTAACTGGTCAGAGACCGGGGAAAGACAATTCTTTGGCCCGGATATAATTCAGGAAGCAGAAGAACAAGTTCGCATCGTTCGTGAAAAGTTGAAAACAGCCCAATCTCGTCAAAAGAGTCAATATGACCGAAAACATAAGGCTATGACTTTTGAGGTTGACGAGAAGGCTTATCTTCGGGTCACCCCTCTGAAGGGAACCCATCGTTTCGGTATCAAAGGCAAATTGGCTCCTCGTTACATTGGACCTTTTCGCATTCTTGCCAAACGAGGGGAAGTTGCCTACCAGCTGGAACTACCTCCGCATCTCTCCAGAGTCCACGATGTCTTCCACGTTTCTCAACTCAGGCGTTGCTTCTCGGATCCTATCCGTGGAGTGGACCACGAAACGCTTGATCTCCAAGATAACCTTACATATCGAGAGTACCCCGTTTGTATCCTCGATCAGGCCGAACGTATCACCCGACGTCAGAACATCAAGTTCCTCAAAGTACAATGGTCGCACCATTCTGAGGATGAAGCAACCTGGGAAAGGGAGGATCGTCTTCGACTCGAGTACCCCGCCTTCTTCCCGGAGGAACCCAAATCTCGGGACGAGATTCTTTTGAGTGGGGGTGAGTTGTCACACCCTAGCTAGTCATGCATTAGAGTGTTGCATCATGTTTACTCTTTCATCAGAAACATTGAAATGGGGATCTGTGAAAGCCTCAGAATCATTTTGAAAATGACCCAAATAAAAATTTCTCCAAAAGGGTCCAAGAAAATGCTCATGTTGATCTCTGAAAATATTGGACAGAGATAAAAATCAAACCAATATTTTTAGTGGCTCATGGACATTTATTTTGGGCATTTGGAATTAATGCATAAATATTTGCTTTGGAAATATATTTCTATATATATTAATATATGTCCAAATATTATGCCAATTATAAAGGAGCTCTGGAATAATATATCTAGCCCCTGAAAAATTTGGCATAAGTTAAATAAATGATTTAATATATTTTTTTTAAATCAAAACAAATGTCAGAAATTAGAAAACGGAAAAAAATAAAAGGGAGAAGCTTACCTGGGCTCCTCCACTGTGCAGCCCATCCAGCTGGCCGGCCCAGCCAGCAGGCGGCCCAGCCGCCTCCCTCCTCTGTCGTCTTCGTCCCGACAAAGGGAGGGGAGTGTGGCCGGCGCGCGCGCCCGCCACCGCGCCACGCCACCTCTCTCCCTGCCTGCCTGCCCTCCCCTCCTCGCCTCGATGCCCTGGACGACGCCACGCCTCCCCCCCTACTCTCTCTCACTCTCCCTCGGCTCTCCCCTCCTCTCCCTCGCTCTCTCTCTCACACGGCCGAACACCACCGTCGCCGCCGTTCGCCTTAGCAGCCGTCTCCGGCCACCCCTCGCTCCCCCGACTAGCTCAGAAGCTCCGCCACAACCCCCTCTTCC
>NC_041388.1:693982244-694048469 GCF_002162155.2 Triticum dicoccoides
GCCACGTCGCCGTTCCCCTCTTCGGGCTCCGACCATCATCGCCGTCGAATTCGCCGTCTCCAGCGCGTCTCCGAGCCCGCTTCGACGCCCACTGCAACCGCGGTGAGCCCCTGAGTCGTTTCCCCCTTCTCCCCTGGTCTCTTTCGACCTCTAGGCCTTAGCCCCACCTTGGCCGAGAGCTCCACGCCGCCGGCAATGTCGCCGTCGTGGCCACGATCACCGTAGCGCCCAACCGAGCACCCTATCGTGCTCCACGCCTCACTAGGAGCACGCAGCACGCACCAACGCCTCCCCAAACCCCCTGCAACGCCAACTCCGACCGCACCCGAACTCCGGCGGCCGCAGCCGAGCTCGCCGCCGTCGACTCCGGCCACCTCAGGCCCGGCCACCACCACCGTTCGACGCGCGGGAGCAAGAGCTCTCCAACGAGCCCAAGAACGGCCTCGCCCGTGCCCTGTAGCGCGATCCCGCATCGCGCCGCCGTCTCGGGCCTCGCCGGCGTCACGTCGCCGGTGGGTTTGACCCACTTTGACCATGGCAGGAACCCCCCCTGAGTCCCTGACAGGTGGGCCCAGCCCTGTAGCTAATTAGGATTAGCGCTAACCACTGTTAGTTAACCCCCTGACACTGACCAGTGGGCCCCAGCGCCACTAATTAGTAATTAGGATTAAACTAACTCTGTTTAACCCCCCTGTCACTGACGTGTGGGCCCCACACATCAGGTTTGACTCCAGCCAGCCGCAGTTGACCACTGACGTCATGCTGGTGCAATAATTATATTTCTGGATTTAATTTAAATCAGGAAATTCCAGAATATTATTTAAACTTCAAAAATTCATAACTTTTATTCTGTAACTCCAAATTGGACAAATTATATATGAAAAATGATCAGAAAAATCCAATCTATCCATCTGTACTATTTTCATGCATGATCAAACAAGTTAAATTGATGTTTCAAGCAGAACAAGGAAAAGCACTTTAAAAGGCCATATTTGAATTTGAAATTTGAATCCTTGATTCAAATTTGTTCAAACCCTTCTGGTTTTAGTTGCATTAGCCCAACACACTCATATTGCCATGTTTCATGCATGCATCATATTGTTGCACATTGTTTGGTGATGGTTGTGTATCGGTGTCCTTTGCGACAGGTTCTGCCTCCGAGGAGTACCGTGATTACCCTAACGAAGAACCGTATCAGTGCATCGACCCATCAGGCAAGCAACCAACCATTTGATCATATCGATACAATCCCATGTTCTCGCTCCTGCTCTCTTTTACTGCATTAAGACAATGCGTTTCAAACTGCTGTGTGCTACGGTAGTTGAACCCATTTCCTCTGCATGACCTGTCATTGCCACAGTAACTAGATGAAACCCACTAGCATGTGTAGGAGTTGTTTGAGCCATATGTATGTGTTGTTCCTACCTTGCTATGCCTGCTATGCTTAGAGTCGTGTCAGGCCTGGTTCATCTGGGTGATGGGCTAGAGTGAAATGTTTATGTCGGTAATGAGAGTGGTGTGGTGAACACGATTTGGTAAAGGTATCGATGAGAGGCCATGTAGGAGTACATGGTGGGTTGTTTCATTGAAGCCGACCTTAAGCACTGAGATCTGTATGTGTGATTTAAGAATCAACTACTACCATGCATTGGGCCCGAAACCAATGGACCCTCTCGGCTTCTTATTCACCCTAGTTCTCCGTCCAGGAGTTGCAAGTAGTTTCTGGTGTTTGTAGCCCACTGGAGGCCGTGGACAGCGCTGACCGTAGGGGTGGGCTGTGATGCGGTAGGTACGTGGCACGGTGTACCGAATACCCGTTAGGTATCTCGGGAACCATGTTCACATCGTTCGGGGCCGTATGGGAAACCTCGGCCGGACTCCCTGCGGATGGAACCTGGATAGGCGATAAACCTGGACTGGAGGCTTAGGTGATTAGGTAGGTCGTGGCCGACACCCACGTTGGGCTTCCGCTTGAAGGTTGCCGAGTACATGTCGTGTAAACGACGGTAAGTGGTGAGAGCGTGTATGAAGGAGTACACCCCTGCAGGGTTAACATGATCTATTCGAATATCCGCGTCCGCGGTAAAGGACTACTTGGTTGCCTATACAGTTCATAGACAAGTAAATGGAAACTGTTAAAAGCCTCAAGATAAGTGTGAGTGCCGAGGATGGCTCTTCCGTAGGAAGACGGAGGTGGATCCTCGGTAGTGTATTGAAGTGGTGAGTAGTGGACTCGTGTGCGAAAAACCATTTCAAGTTGAAGTATCGTAGGATAGTCTAGCCAAGAGTCAAAGCTGGCTTGCTGCAATAACTCCACCAACCCTTCTTGATACTAAGCATGTATGTAGGATCTGATGTAAGTCTTGCTGAGTACCTTTGTACTCATGTTGCTATAATCTACATTTTTACAGAAGACGCTGCAACCCCTTCTGATGGGTTCTATGTAGACGTTGACATCAACGAGTAGGCTAAAGACCCAGGTGGTGACCCTGAGCTTGTGAAGGACCTTGTAGTATAGCTAGGCTTCCCAAGCCTCTTTTATTTTACTAGTTGTCTGTACTCAGACAAGTTACTTCCGCTGCTGGTTTGTATGACTGTATGACTTGTATGTTGGGTCGTGAGACCCGTACCTTCGTGTATGTTATGTATGGCTCCCTGAGCCTTAAATAAAGTACTTGTGTCGTAGAGTCATGTTGTGATGCTTCGTCGTATTTGCACATATCGAGCATACTGTGTGTATGATTGAAATGCTTGGTATGTGTGGGATCTGACTATCTAGTTGTTTATCTTTAGTAGCCTCTCTTACCGGGAAATGTCTCCTAGTGTTACCGCTGAGCCATGGTAGCTTGCTACTGCTCTGGAACACTTAGGCTGGCCGGCATGTGTCCTTCTTCGTTCCTGTGTCTGTCCCTTCGGGGAAATGTCACGCTTTGAGTACCGGAGTCCTGTTAGCCCGCTACAGCCCGGTTTACTGGAGTCCTGCTAGCCCAGTGCTACAGCCCGGACCCACTTGCTGATGACCGACACGTTCGAAGCTGGGTCATGGATGCCTGTCCCTGTAAGTCTGTGCCACTTTGGGTTTACGACTAGTCATGTCAGCCCGGGCTCTTTATCATATGGATGCTAGCGACACTATCATATACGTGAGCCAAAAGGCGCAAACGGTCCTGGGCAAAGGTAAGGCGACACCCGTGGGGATACCGTGCGTGAGGCCGCAAAGTGATATGAGGTGTTACCGGCTAGATCGATGTGACATCGAGTCGGGGTCCTGACATAGCATGTAGTGCAATCGCTTGGGTTCAGTTAGAGCCCAACGCCTTGCTCGGGTTCAGTTAGAGCCACCGCCTCGCAGACACACGCGTACGTGTATGAGAGAAACGCGCATCGCTCGGCCCCCGACCTCCCACCGTAATCGGGAACTCCGCGAAATTTTCCTCCCCCTCGCTTCTACCACGGTTTTTTCCGTCATGGACGGCCCAAACAATGTCATGCAGCTGCGTCTCCGGCCCGCCCAGGACGAAAAGCCCATTTACTGTCATGATTTTTGTCATAGAAGTAGGAGCCCACCACATCTATGATGATACCGGATTTTGTCACAATTATCGTCATAGAAGTGTCATATGTATGACAAAAAAAATTTCGTTCTGCCCAAAATGTCACGGATGTGTCTTTTTTTGTAGTGATGGGCTGGCTGTGTTCCAGCCATGAAGATCGTGACCCGGTTTGGTAGATCGAGGGGGTCGGAATACTGTCGCCATCGGAGCCTCCGCTAATCCGTCCGTCCTGCAACTGATACAGCGACTCGGTCTCACCAGTTGAAGATTCGTCATCTGAGCAAACGACGGTTTCTCCATCAGATGTTGGTCCGCCCTCGTACTCCGCCCCATGGATGACACCTACAAAAACATGCTTTGCGGCGAGCTGAAGCAGGGAAGGGCTCGCACGCTGAGCCGTCTCGATGATGTCGGTGCAGATGTCCGGCTCAGGGCCCGGTTCACCAATTTTGCCAATGAAGACGTGAATCCCACCAAAGGGGACCCGATCGCTATATTCGATTGAACCGACCTCGCGTCCCCATCCTGCATCGTCGATGTAGAGCTTGCCGCAACGACTCTTCGTCATCCGGCCCATAGCGTATCCCTTGAGTCCAGCAAGGCTGCCCTTCAAGAACTCGAAACCATCGTGCGATAGCCCCATGGTGGGCGCCAACTGTCGTGGGTTTATCACGGTAGATGCCCTCATGAAAGGACTTAGTCGTGGAGCCATTGCAACGGGTTAGCTTAAAGGGGTTAAACCGGACAAGGGACGCGGGGGATTTTATACTAGTTCGGCCCCTTCGATGAAGGTAAAGCCTACGTCTAGTTGTGATTGGAATTTCTAGGGTTTCGATGACCAAGGAGCGAATCCGCTTTGCCTAGCTCTTGAGTTGTTGTCTGTCCTCCCTAAACCGCGGTCGGGTCGTCCCTTTATATACATAGGTTGACGCCCGCCGGTTTACAGAGCCCTGAGGCTGGATCATAAACGTGTCCGGCTCGGTCTCTATTCCTTCTAACTTATAATACAAGTTACATGAAAGAGTTGGTTTACATCTATAGGCCTTAACCCGCCTTTGGGACTTGGGCCTTCGTAAAGCGCCACGTTTTCATGGGCTTCTATATTCATGGAGTTAACCCGGCCACTCCTAGCCGGTTTACCTCCAGTAGTCATATCCCCAACAGTTTCTCTATCATACCCGAAGGAATTTCAAAGTAAACATTTTCAGTAGGTTTAGTAGGTTGAGGAGCAACTCTTTGCATTACCAGTCGGGGTGAAGATACCCCGAACAGGCCGCTCAAAGGATTACTTTCGACAGTAACAAGTCACAGTAAATTTCAGCACACTATATAAATTTTTCCTTACCAAATTCCACCTACCAAAGGCGCTTCACTCCCGGGCAACGGCGCCAGAAAAGAGTCTTGATGACCCACAAGTATAGGGGATCTATCGTAGTCTTTCTATAAGTAAGAGTGTCGAACCCAACGAGGAGCAGAAGGAAATGACAAGCCATTTTCAGTAAGGTATTCTCTGCAAGCACTGAAATTATCGGTAACAGATAGTTTTTTGATAAGGTAATTTTTGACGGGTACCAAGTAAAAAAAAGTAAACAAGCTGCAGCAAGTTGGCCCAATCCTTTTTGTAGCAAAGGACAAGCCTGGACAAACTCTTACATAAAGGAAAACGCTCCTGAGGACACATTGGAATTATCGTCAAGCTAGTTTTCATCAGCTCATATGATTCGCGTTTGGTACTTTGATAATTTCATATGTTCGTGGACGAGTGCTTGGATACTGCGCTTACTTGGACAAGAATCCCACTTATGATTAACCCCTCTTGCAAGCATTTGCAACTACAAAAGAAGTATTAAGGTAAACCTAACCATAGCATGAAACATATGGATCCAAATCAGCCCCTTACGAAGCCACGCATAAACTAGGGTTTAGGCTTCTGTCACTCTAGCAACCCATCATCTACTTATTACTTCCCAATGCCTTCCCCTAGGCCCAAACAATAGTGAAGTGTCATGTAGTCGACATTCACATGACACCACTAGAGGAAAGACAACACACATCTCATCAAAATATCGAACGAATATCAAATTCACATGACTACTTATAGCAAGACTTCTCCCATGTCCTCAGAAACAAACGTAACTACTCACGAATCATATTCATGTTCATAATCATAGGGGTATTAATATGCATAATGGATCTGACCATATAATCTTCCACCAAATAAACCAACTAGCATCAACTACAAGGAGTAATCAACACTACTAGCAACCCACGGGTACCAATCTGAGGTTTTGGGACAAAGATTGGATACAAGCGATGAACTACGATTTGAGAGGAGATGGTGCTGGTGAAGATGTTGATGGAGATTGACCCCCTCCCGATGAGAGGATCGATGGTAATGACGATGGTGATGATTTCCCCCTCCCGGGGGGATGCTTCCCTGGCAGAACAGCTCCGTCGGAGCCTTAGATTGGTTCCGCCAAGGTTCCGCCTCATGGTGGCTGCGCTTCATCCCGAAAGCTTGCTTATGATTTTTTCCAGGGCGAAAGACTTCATATAGCAAAAGATGGGCACTAGAGGCCTGCTAGGGGGGCCACGAGACAAGGGCGCGCCTAGGGGGGTTGGGCGCGCCCCCACCCTCGTGGATGGTGGGTGGCCCCCCTCTAGTGCTTTCTTCGCAAAACATTTTTTATATATTCCAAACTAACTTTTGTAGAGTTTTAGGACTTTGGAAATTGTGCAGAATAGGTCTCTAATATTTGCTCCTTTTCCAGCCCAGAATTCCAGCTGCCGGCATTCTCCCTCTTCGTGCAAACCTTATAAAATAAGAGAGAATAGGCATAAGTATTGTGACATAATGTGTAATAACATCCCATAATGCAATAAATATCAATATAGAAGCATGATGCAAAATGGACGTATCAATGAGGTAATTGTACCTTCTCCCGAATTGGAAAGTAGTTCATCAGAGAAATCAGTTCCAGTGATTCCTACACCAATTAGTGAGGAAGCTAATGATGATAATCATGAAACTTCAGATCAAGTTACTACCGAACCTCATAGGTCAACCAGAATACGGTCCACGGTACGATAATACTGTTCTGGAGATCATGTTACAAGACCATGACAAACCAACAAGCTATGAGGAAGCAATGATGGGCCCAGATTCCGCGAAATGGCTTGAGGCCATGAAATCTGAGATGGGATCCATGTATGAGAACAAAGTGTGGACTTTGTTGACTTGCTCGATGATCGGCAAGCCATAGAGAATAAATGGATCTTCAAGAACAAGACTGACGTTGACGGTAATGTTACTGTCTACAAAGCTCGACTTGTTGCAAAAGGTTTTCGACAAGTTCAAGGAGTTGACTACGATGAGACCTTCTCACCTGTAGCGATGATTAAGTCTGTCTGAATCATGTTAGCAATTGCCGCATTTTTATGATTATAAAATTTGGCAAATGCATGTCAAAATTGCATTCCTTAATGGATTTCTTAAAGAAGAGTTGTATATGATGCAACCAGAAGGTTTTGTCGATCCTAAAGGTGCTAACAAAGTGTGCAAGCTCCAGCGATACATTTATGGACTGGTGCAAGCCTCTCGGAGTTGGAATATATGCTTTGATAGTGTGATCAACGCATATGGTTTTATACAGACTTTTAGAGAAGCTTGTATTTACAAGAAAGTGAGTGGGAGCTCTGTAGCATTTCTAATATTATATGTGGATGACATATTGCAGATTGGAAATAATACAGAATTTCTGGATAGCATAAAAGGATACTTGAATAAGAATTTTTCAATGAAAGACCTCGGTGAAGATGCTTATTTGGACTTTCACAAAGAACATACCTTGATAAAGTTTTGAAGAAGTTCCAAATGGATCAATCAAAGAAAGGGTTCTTGCCTGTGTTACAAGGTCTGAAATTGACTCAGACTCAATGCCCGACCACTATAGAAGATAGAGAGAAAATGAAAATCATTCCATATGCCTCAGCCATAGGTTCTATCATGTATGCAATGATGTGTACTAGACCTAATGTGTGCCTTGCTATAAGTTTAGCAGGGAGGTACCAAAGTAATCCAGGATTGGATCAATGGACAGCGGTCAAGGACATCCTGAAATACCTGAAAAGGACTAAGGATATGTTTCTCGTTTATGGAGATGAAAAAGAGCTTGTCATAAATCTTTACGTCGATGCAAGCTTTGACACTGATTCGAAAGACTCAAAGTTGCAAACCGGATACGTATTTATATTGAATGGTGGAGCTGTAACTTGGTAAAGTTCCAACTAGAGCGTCGTGGTGGGATCTACGTGTGAAGCAGAGTACATAGCTGCTTCGGAAGCAGCAAATGAAGGAGTCAGGATGAAGGAGTTCATATCTGATATTGGTGTAATACCTAGTGCATCGGGACCAATGAAAATCTTTTGTGATAATATTGAATTGCCTTAGTGAAGGAATCCAGATTTCACAAGAGAACCAAACACATCAAGAGACGCTTCAATTACATCCGTGTTCAAGTCAAGGAGGGAGACATAACGATTTCCAAGATACATGGGGATCTGAATGTTGCAGACCCGTTGACTAAGCCTCTTTCACGAGCAAAACATGATCAGAACCAAGACTCCATGGGTGTTAGAATCATCACAATGTAATATAGATTAGTGACTCTACTGCAAGTGGGAGACTAAAGAAAATATGCCCTAGAGGCAATAATAAAGTTGTTATTTATATTTCCTTATATCATGATAAATGTTTATTATTCATGCTAGAATTGTATTAACCGGAAACTTAGTACATGTCTGACTGCATAGACAAAACAGAGTGTCCCTAGTATGCCTCTACTTGACTAGCTCGTTAATCAAAGATGGTTAAGTTTCCTGACCATATACATGTGTTGTCATTTGATGAACACGATCACATCATTAGTGAATGATGTGATGGATAAGACCCATCCATTAGCTTAGCATAATGTTCGTTAAGTTTTATTGCTATTTGCTTTCTTCATGACTTATACATATTCCTCTGACTATGAGATTATGCAACTCCCGAATACCGGAGGAACACCTTGTGTGCAATCATACGTCACAAGGTAACTGGGTGATTGTAAAGATGCTCTACAGGTGTCTCCGAAGGTGTTTGTAAAGATGCTCTACAGGTGTCTCCGAAGGTGTTTGTTAGGTTGGCATAGATGAAGATTAGGATTTGTCACTCCGAGTATTGGAGAGGTATCTCTGCGCCCTCTCGATAATGCACATCACTATAAGCCTTGCAAGCAATGTGACTAATGAGTTAGTTATGGGATGATGCATTACAGAACGAGTAATGAGACTTGACAGTAACGAGATTGAACTAGGTATGATGATACCGACGATCGAATCTCGAGAAAGTAACATACCGATGACAAAGGGAATAACGTATGTTGTTATTACGGTTTGACCGATAAAGATCTTCATAGAATATGGAGGAACCAATATGAGTATCCTGGTTCCGCTATTAGTTACTGACCGCAGATGTGTCTCGGTCATGTCTACATAGTTCTCGGACCCATTGGGTCCGCACGCTTAACGTCCGATGACGATTTGTATTATGACTTATGTGTTTTGGTGACTGAAGTTTGTTCCGAGTCCCGTATGAGATCACGGACACGACGAGGAGTCTCAAAGTGGTCGAGAGGTAAAGATTCATATATTGGAAGGTAGTATTCGGACATCGGAATGGTTCCGAGTGATTCGGGTGTTTTACCAAAGTACCGAGGGGTTACCAGAACCCCCTGGGGAAGTATTGGGCCTATGCTACCTCTTGAGCACTGCGTTGGTTTTCCCTTGAAGAGGAAAGGGTGGTGTAGCAAAGTAGCGTAAGTATTTCCCTCAGTTTTTGAGAACCAGGGTATCAATCCAGTAGGAGGCCACACGCAAGTCCCTCGTACCTACACAAACAAATAAGAACCTCGCAACCAACGCGATAAAGGGGTTGTCAATCCCTTCACGGTCACTTACGAGAGTGAGATCTGATAGATACGATAAGATAATATTTTTGCTATTTTTATAATAAAGATAAAAAGTAAATATTGCAAAATAAACTGTGCAAGGAATAACTTGATAACAGGAGATTAATATGATGGAGAATAGACCCGGGGGCCATAGGTTTCACTAGTGGCTTCTCTCAAGATAGCATAAATATTACCGTGGGTGAACAAATTACTGTCGAGCAATTGATAGAAAAGCGAATAATTATGAGAATATCTAGGCATGATCATGTATACAAGCATCACGTCTGTGACAAGTAGACCGACTCCTGCCTGCATCTACTACTATTACTCCACACATCGACCGCTATCCATCATGCATCTAGAGTATTAAGTTCATAAGAAAAGAGTAACGCTTTAGGTGAGATGGCATCATGTAGAGGGATAAACTCAAGCAATATGATATAAACCCCATCTTTTTATCCTCGATGGCAACAATACAATACGTGTTGTTTCCCTTTCTTTCACTGGGATCGAGCACCGCAAGATTGAACCCAAAGCTAAGCACTTCTCTCATTACAAGAAAGATCAATCTAGTAGGCCAAACCAAACTGATAATTCGAAGAGACTTGCAAAGATAACCAATCATGCATAAAAGAATTCAGAGAAGATTCAAATATTGTTCATAGATAAACTTGATCATAAACCCACAATTCATCGGATCACGACAAACACACCGCAAAAAGAGTTACATCGAATAGATCCCCAAGAAGATCGAGGAGAATATTGTATTGAGATCCAAAGAGAGAGAGAAGAAGCCATCTAGCTAATAACTATGGACCCGAAGGTCTAAAGTAAACTACTGACACATCATCGGAGGGGCCATGGAGTTTATGTAGAGCCCCTCCGTGATCGATGCCCCCTCTGGCGGTGCTCCGGAAAAGGCCCCAAGATGGGATCTCTTGGGTACAGAAGGTTGCGACGGTGGAGATAGGGTTTCGTGGTGCTCCTAGATGTTTTCAGGGTATATGAATATATATAGGAGGAAGAAGTAGGTCGGTTGAGCCATGAGGGGCCCACGAGGGGGGAGGGCGCGCCCAGGGGGATAGGCGCGCCCCCCTGCCTCGTGGCAGCCTCGTCGGTAGCTTGACGTCCACTCCAAGTCCTCCGGATCACGTTTGTTCCAAAAATAACTCTCCCGAAGGTTTCATTCCATTTGGATTTTGTTTGATATTCCTTTTCTGTGAAACACGGAAATAGGCAAAAAACAGCAATTTGCATTGGGCCTTGGGTTAATAGGTTAGTCCCAAAAATAATATAGAAGTGTAAAATAAAGCCCATTACCATCCAAAACAGATAATATAATACCATGGAACAATCAAAAATTATAGATACGTTGGAGACGTATCAGCATCCCCAAGTTATAGAGATAGATCAAGACGCTTAATTGGACTTTCACAAAGAACATACCTTGATAAAGTTTTGAAGAAGTTCCAAATGGATCAGTCAAAGAAAGGGTTCTTGCCTATGTTACAAGGTGTGAAGTTGACTCAGACTCAATGCCCGACCACTATAGAAGATAGAGAGAAAATGAAAATCATTCCATATGCCTCAGCCATAGGTTCTATCATGTATGCAATGATGTGTACCAGACCTAATGTGTGCCTTGCTATAAGTTTAGCAGGGAGGTACCAAAGTAATCCAGGAGTGGATCAATGGACAGCGGTCAAGAACATCCTAAAATACCTGAAAAGGACTAAGGATATGTTTCTCGTTTATGGAGATGAAAAAGAGCTTGTCATAAATCGTTACATCAATGCAAGCCTTGACACTGATTCGAATGACTCAAAGTTGCAAACCGGATACGTATTTATATTGAATGGTGGAGCTGTAACTTGGTAAAGTTCCAACCAAAGCATCGTGGTGGGATCTACGTGTGAAGCAGACTACATAGCTCCTTCGGAAGCAGCAAATGAAGGAGTCTGGATGATGGAGTTCATATCTGATATAGGTGTAATACGTAGTGCATCGGGACCAATGAAAATCTTTTGTGACAATATTGAATTGCATTAGTTCTACTATGGCCTGGATTTCCACGATCTGGCCCCGAACTTTGTCCTCAACATCTCGGCGTTTATCGTCGTGTGCGAGGCTTTCCTCCGCATCCGCCCCCATTTCGGCATATGGCTCAAGACTTTCAACGTCAAGCCGAAGGTGGTGCGTGGAAACAGGCGGAGTGCGAAGGCGCCATGGTGGGAAAGATGGCCAACGTCTTATGACTCGAGGGCTCCTTTGTGGAGACCCTGAAGGGTGTGGCAATCGGGGTGGTTTTACATCACCGAGCCGCGCGACCCCGAGTGGGTCACAACCCCCGTGTTTCGATCCGGACACCCTACGCGGCTTACCTCCTGGAAGGAGACGGGCCTGTCGTGGGGTAAAAAAGGAGAGCTGACCGGACTCCAAACATGCATCCAAACCCTGGTGGACAAGAAGCTCAAACTTGTCAACGTTGTCCAGGTTATGCTCATCCGCCTGATCCTCCCGTGTCAACAACGGCTTTCAACCTGTGGGAGTTCGACCCGGCGCGGCACCAAACTCTGAGCAGGCCCTTCGACACGACGTACGAAGATGCCTGGAAGGTGCTTTTCAAGGGCGCCGAGGCCCCCGCATCCGCTACCGAGGATCGCAGATTCAGTACGTAGCGTCACGCTCATGCGGTAAGCTGTTTTTTCCTTTTACAGGGTATCAGTTTTTCATAGTTTGACTCCATGCAGGATCTAAGCTCCCTTACCTTTGACAGGACTGGCAGGTGACGTCCGGACAGATCAACTGTCCGGCTCCTTTTCCCGAAGGCCCAGCGGACGCTCGCTTGGCGAAGCTGCTAGTTCCGGCACCCTACATGGTGCCGGAGAAGAAGGCCGCGAAAAAGGCCAAGGGGACTCAAAAGAGTGCTCGGTGCCAGGAGGTGTCGGATCCATCATCCGACGGTTCCGAGGCGCATTCCTCCCATGAAGACGAGGAGGAAGAAGAAGAGACCTCTCCCCCTCCAGCGGGAGGAGAGAAGAAAAGGAAGGCCGCCCTCTCTGGGGAGGCCGGAGGGTCCAAGAAGGGGAAAACCCTTCCTCTGGACTACTCCACCGACGCTGATGACGGCGGAGAGGAGTGCCCAGGGCCAAGCCCCTGGCAAAATCGTAAGTATCTGGATACCAGAGTAATTCATAGTATTCATTTATTACACAGCTTTCCCTTATGTCGAATATGTTTATGCAGCCCACCCAAAGACCGGCTCGACGCATAGTCGAGAGGCTCAGTGGACTCGTCGGATGTGAACTCGCTTCCGACGGCTTCCTCCCCCCGCCCTACGGACGACACCGAAGTGTTGTCCCAACAGGTTCCAAGCCGGGAGGAGGTGGTCCTGGAGGCACCGCAAGGCGACCTCCCGGACTCCAGGAGTAAAGGGGATGAAACCACCCAGGGCTCCAAGTCCGGCTCTAGGCCGGACACCGCTCCGGAACCTTCAGAGGTTCCAGAGTCCGGTGAGGGACCTCCTTCCAAGAGGAGCAAGCCCAGTGCCGGTGACCCCCGTCCAACCGGAGGTGCCGGACAATCTGTTGGAGGCGTTCCAAGGCGCCTCCATCGACGAGGAGCACCGCACCATTATGAGTGCGGTGGTCCAGAAGGTTCAGTCCGCCAAGAGCGGACTGACTGAAGGTAAGTAAAGAATGTGTAAATAATATTACCGCATAGACAGTAGCCCCTGATGCTCTGTTTGGCGTTCGGGAAGAAAAGCCGAATAGAGGATCAAATAAAATTCGCAGGAGTATAACAAAAAGGAGTCAATATGCGTATGCAGGCTTCTCTGCTTGCGTCCGCCGCACTGACTGCGGAAGTGGACACGCTAAAGCAGAACCTCGAGCGGTCCGAGAAAGAGCTCGGGCGTGCCAAGAAGCAGCTCGAGGACAATGAAGGTAGAAATACCTTGTTTAAATATATATAAAAAGGTGCAATTGCAAAAAATGACAGGATTATCGTGGCTATTATAGGGGCCACGTCTGAGGTGGCGACCCTTAAGCAAGCGCTGGTCGAGGCCGAGAAGAGGGCGGCCACGGAGCGCACCGAGCGGGAGAAGTATGAGGCTGAGGTTGGCAAGGTACGGCAAGGGCTCCAGGCTCTCATGGAAAAACATGAGAGTTTGGAGCTTGACTCAAAGACGCGAGCGTCCGAGCTCGCGGTGGCTATTTAAAATGCCAAGTCTGCCAAGGCCGAATCCCAGAAGACCCTCCAGGAGTTGGATGAGGTGAAGAAGATAGTGGCGGGTAAGGCATTCTTTATGCAAAGCAAACACATAAACGTGAGTTACTTGTTACTTACCCGAATCCGAAGCTCTCTAGGAGCGTTCGCAGATCTTCCCCGGAGCGTGTCTGATGCCGCTGCATTCTATCGAGCCGAGGAGGGCAGCTCGACACAGAAGGTGTTCTGGTCTCAGTATGCTGAGGCCGGACACCCCATGCCCCTGAGCGACCAGCTGAAGCAACTGGTCGAGCTCCACAAGGCGGCCGAACAGGCCATGAAGGGCCTCATAGTTCGGCTGTGGCCTAGAGGGGCTCTGCCTGGGAGCTATTTCGGCCTGGTGCGGTGGCTGGTGGAGGCCTGTCCAAGGCTCGAAGTCATCAAGCGCTCCATCTGCATTGAATGTGCCCATAGGGCCCTTGCCCGTGCTAAGGTGCACTGGGGCAAGCTGGATGCTGAGAAGCTTGTGAAGGATGGGCCACCGCCGGGGAAAGAGCATCGCAAGCCCGAGAATTATTATAAGGATGTTCTGAAGGGTGCTTGCCTTGTGGCGGATGAATGTTCTAGGGATGTAATTTTTGGGTGAAACTTGCTCGTTTTGTCCTGTGTGCTGAAAACTTGTTCATATGCGCTAAGCAATGCTGTTGGAATTTAAAATATTACCTTCTGTGCGGCTGTTTATCAATTCTGAGAGATGGCAAGTCGTCGGCTTCTGCCCCCGTGCCGCTAGTGCTGGGGTGTTCAGGGATAAACCTGAGCGCTCTTTTTCCCATGTTTGGGTCCTTCGAGGGAGGCGCTCAGCCCAACGAACAAGGCAATCGGACTATAATGCGTGAACACTCTCACTTAGCCATAGAATTCTATAATTTTAAATTTCGGCGAAGACCCTGGTATTCAGAAGACCGAGTTCGGGGCGCTATCCACGCCTTGGCCGGACAGAGCCGGCTCCTCGCTCTAAGCGGCATAAGTCGTTAGGGACTCGAAAAACCTCTCGAACAGCGACCAACTCTCGCTTCATCATGACAGTCAGTTTTAGCTTTCTCCACTGAGGTGCTCGACCCAGCTCAACTGGGGCACAATCGCAGTGGTTCTCCTAGTGCTACCTTAGCCGATATAGCGGAACGTAAGGCACCAAAACATAGGAGCCGGGCAAACCCAACTATTGACCCAAGACATGATTCGGAGCCGATGCATATAATGCTATAAGTTCGGGGTGCCGCACTTGTTAAAGTGTTCGGACTTCTCACACCATATTGAGGGGTACTAAAGCCCCTGGCGTATTTTGGCCGTACCAAAGTGTACGGGTGCAACATGTCGTTAAGGAACATATATATGAAAAAAGAGTAATGCGAAAATAGACAAAATTTACGTATTGTTTATTAAAAAGGGCTGCGATCAAAGCAGAACGATACAAATAATGCGATAAAAAAGGTTGGAATTTGTAACATGTCCGTTCCAGGGGCAAGCTGCGGAATAGTATGCGAAACAGCTATACTGCTCGTGATAGAGACCACCTGGGAGTTCCGTAATGTGGCGTGGCTTGTCTGCTTCCCTGGTTCTTGCATCGTTTGTGCGGCAATTGAACTGCGAACAGGCCTTCCGAAGAGTGGAGTCCTGAAAGTAAGAGAAAATTAAAAAATCGGCAGCCCTTGGTGCGGTTTAAGCCGTGTTTCGGGCATTCCGTGATGGTGCCCCTGCCCCTGTACCCATGGTATTTCTAGAGCGTAGTTATGTACGCGAAGTACTGGTGTCGCATTTTGTGAGGGCTGGGGTTGGGGCCGCATTGCTACGCCTGCTCGGATCGTGCCAGGCGGTCTTGTTCTAGGTTACTCCAGGCGCGCTTGACGGTGTCCGGTCGTTTAATGGCCGGAGTGGAGAACTGCATGGAGAGGCTGCTTTGTACTTCCGCTGCAAGGGCCGCCGTGTGCTCCTCCGTTCGGAGGGAGCGTTTAGTGTTTCCATTGACCGTAATTACTCCTCGAGGGCCTGGCATCTTGAGCTTAAGGTATGCGTAGTGTGGTACCGCATTGAACTTGGCGAATGCGGTTCACCCGAGCAGTGCGTGATAGCCACTGCGGAACGGGACTACGTCGAAGATTAACTCCTCGCTTCGGAAATTATCCGAAGATCCGAAGACCACTTCAAGTGTGACTGAGCCTGTGCAGTTGGCCTCTACACCTGGTATTACGCCCTTAAAGGTCGTTTTGGTGGGCTTAATCCTTGAGGGATCTATGCCCATTTTCCGCACTGTATCCTGGTAAAGCAGGTTCAGGCTACTGCCGCCGTCCATGAGGACTCTAGTGAGATGAAATCCGTCAATAATTGGTTCTAGAACCAATGCAGCGAATCCGCCATGACGGATGCTAGTGGGATGGTCCCTTCGATCAAAGGTGATTGGGCAGGAGGACCATGGGTTGAACTTTGGGGCGACTGGCTCTACCGCGTATACGTCCCTTAACGCGTGCTTCCGCTCCCTTTTGAGGACGTGGGTTGCGTATATCATGTTCACCGTCCGCACTTGTGGGGGGAAACCCTTCTGTCCACTGTTGTTCGGCGGCCGGGGCTCCTCGTCGTCATCGCTATGCAGCCCCTTGTCTTCATTTTCGGCATTTAACTTGCCTGCCTGCTTGAACACCCAACAATCCCTGTTGGTGTGATTGGCCGGCTTTTCGGGGGTGCCATGTATCTGGCACAAGCGGTCGAGTACACGGTCCAAACTGGACGGGCCCCTAGGATTCCTTTTGAATGGCTTTTTCCGCTGACCGGATTTAGAGCCTTTGAATCCGGCATTAACTGTCGTATCCTCAGCATTTCCGCCGTTAATGCGGCGCTTCTGCTTGTTGCGACGCGACCTGCCACTCCTGTTCCTGGTATCCGAATTACCAGGGTTCTTGGTCATATTTTTGCTACGAGCAAGCCAGCTGTCTTCTCCCATGCAAAAGCGGGTCATGAGTGTCGTGAGTGCTGCCATAGACTTCGGCTTTTCCTGTCCAAGGTGCCGGGCAAGGCACTCATCACAGATATTGTGCTTGAAGGCTGCTAGGGCCTCAGCGTCCGGACAGTCGACTATTTGATTTTTCTTTGTTAGGAACCGTGTCCAGAATTGCCTGGCCGATTCCTCTGGCTGCTGAATTACGTGACTTAGATCATCGGCGTCTGGGGGTCGCACATAACTGCCCTGGAAATTGTCGAGGAATGCGGCTTCCAGGTCCTCCCAACAACTGATTGATCCTGTTGGCAAGCTGTTAAGCCAATGCCGAGCTGGTCCTTTAAGCTTGAGTGGGAGGTATTTGATGGCGTGGAAATCGTCACCGCGAGCCATGTGGATATGAAGGAGATAATCCTCGATCCATACCGCAAGATCTGTTGTGCCATCATATGATTCGATATTTACGGGTTTGAAACCCTCGGGGATTTGATGATCCATTATTTCGTCTGTGAAGCATAGTGGGTGTGCGGCGCCTCTGTACTGGGCTATATCACGACGTAGCTCTAATGAGCTTTGTCTAATGTGTTCGGCCCTGCCGAATTTGTGGCCGGCGTGACGGTTATCGTCTCGAGCCGTGGGGCACCCACGCAATCCGTAGATCGATCTTGTTTGCCTTGCCTTGTCCTCCAACATATCTCGTAAGTCCGGCGCATATTCCCGTGCCTTGGTACGGGGTGCGGCTTGAGTGGAGGGCCGAGAGGCCTCTCTGTCGTGGCCACGAGGTGGTCGGTCGGCCGCATCAAGTGCTTCCTCCTCTAATCGGGGTAGCAACCTGCGCTTTGGGTAGCTCTTGGAGGGGCGTTCGAGTTTATGCTCTTCGGCCGCAAGGACTTCAGTCCATCTGTCGACTAGCAAATCTTGATCAGCTCTAAGCTGTTGCTATTTTTTCTTGAGGCTTCTTGCCGTGGCCATAAGCCTGCGTTGAAAACGCTCTTGCTCGATGGGATCCTCTGGCACAACGAATTCGTCGCCGTTGAGGCTTGCCTCATCGTCGGAGGGAGGCATATAATTATCGTCCTCGACCTCTCTGTCTGCCGCTCTCTCATGAGGGCTGGTTTCTCCATCCTCCTATGCTAAATCTTGCTGGAGGGGGTTTTCTTCGGCACTTTCCGGAGTATTTTTGTCTCCCGTGCTGGAATCACCGTATTTGTTTTGGCGGGATTTTGAGCGGCGCCGCTGACTCCGGCGCTTAGGCTGTTTCTTGGAGGGGTCATCCTTCGCTGTTCCATCGCCATCTCCTTCTCTTGGGGTGTCCACCATGTATATGTCATATGACGAGGTAGCTTTCCAGGGCCTCATAGGCGCTGGTTCTTCATCGGCGTCCATACCGTCGATGTCTTCGGAGTCGAAGTCGACCATGTCGGTTAAGTCGTCGATAGTGGCTACAAAGTGGGTCGTGGGTGGGCTCTGAATTTCTTCATCGTCTGAATCCCAACCTTGCTGACCATAGTCCGGCCAGGGCTCTCCTGATAAAGAGAGAGACTTCAGTGTCTTCAGAATATCGCCGAAAGGCAAGTTCTGAAAGATGTCCACGGCAGTAAACTCCATAATCGGCGCCCAATCGGATTCGATCGACAGGGGCACGGAGGGTTCGGGGTTCGGAGAGGAGTCCGGCTCCTTGGAGTCACGAGTCTCGCACAGTACGGGGCTGGTGTTCAACTCGATCGCCGTTGGGATCGCAGCCCCCGAGGCGACGTCCAATCACCCATCCTAGATCGGCGCAGTTGGCTCTGAATTAAGGGTCGAAGCCGATATGGGTGCGGCCTCCAGGGCACTGTTCGGTGGCAGAGCTAGATCATGCTCGTCATGACAGTGCGGCGCGCTCGGCAGTGGCTCGAATCCGTCGAAGATCAAGTCCCCGCGGACGTCAGCCGTGTAGTTTAAGCTTCCAAATCTGACCTGACGGCCAGGGGCATAGCTTTCGATCTGCTCCAGGTGGCCAAGTGAATTGGCCCGCGGTGCGAAGCCGCTGAAGACGAAGATCTGTCCGGGGAGGAAGGTCTCACCCTGGACTGCATCGCTATTGATGATCGTAGGAGCCTTCGAGCCTGACAGTGACGACACAGAGGAACTCTCAATGAAAGCACCAATGTCGGGGTCAAAACCGGCGGATCTCGAGTAGGGGGTCCCGAACTATGCGTCTAGGCCGGATGGTAACAGGAGGCAAGGGACACGAAGTTTTACCCAGGTTCAGGCCCTCTCGATGGAGGTAAAACCCTACGTCCTGCTTGATTAATATTGATGATATGGGTAGTACAAGAGTAGATCTACCACGAGATCGGAGAGGCTAAACCCTAGAAGCTAGCCTATGGTATGATTGTTGCTGTGTATGTTGTCCTACAGAATAAAACCCTCCGGTTTATATAGACACCAGAGAGGGTTAGGGTTACACAAAGTCGGTTACAATGGTAGGAGATCTGCATATCCGTATCGCCAAGCTTGCCTTCCACGCCAAGGAAAGTCCCTTCCGGACACGGGACGAAGTCTTCAATCTTGTATCTTCATAGTCCAGGAGTCCGGGTGAAGGTATAGTACGGCCATCCGGACACCCCCTAATCCAGGACTCCCTCAATTGCGTTTTACGATACAGACCCGCCACCAAGCCCTAATCTCTCTCGGGAGGGCTGATCTGGAGCCTGTTCGGGGCTCCGTAGAGGGGAATCCATCGCCATCGTCTTCATCAACCTTCCTTCATCACCAATTTCATGATGCTCACCACTGTGCGTGAGTAATTCCATCGTAGGCTTGCTGGATGGTGATGGGTTGGATGAGATTTATCATGTAATCGAGTTAGTTTTGTCAGGGTTTGATCCCTAGTGTCCACTATGTTCTGAGATTGATGTTACTATGACTTTGCTATGCTTAATGCTTGTCACTAGGGTCCGAGTGCCATGATTTCAGATCTGAACCTATGATGTTTCCATGAATATATGTGAGTTCTTGATTCTATTTTGCAAGTCAATAGTCACCTACTATGTGTTATGATCCGGCAACCCCGAAGTGACAATAATCGGGATCACTCCCGGTGATGACTATAGTTTGAGGAGTTCATGTATTCACTAAGTGTTAATGCTTTGGTCCGGTACTCTATTAAAAGGAGGCCTTAATATCCCTTAGTTTCCAATAGGACCCCGCTGCCATGGGAGGGTAGGACAAAAGATGTCATGCAAGTTCTTTTCCATGAGCACGTATGACTATATTCGGAATACATGCATACATTACATTGATGAACTGGAGCTAGTTCTGTGTCACCCTATGTTATAACTGTTGCATGAGGAATCGCGTCCAACATAATTATCCATCATTGATCCATTGCCTATGAGCTTTTCACATATTTATCTTTGCTTATTTACTTTTCCATTGCTACTATTACAATCACTACAAAACCAATATTGTTACTTTTTCCACTACTACCGTTACTTCCATATTATTTTGCTACTAAATACTTTGCTACAGATACTAAGTCTTTCAGGTGCGGTTGAATTGACAACTCAACTATTAATACTTGAGAATATTCTTTGGCTCCCCTTGTGTCGAATCGATAAATTTGGGTTGAATACTCTAACCTCGAAAACTGTTGCGATCCCCTATACTTGTGGGTTATCAAGACTATTTTTTGGCGTTGTTGCCGGGGACCATAGCTCTATTCTTTGAGTCACTTGGGATTTATATCTGTTGATCACTATGACGAACTTGAAAGATGAAAGAACCAAGATTTTTCCCTCAACTACGAGGGAGGTAAGGAACTGCCATCTAGCTCTGCACTTGATTCACCTTCTGTTATGAGTAAACTTGCGACACCTACTCCTGCTATTCATTCTGATATGTCGCATGTTATCGATGAGGCCACTTCTGCTTTGCATGAAGCTTATGATGAAACTACTTCTATGCTTGATAATACTTTGCCACTAGGTGAATTTCTTGATGAACAACTTGCTGGGGTTAGAGAGAATGAAATTGTTGAAACTGATAATATTGATGAAAGTGATGATGAAGATTCTCCCCCTAGATATGAAAGGCATGTTGTGCCTGAGGGTTATGTTATGGATGAAGAAACTGCTAGAGACTTTTTACCTTGCAATGATAGATATGATCTTAAGAAATTATTAGCTAAGCTGAGAGAAAAATCCTTGAATGCTAGAATGAAATATGACCCTGTTTTGCTACTTCACCTACCTGTATTTCTGATAAGGATTATGATTTCTCTGTTAATCCTGAGTTAATTACTTTGGTTGAGTCTGATCCTTTGTATGGCTATGAATCTGATATAGACACCTTGTTCACTAATGACGAGAAAAATCGCTATTACTTTATCCTTAAGTTGTTTCCGTTCTCATTAAAGGGTGATGCTAAAACATGGTTTATTTCTCTTGATCCTAGTTGTGTGCGTAGTCCCCTGGATATGATTCATTACTTCTCTACTAAATATTTCCCCGCTCATAAGAAACAAGCTGCCTTAAGGGAAATATATAATTTTGTGCAGATTGAAGAAGAGAGTCTCCCACAAGCTTGGGGAGGCTTCTCCGATTACTTAATGCTTTGCCTGATCATCCTCTTCAGAAATATGAAATACTTGATATCTTTTATAATGGACTAACCGATGCTTCCATAGACCACCTGGATAGTTGTGCTGGTTGTGTTTTCAGGGAAAGAACTGTTGATCAAGTTGAATTGCTATTGGATACTAAGTTGAGTAATGAAAATGATTGGACACTTCCTGAACCGACTCCTAAGCCAACTCCGAAGGAAAGGGGTATTCTATTTCTCAGTCCTGAAGATATGCAAGAGGCAACGAAATCTATGAAAGAAAAGGTATTGAAGCTGAAGATGTTATGAATTTACCACCTATTGAAGAGATGCATGGTCTTGATAACCCGACACATGTAGTAAAGGTAAATTCTCTCTATAGATTTGATGAAGGTGATATTCCTCGTTATAAGTCTGCTAGCCAATGCTTAGATGAGTTTGATAATTTTATTGTTAAACAAGAAAACTTCAATGCTTATGTTAGTAGACAATTGAAATGTAATGCTTATATGATTGAACACTTGAGTGATTATATGTATAGAGTTAAAGGTGAACTTAAACTTATTAGTAAACATGCTTCTATGGTTACCACTCAAGTAGAACAAGTACTTAAAGCTCAGAATGATTTGTTCAATGAATTAGATAATAAGAAAAATGATAATGATGTTAGAGTTGTGACTAGAGGGGGTAAAATGACTCAGGAACCTTTGTATACTTAGGGCCACCCTAAGATAATTGAGCAAGATTCTCAGAGAACTAATGTTGATGCACCTAGTCCTTCTAAAAGGAAGAAAAAGAAAAATGATAGGACTTTGCATGCTCCTAGTGAACCTGTTGTTGATACACCTGAGAATCCCAACGATATTTCTATTTCCGATGCTGAAACACAATCTGTAATGAACATGAACCTAGTGATAATGTTAATGATGATGTTCATGTTGATGCTCAACCTAGCAATGACAATGATGTAGATATTGAACCTGCTATTGATCTTGATAACCCACAATCAAAGAATCAACGTTATGATAAGAGAGACTTTGTTGCTAGGAAGCACGGTAAAGAAAGAGAACCATGGGTTCAGAAACCCATGCCTTTTCCTCCTAAACCATCCAAGAAAAAGGATGATGAGGATTTTGAGGGCTTTGCTGAAATGATTAGACCTATCTTTTTGCGTATGCGTTTGACTGATATGCTTAAAATGAATCCTTATGCTAAGTACATGAAAGAAATTGTTACAAATAAAAGAAAGATACCGGAAGCTGAAATTTCCACCATACTTGCTAATTATACTTTTAAGCGTGGAATACCAAAGAAACTTCGAGATCCAGGAGTACAAACTATACCATGCTTCATTAAAAGAAACTATGCTAAAACTGCTTTATGTGATCTTGGAGCCGGTGTTAGTGTTATGCCTCTATCTTTATATCGTAGACTTGATTTGAATAAGTTGACACCTATAGAAATATCTTTGAAAATCGCTGATAAATCAACTGTTATACCTGTCGGTATTTGTGAGGATGTGCCTATTGTGGTTGCAAACATTACTATTTTAATGGATTTTGTTATTCTTGATATTCCCGAGGACAATAGTATGTCGATTATCCTTGGTAGACCCTTTTTGAATACTGCAAGGGCTGTTATTGATTGCAACAAAGGCAATGTCACTTTTCATGTTAATGGTAATGAGCATACGATACACTTTCTGAGGAAACAACCTCAAATCCACAGTATTAATTATATTGGAAAAACTTCAACGATTACTATCGGAGATTTTGAATTTCCTCTTCCTACTGTCAAGAAGAAATATGATATTCTTATTTTTGGGGATGTGCATTCCCCGTTGAGGTAACCTAGTGATTATTCCAAAATTCTCCGGATTCGAAAAGAGTTTGTTAACAGAACTTGATCAACCTTGTTAGTGGATTCCTTTTGATGAGCATGAGATGGATGAAGTTAGAAAGCACAACTCTTTGTACCCTCCTTTTTACTTTCTTTTATTTAGATTAAATAAAGCAAAAATAGTATTTTCTGTCTATTTTCTGAATTATCATTGCAATAAAAAATACCCCAAAAATAGAAGTTCTCCAAATGTCCTGAAAATTTAATATGATTTTTTCTAGAATATTTAAGAATATTTGGCACTAAGAACACACCTGTGGGCCTCACCTCCTGGCCACGAGGGTACAGGGCGCGCCCACCCCCCTGGGGCATGCCCCCCTGCCTCGTGGACCCCACATGGGCCCCCTTCATTTATTCTTGCACCCACACACTTCGTCTTCCTCCAGAAAAAATCCTCCACCAGCTCAAACCCAAGTTCTAGATCATCTTGCTGCCATTTTCGATCTCCTTGCTCAAAGCTCCATTCAAAAACTGCTTTGGGGGATTATTCTTCGGTATGTGACTCCTCCAATGGTCCAATTAGTTTTTGTTCTAGTGCTTTATTTATTGCAAATTTTTGTTGCTTAGGTGACCCTGTTCTTGAGCTTGTATCTCAAATTTATTTGGTCCCAAGTAGTTTTAATGCATGATATAGCCTCTAGGCACTTGTGGAAGTAGTTGCTATCAATCTTGTTGAGCTTGGTTCACTTTTATTTTGAGTTACTAAAAATTTCAGAAATTTTTCAGAGAAATAAAATGATGAAGAGATTGTTGAGGGGCTCTTCGAGCCGAAGCTCGAAGGATGAGCAAGGTGAAGAGAACAAGAAGCCCAAATATAATCTCCCTCACACTGCGTAGGTTCGGCCGTGTGAATGGCCTTGTGATCCCTGTTGAAGAATTCATCCGATTAACTAGTTAACTTGCCGATTAATCCCTACTCATAGGGTCCTCGAGTAGCCAATAACCCGATAAATCGTTCGATTAATTGATTAAATGGCCGATTAACTTGCCGATTAGCCTATTAATCCCCTACTCACCAACCGACCGAGCAGCTAACAGTTAACGATTTCCTCAACAATGCTTGAGAGCAGCCAGGATATATGAGGACTTTGATTATTTGGCTAAGAATGCAGGCCTTGTCGACTTCCTCCGTGACCAGCGCAAACAGTATCTCCTCCTCACTAATATTTTCATGCAAAATTTTTACTTTCATGCTAAGAAATCAGCACCTTCAGTGGAATTTCATTTATATGATGAGGTTAAGGAGATGTCACTATATGAGTTATGTCGGGTCTGTAAGATACCCTTTGCGGGCAGCATAGAGGAACCACATCGTAATGATGTGGAGGGGTTTATTGATATGATTGATGTAGGGGAAACGAGGAAAGTTTCCGGTGCAAGAATTACCAACATACATTTTCCTGTTCTATGTTACTTTGCAATATTCGCTAGTAGATGCCTAATTGGTCACGGGAACAGTGGAAACCTTAGTGCCCCTGATATTGTTATTTTGCGCCATGCCTTGTTTCGTGATACCACTTTCAGTTTAGGCGCTATTGTCACTAAACGGTTAAATCTGAACCTCACAAAGGGTCCCATCTTTGGAGGCATCTTTGCTTCGTGCCTTGCTGCTCACTTTAACATACCTATTAGGCATTATGAGAAAGAGGAAAAGTTGTTGCCTCCGATTTTTCTAGATTATAAGAGTATGATAGCACATGATTTTATTGTTAAGGATAATAAGAAGATGCTTAAGTATAGACTGATACTCCCTCCGTTCCTTGATATAAGGTGTATAGATTTTTGAGAAAAATCCCAGAATATAAGGTGCATTGCGTTGCGCCACTCGTTTGGATATATTTCATAGGGATTTGATTACATTTCCTTATATCAGGCAAGCTCCTCTATTTACTCATGTCAATTAGTCAGGAGTTATCTCACTCAAAACTTGTGAAATTTTCCCTCCATGTGCGTTCCTTAATTTCCGTGCCAAAAACTATACACCCTATATTCAGGAGGAGGGAGTATTTGATAAAAACTACTATGAGATTATTACCTTGCCTGTGTCCTCTTTGTTGAACATATTTTCAGGCATGTACCTCGTTTTGCCGGAGGCCATTCATGCCTACCGAAGCCTGACATCAGCTCCAGAGCCCGAGACAGAGCCACCCCTTGATCCTTATCAGCAGTCTGTTTATCAGTGGGATCCGGATGAGATTGACCAGTGGCACCTAGAGGACACTCCTCCGTATACCGGAGAGGGAAGCTTTGAGCCGTGGCCCTAGACCAACTTAGGCCAAAAGCCTAAGCTTGGGGGAGTACGTATTTCTCACCGACATTACATTCATGTTCACACACTCATTCCAGCTGTCGGTTCTCATACTTTTTCATTGTACTATCGATGTAGTTTAATTTCTTTTTAAGATTTCTTATTGTGTGCTTGAAAAAACTTAAGAAAACCGAAAAACTAGTTGTAGTTTTTAGCTAGTTTACTTTCCATGCTTGTAGTAGTAGTGATTAAAAGAAAATCCATAAAGATTTCTCGTTCTTCTTTTGCTTGTTGGGAGCTTTCCTGTGTAAATAGTTTTATTTCCTTTCTTTCCTTTGGGGTCGAGAGGAGAAGACCATGATGAAAATGTTGAGTGGCTCTCACATGCATTATTGTTGATCTAACAAAGAGCCCATATTACCTTGTCTTCTCCCTTGTATTAAATGCTTGCAGATTCCAGCTTAGTCCAATGCACGTGCACTATTATTATTATCCACACCGTTCGGTTGTGCAAGTGAAAGGCAATAATGACGATATATGATGGACTGATTGAGATGAAAAAAACTGGTATGAACCCGACCTATGTTGTTTTTGTAAATATGATTAGTTCATCATTCCTGATTCAGCCTATTATGAATGAAACATGTTTGCAATGACAATTAGAGATCATAGTTGTTCATGTCATGCTTAATTTGCTAGGAGTTTATAATGGTTTACCTTGTGTGCCAACATGCTATTAAAATGGTTGTGATGTGGTATGATAGGGTGGTATCCTCCTTTGAACGATTTGAGTGGCTTGACTTGGCACATGTTCACGCATGTAGTTGAAACAAAATCAACATAGCCTCCACGATATTTATGTTCATGGTGTATTATATCCTACTCATGCTTGCATTCAGTGTTGATTAATTTTAATGCATGTTCATGATTGTTGCCACACTCTAGTTGGTCACTTCCCAGTCTCTTCCTAGCCTTCACTTGTAGTAAGCGGGAATACTGCTTGTGCATCCACTTCCATAAACCCCAAAAGTTGTTCCATATGAGTCCACCATACCTTCCTATATGCGGCATCTACCTGTCGTTCCAAGTAAATTTGTATGTGCCAAACTCTAAACCTTCAAATGAAATTCTGCTTTGTATGCTCGAATAGCTCATGTATGAACTAGGGCTGTCTATATCTTCCATGCTAGGTGGGTTATTCTCAAGAGGAGTGGACTCTGCTCCTCATTCACGAGAAAATGGCTGGTAACCAGGATGCCCAGTCCCATGCTTAAATTAAAATAATTGCAAACAAAACTCCCCCAGGATTGTTGTTAGTTGGAGGCACCCGTTGTTTCGGACAAGCCATGGATTGATGTTTGTTGGTGGTAGGGGGAGTATAAACTTTACCATTATGTTTGGGAACCACCTATAATGTGTGTAGCATGGAAGATATCGAGATCTCTTGGTTGTTATGTTGACAATGAAAGTATACCACTCAAAATATTATTCACCTCTATTTCAAAATCGAGCAGTGGCACTTCTACAAATCCCTGCTTCCCTCTGCGAAGGGCCTATCTATTTACTTTTATGTTGAGTCACCATCCTCTTATTAAAAAGCACCATTTGGAGAGCACCGCTGCCATTTGCATGCATTATTATTAGTTTACATTGAGTATGACTGTGACTGGATCTCTTTTACCATGAACTACAATGTTTAGTTAGTCCTTGATCTTCAAAGGTGCTTTGTGTTTATGTTTTTCGGTCTCAGAAAGGGCTAGCGAGATACCATCTTGTTATATCATACTATGATTGTTTTGAGAAAGTGTTGTCATCCAAGATTTATTATTATTGCTTGCTAGTTGATTATGTCATTGATATGAGTAAACATGAGACCTAAATGTTATTGTGAATATGGTTAGTTCATAATGTTTGCTAAAAACTTGAATGCTGGCTTTACATATTTACAACAACAAGATCAAACAAAGTTTGTAAAAGTTTTTCTTTATCACTTTCAGTTTGTCAACTGAATTGCTTTAGGACAAGCAAATGTTTAAGCTTGGGGGAGTTACTACGTCTCCATTGTATCTACTTTTCTAAACACTTTTGACCTTGTTTTGGACTCTAACTTGCATGATTTGAATGGAACTAACCCGGACTAACGCTGTTTTCAGCAGAATTGCCATGGTGTTATTTTTGTGCGGAAACAAAAGTTCTCGAAATGACCTGAAACTTCACGGAGAATATGTTTGGAATATATAAAAAATATTGGCGAAAGAATCAACACCAGGGGGCGCGCCCCCCTATCTCGTGGGCCCCCTGGGGCTCCACCGACCTCAGCTCCAACACTATATATTCACGTTCGGGGAGGAAAAAATCAAAGAGAAGGATTCATTGCGTTTTACGATATGGAGCCACCGCCAGGCCCTAATCTCTCTCGGGAGGGCTGATCTAGAGTCTGTTCGGGGCTCCGGAGAGGGGAATCCGTCGCCGTAGTCATCATCAACCATCCTCCATCACCAATTTCATGATGCTCACCGCCGTGCGTGAGTAATTCCATTGTTCTCTTGCTGGACGGTGATGGGTTGGATGAGATTTATCATGCAATCGAGTTAGTTTTGTTAGGGTTTGATCCCTAGTATCCATTATGTTCTGATATTGATGTTGCTATGACATTGCTATGCTTAATGCTTGTCACTAGGGCCCGAGTGCCGTGATTTCAGATCTAAACCTATTATGTTTCCATGCATATATGTGAGTTCTTGATCCTATTTTGCAATTCAATGGTCACCTACTATGTGTTATGATCCGGTAACCCCGAAGTGACAATAATGGGGACCACTCCCGGTGATGACTATAGTTTGAGGAGTTCATGTATTCACTAAGTGTTAATGCTTTGGTCCGGTACCCTATTAAAAGGAGGCCTTAATATCACTTAGTTTCCTATTAAAAGGAGGCCTTAATATCACTTAGCTACCACGGGAGGGTAGGACAAAAGATGTCATGCAATTTCTTTTCCATAAGCACGTATGACTATATTCGGAATACATGCCTACATTACATTGATGAACTGGAGCTAGTTCTGTGCCACCCTATGTTATAATTGTTGCATGAGGAATCGCTCCGACATAATTATCCATCACTGATCCATTGCCTACAAGCTTTTCACATATTTATATTTGCTTATTTACTTTTCCGTTGCTACTATTACAATCACTACAAAAGCAATACTCTTACTTTTTCCACTGCTGCCGTTACTTCCATATTACTTTGCTACTAAATACTTTGTTGCAGATACTAAGTCTTTCAGGTGCGGTTGAATTGACAACTCAACTCTTAATACTTGAGAATATTCTTTGGCTCCACTTGTGTCGAATCAATAAATTTGGGTTGAATACTCTACCCTCGGAAACTGTTGCAATCCCCTATACTTGTGGGTTATCAATCTCCTAGATAGATCTTGCGTGATCGTAGGAATTTTTTTGAAATTGCATGATACGTTCCCCAACAAAGGGCAGTGGGAGGGGGCAAGGAGCAGGCCGGCGGTCGAATGAGGGAGGGAGGAGAGAGGAGGAGGGCAATAGGAGGGAGGAGCAAGGGCCGCCGGCGCAAGGAGGGAGGAGAGAGGAGGGCCGCCGATGGGAGGAGAGAGGAGGGCGACGAGAGGAGGAGGGAGGGAGGCAGATACCATAGGGGCGACGGCGTGCGGCGGAGTGGGCAAGTGAGAGTGTGAGGGGGAGAGTGAGGACGCGCGTGGGCCGGGTTGTGGATGAGGTACCCGTAGTAGTAGTGATGGTTCGTACCCACCGCTACTGCTAAGATCCATAGCAGTAGCGCTTTAACGGAACAAGCGCTACTGTTATGATAATTAGCAGTAGTGTTTTTGTGGAACCAGCGCTGCTACTAAGGCTATGATCATTAGCATGTAAAAAGCATTAAAAAGGCATTTGTCATCATTGATCTTTTTGTGTAGAATATAAATTGTCAGTATGAATCTTCGCTGGTTTAGGAACCGGTGAAGATTCATATAGCCACAGATCCTACACACAGAATACAATGAAGACAAAGTAGTTGTGATAGTTTGAGAAGCGCCATATTTCAGGTTTGTAAACATTCTGTTCGCGGAGCAAGGTGGGACTAAACTTTGGACATAGGAGAGAACTGAATTTAACAGTAATGCTGGTTGGAGGAAAGCACTATTGCTAAGTACAATAGTAGTGGTGTTTTTCATGTTTGAGCGCTACTAGTATAACTAGCCTGCCGGCAACGGTCTAGCAATTATAGTAGTAGTGTGTTTTACAACAACAATGCTACTGCTATATGCATAGTAGTAGCGCTCTTTCTTCCCAACTGCTATTGCTAAATATTTGCAGCTGCCATTTAAACAGCGCTACTGGTAAGCTCCTGTGTATAAGATTTTCCCGAGTAGTTTCATCTGAAGTGTAGCGCATACTCGGCCGGTGCACACCGGCCCGGGCCTGTGTCATCACGCCAAGAGGCGGTGCGGAAGCAGGAGCAGGCTGGGTGATGGACGAGGGTGGATTCAAGCCCGTCGTAGAGGGGCTGGCAGGTGAGCCAGCAGTAATAGATCCGGCAGCACCACCGACAGTGGTGGCGCCGACAGCAGCGTTGGCAGCAGCAGAGCCATTAGGAGTGCCGATAGAGGCTACCTCCGCGACGTCGTCGTCCGCCGGTCCAGAGGATGGGGTGCTGGCCGAGGCACCTGAGACAGACGCCCGGTCCGACTCGACCCCAGCAACGGTACCGGAAGAGGCTGCAGAGGGAGTTGCGACCGGTGGTGAAGTAGGGAGCAGCCGCCGAACCGGAGGGGCGGGTTTGGGCCACGATTAGGATGCACGCCTTGCTGGAAGTGCGGCGAGCAGCTCCGCCAAAGGCGCTACAGACTGTGGTACCTGGTGAAAAGGAAACACCCTCTCGTCAAAGTACATGTGCCGTGAGGTGTATGATACGTCTCCAACGTATCTATAATTTTTTTATTGTTCCATACTATTATATTATCCATCTAGGATGTTTTATCTGCATTTATATGCTATTTTATATGATTTTTGGGACTAACCTATTAACCTAGAGCCCAGTGTCAGTTTCTGTTTTTCCTTGTTTTTGAGTATCGCGGAAAAGGAATATCAAACAGAGTCCAATTGACCTGAAAATTTACGGATATCATTTTCAAGATTGTGTGATGCATGTCGTATAATCATACCCACGGATACTTGAGGTGACATTGGAGTATCTAGGTGACATTAGGGTTTTGGTTGATTTGTGTCTTAAGGTATTATTCTAGTACGAACTCTAGGATAGATCAAACGGAAAGAATAGCTTCGTGTTATTTTACTACGGACTCTTTAATAGATCAATCAGAGAGAATAACTTTGAGGTGGTTTCGTACCCTACAATAATCTCTTCGTTTGTTCTCCGCTATTAGTGACTTTGGAGTGACTCTTTCTTGCATGTTGAGGGATTGTTATATGATCCAATTATGTTATTATTGTTGAGAGAACTTGCACTAGTGAAAGTATGAACCCTAGGCCTTGTTTCCTAGCATTGCAATACCGTTTTCACTCACTTTTATCATTAGTTACCTTGCTGTTTTTATATTTCAAGATTACAAAAACCTATATCTACCATCCATATTGCACTTGTATCACCATCTCTTCGCCGAACTAGTACACCTATACAATTTACCATTGTATTAGCTGTGTTGGGGACACGAGAGACTCTTTCCACTTGAGGGAAATTTGCTACTATCCTACAAACCTCTGCACTTGGAGGCCCAACAACGTCTACAAGAAGAAGGTTGTGTAGTAGACATCAAGCTCTTTTCCGGCGTCGTTGCCGAGGAGGTTAGCGCTTGAAGGTATATCTTTAGATCTTGCAATCAAATCTTCTAGTTTCTTTTTTATCACTAGTTATTTTATAAAAGAAAACTACAAAAATAAAATGGAATTGAGGGTGTCTCATATGCTGCATCTTTTTAATGTCTTTCATGAAAATAAGGATTCCGATAATTGTGCCAAAGTGTTAGAATAAGAATGCATTAAAATGTTTGGCACTAAATATTTGAATGATGAGCATGATTGCAATGTTGTTAGTATGAATTAGTTGAATATCCATGATGCTAATAATATGCAAAGCCACAAGCTTGGGGATACTATGTTTGATGAAGATGATATTTTTTGTCCCTAAAGTTTTGATGAGCAAATTTATTATGAAGAAAGTATCCCTCCTATCTATGATGATTATTGTGATGACACGTATGCTATAAAGAATAATGATATCCATGAAACTTGTCATCGTCATTTTAACTTTCAATTGGATTATGCCTCACATGATAGTAATTTTGTTGAGCTTGCTCCCACTACTATTCATGAGAAGAAATTTGCTTATGTGGAGAGTAATAAAATTTATATGATTGTGCATCATGAAAATAGTTCTTTATGTGATAGTTATATTGTTGAATTCATTCATTATGCTACTGAAAATTATTATGAGAGAGGAATATATGCTTGTAGGAGTTGCAATAATATCAAGTTTCCTCTCTATGTGTTGAAAATCTTGAAGCTATGCTTGTTTTACCTTCATATGCAAGTAGATTCTTGTTCCCATAAGTTGTTTGCTAACAAAATCCCTATGCATAGGAAATGGGTTAGACTTAAATGTGATTGTTATATTCTTCATGATGCTCTCTTTATGTTTCAATTCTTATCTTTTATGTGAGCACCATTGAAATCATCATGCCTAGCTAGGGGCGTTAAACGATAGCGCTTGTTGGGAGGCAACCCAATTTTATTTTTGTTCTTTGCTTTTTGTTCCTGTTTAGTAATAAATAATTCATCTAGCTTCTGTTTTGATTGTGTTTTTATGTTTTAATTTGTTTTGTGCCAAGTAGAGCCTTTAGGATCTTCTTGGGTGATTGTTGTTTGATCTTGCTGATAAAAACAGAAAGTATGCGCTCACAAAAATAATTATCACTTTTTAACAGAGAGCGATAAAATACCAATTCCAACTGCAGTAGATCAATATACTTTTTATCCTGGTCGTCCTTATTTTTCAGAAGTTTTGGAGTTACAAAAGTATTCGAAATCTCCAGATTACTACAGACTGTTCTGTTTTTGACAGATTCTGTTTTCATTGTGTTGTTTGCTTATTTTGATGAATATAAGAGTACTATCGGAGGGTATTAACCGTAGACAAGTTGGAATACAGTAGATATTACACCAATATGAATTTAGAATGAGTTCACAACAGTACCTAAGTGGTGATTTAGTCTCTTATACTAACGGAGATAATGAGTTTTCTGTTAAGTTTTGTGTTGTGAAGTTTTCAAGTTTTGGGTAAAGATTCGATGGACTATAGAATAAGGAGTGGCAAGAGCCTAAGCTTGGGGATGCCCAAGGCACCCCAAGGTAATATTCAAGGACAACCAAGAGCCTAAGCTTGGGGATGCCCCGGATGGCATCCCCTCTTTCGTCTTCGTTCATCGGTAACTTTACTTGGAGCTATATTTTTATTCACCACATGATATGTCTTTTTCTTGGAGCGTCATTTATTTTATTTTGTTTTTCTTGCTGTTTGAATAATATCCCAAGATCTGATATTATTAAATGTTAGAGAGTCTTCACATAGTTATATAATTATTCAACTACTCATTGATCTTCACTTATATCTTTTGAAGTAGTTTGTCGTTTGCTCTAGTGCTTCACTTATATCTTTTAGAGGACGACGTCAGTTTTATTTTATAGAAATTATTGATCTCTAATGATTCACTTGTATTATTTTGAGAGTCCTAAACAGCATGGTAATTTGCTTTGGTTATGAAACTAGTCCTAATATGATGGGCATCCAAGATGGGTATAATAAAAACTTTCATATAGGGTGAATTGAATACTATGAGAAGTTTGATACTTGATAATTGTTTTGAGATATAAAGATGGTGATATTAGAGTCGTGCTAGTTGAGTAATTGTGAAATTGAGAAATACTTGTGTTGAGGTTTGCAAGGCATGTAGCATGCACGTATGGTAATCATTGTGTGACATATTTGAAGCATGAGGTGTTCTTTGATTGCCTTCCTTATGAGTGGCGGTCGGGGACGAGCGGTGGTCTTTTCCTACCAATCTATCCCCCTAGGAGCATGCGCGTAGTGCTTGGTTTTAATGACTTGTAGATTTTTGCAATAAGTATGTGAGTTCTTTATGACTAATGTTGAGTCCATGGATTATACACACTCTCACCCTTCCATCATTGCTAGCCTCTTTGGTACCGTGCATTGCCCTTTCTCACCTTGAGAGTCGGTGCAAACTTCGCCGGTGCATCCATACCCCGTGATATGAAACGCTCTATCACACATAAGCCTCCCTATATCTTCCTCAAAACAGCCACCATACCAACCTATTATGGCATTTCCATAGTCATTCTGAGATATATTGCCATGCAACTTTCCACCGTTCCATTTATTATGACACGCTTCATCATTGTCATATTGCTTTGCATGATCATGTAGTTGACATCGTATTTGTGGCATGGCCACCTTTCATAATTTTTTATACATGTCACTCTTGGTTCATTGCACATCCCGGTACACCGCCGGAGGCATTCACATAGAGTCATATTTTGTTCTAAGTATCGAGTTGTAATCCTTGAGTTGTAAGTAAATAGAAGTGTGATGATCTTCACTATTAGAGCATTGTCCCAAGTGAGGAAAGGATGATGGAGACTATGATTCCCCCACAAGTCGGGATGAGACTCCGGACGAAAAAAAAGAGGCCATAAAAAAGGAGATGGCCAAAAAAATGAGAGAAAAAGAGAGAAGGGGCAATGTTACTATCCTCTTTCCAGACTTGTGCTTCAAAATAGCACCATGATCTTCATGATAGAGAGTCTCTTATGTTGTCACTTTCATATACTAGTGGGAATTTTACATTACAGAACTTGGCTTGTATATTCCAATGATGGGCTTCCTCAAATTGCCCTAGGTCTTCGTGAGCAAGAAGGTTGGATGCACACCCACTTAGTTTCTTTTGTTGAGCTTTCATACACTTATAGCTCTAGTGCATACGTTGCATGGCAATCCCTACTCACTGATACATCCATTTTGCATCATGCTTTTATATCAATATTTATTGCATTATGGGCTGTTATTACACATTATGTCACAATACTTATGCCTATTCTCTCTTATTTTACAACGTTTACATGAAGAGGGAGAATGCCGGCAACTGGGATTCTGGGCCGGAAAAGGAGCAAATATTAGAGACCTATTCTGCACAGCTCCAAAAGTCCTGAAACTTCACGGAAGACGTTTTTAGAATATATAAAAAATACTCAGCGAAAGAAGTTCACTAGGGGGGCCACACCCTGCCCACGAGGGTGGGGGGCGTGCCCTACCCCCCTAGGCGCGCCCGCCTACCTTGTGGGCCCCCTGGTGGCCCTCCGACGACCATCTTCTTCTATATGGAGTCTTTCAATGAGGAAAAAATCATAAGCCATCTTCTGAACGAAACTCCACCGCCACGAGGCGGAACCTTGGCGGATCCAATCTAGGGCTCCGGCAGAGCTGTTCTGCCGGGAAAACTTCCCTCCAGGAGGGGGAAATCATCACCATCGTCATCACCAACGCTCCTCTCATCGGGAGAGGTCAATCTCCATCAACATCTTCACCAGCACCATCTCCTCTCAAAACCCTAGTTCATCTCTTGTATCCAATTCTTGTCCCCAAGTCCGGAATTGGTACTAGTACGTTGCTAGTAGTGTTAATTACCCCTTGTAGTTGATGCTAGTTGGTTTATTTGGTGGAAGATCATATGTTCAGATCCTATATGCATATTAATACCCCTCTGATTATGAACATGAATATGCTTTGTGAGTAGTTATGTTTGTTCCTGAGGACATGGGAGAAATCTTGCTATTAGTAGTCATGTGAATTTGGTATTCGTTCGATATTTTGATGAGATGTATGTTGTCTAGCCTCTTGTGGTGTTATGTGAACGTCGACTACATAGCACTTCACCATTATTTGGGCCTAGAGGAAGGCATTGGGAAGTAATAAGTAGATGATGGGTTGCTAGAGAGACAGAAGCTTAAACCCTAGTTTATGCGTTGCTTCGTAAGGGGTTGATTTGGATCCATATGTTTCATGCTATGGTTAGGTTTACCTTAATACTTTTGTTGTAGTTGTGGATGCTTGCAATAGAGGTTAATCATAAGTGGGATGCTTGTCTAAGTAAGGACAGTACCCAAGCACCAGTCCACCCACATACCAAATTATCAAAGTACCGAACGCGAATCATATGAGCGTGATGAAAACTAGCTTGACGATATTCCCATGTGTCCTCGGGAGCTCTTTTCTCTATATAAGAGTCTGTCCAGGCTTTTCCTTTGCTACAAAAAGGATTTGGCCACCTTGCTGCACTTTATTTACTTTATTTACTTGTTGCTCATTACAAATTATCCTATCACAAAACTATCTGTTACCACTTATTTCAGTACTTGCAGAGAATACCTTGCTAGAAACCGCTTATCATTTCCTTCTGCTCCTCGTTGGGTTCGACACTCTTACTTATCGAAAGGACTACAATAGATCCCCTATACTTGTGGGTCATCACTCACTCACATTGATATCAATTGATGGGCATCTCCATAGCCCATTGATACGCCTAGTTGATGTGAGACCATCTTCCTCCCTTTTGTCTTCTCCACAACCACCATTCTATTCCACCTATAGTGCTATGTCCATGGCTCGCGCTCATATATTGCGTAAAAGTTGAAAAAGTTTGAAAAGGCTAAGTATGAAACAATTGCTTGGCTTGTCATCGGGGTTGTGCATGATGGGAGCATTTTGTGTGATGGAGATAAAGCATGGCCAAACTATTTGGTTTTGTAGGGCTGTGCTTTCTTTGGCTATGTTATTTTGAGAAGACATAATTGCTTGGTCAGTATGCTTGAAGTATTATTATTTTTATGTCAATATTAAACTTTTTTCTTGACTCTTTCGGATCTTAATATTCTTGCTGCAATAAAGAATATTACATTGATGAATATGTTAGGTAGCATTCCACATCAAAAATTCTGTTTTTATTATATACCTACTTGAGGACGAGCAGGAATTAAGCTTGGGGATGCTTGATAAGCTTGGGGATGCTTGATATGTCTCCAACGTATTTATAATTTTTGATTGTTCCATACTATATTATCTATCTAGGATGTTTTATATGCATTTATATGCTATTTTATATGGTTTTTGGGACTAACCTATTAACCTAGAGCCCAGTGCCAGTTTCTGTTTTTTCCTTATTTTTGAGTATCACAGAAAAGGAATGTCAAACAGAGTCCAATTGACCTGAAAATTTATGGAGATCATTTTTGGACCGAAAGAAGCCCACGGAGCATCAGAGATGGACCAAAAGAGTCCCGAGGCCACCACAAGGGTGGGGGCGCCCCACCCCTAGGCGCGCCCCCTACCTCGTGGCCGCCTCGTGGACCCCCTGACTTGTTACCGACGCCAAATATTCCTATAAATACAGAAACCCCCGAAAAGAAACCTAGATCAGGAGTTCCGCCGCCGCAAGCCTCTGTAGCCACCAAAAAAAATCGGGGCCCTGTTCCGGCACCCTGCCCAAGGGTGGATCCATCACCGGTGGCCATCTTCATCATCCCGACGCTCTCCATGACGAGGAGGGAGTAGTTCACCCTCGAGGCTGAGGGTATGTACCAATAGCTATGTGTTTGATCTCTCTCTCTCTCCCTCTCTCTCTCTCTCTCTCGTGTTCTTGATTCGGCACGATCTTGATGTATTGTGAGATTTGCTATTATAGTTGGATCTTATGATGTTTCTCCCCCTCTAATCTCTTGTAATGGATTGAGTTTTCCCTTTGAAGTTATCTTATCAGATTGAGTCTTTAAGGATTTGAGAACACTTGATGTATGTCTTGCATGTGCTTATCTGTGGTGGCAATGGGATATTCACGTGATCCACTTGATGTACGTTTTGGTGATCAACTTGCGAGTTCCGTGACCTCGTGAACTTATGCATAGGGTTGGCACACGTTTTCATCTTGGCTCTCCGGTAGAAACTTTCGGGCACTCTTTGAAGTTCTTTGTGTTGGTTGAATAGATGAATCTAAGATTGTGTGATGCATATCGTATAATCATACCCACGGATACTTGAGGTGACATTGGAGTATCTAGGTGACATTAGGGTTTTGGTTGATTTGTGTCTTAAGGTGTTATTCTAGTACGAACTCTAGGATAGATCGAACGGAAAGAATAGCTTCGTGTTATTTTACTATGATCACTTGAATAGATCAATCAGAAAGAATAACTTTGAGGTGGTTTCGTACCCTGCAATAATCTCTTCGTTTGTTCTACGCTATTCGTGACTTTGGAGTGAATCTTTGTTGCATGTTGAGGGATTGTTATATGATCCAATTATGTTATTATTGTTGAGAGAACTTGCAATAGCGAAAGTATGAACCCTAGGCCTTGTTTCCTAGCATTGCAATACCATTTTCGCTCATTTTTATCATTAGTTACCTTCCTATTTTTATATTTTCATATTACAAAAACCTATATCTATCATCCATATTGCACTTGTATCACCATCTCTTCGCCGAAATAGTGCACCTATACAATTTACCATTATATTGGGTGTGTTGGGGACACAGGAGACTCTTTATTATTTGGTTGCAGGGTTGCTCGAGAGAGACCACCTTCATCCTACCCCTCCCATGGATTGATAAACCTTAGGTCATCCACTTGAGGGAAATTTGCTACTGTCCTACAAACCTCTGCACTTGGAGGGCCAACAATGTCTATAAGAAGGTTGTGTAGTAGACATCAGTGTACACATGGTGGGAAATGGGGTCATAGTATCGGTAACCTTTGGTGTTTGGAGGTAGCCAAGGAAGATGCAAGGAAGTGATCGTGGTGCGAGTTTGTGGGGGTGGTGGACATGATGCTAGGATAGCAGAGACACCCTAATGTGCGAAAGCCATCATATGAGGGAGGCGTGCCCAAGAGGAGGTGGTGAGGGGCTAAGTCCCAACGGGGACGACACGGTCGAATGTTAAGAAGAAGAGTGGCGGAGGCGAGCGCTTCAGGATAGAACTTGGGAGGGACATTAGAGTGAGAGTAATGTGCGAACGCAATCATTGATAGTGCGTACGATGCGCTCAGCGCGGCCATTCTGTTATGAAGTGTAGGGGCAGGTTAGGCGGTAAATGGTGCTGTGAGAGGCAAGAAGATCCCGAACGACAACATTGTCAAATTCTTTTTCGTTATCGGTTTGGAGTGCAAGTATGGGATGAACGAACTGTGTGGTGACATAGGAATAAAATGCCATGAGTGCGGCAAAGGCATCGGATTTGCGACGAAGAGGAAATGTCCACACCTAATGAGAGAAATCGTCTATAAAATCACCAAATAATAGAGATAGCCCATGTTACTTGCAACTGGAGATGTCCAAACATCACTATGAAGTAATTGAAATGGAAAAGTGGAAATAGTGGTGGGCGCACTAAAGGGCAGACGAACATGCTTGCCGAGACGGCAAGCCTCACAAGTGTGGTCGTCGATCTTATCATGTGAGAATGAAAAACTCCTAAGAATTTGACGTAAAACGGTGGAGTTAGGATGTCCCAGGCAAGCATGCCATAGGACGACACCAGCGGCAAGAGCAACTAGAGGGGTGGAGGAGGTGGTTCCGGCGTGTACGAAATAGAGCTCATCGGGACTATCACATCGATGGAGGACCATCCGTGTACGGGCGTCCTTCAAAGAAAAACCAACATCATCAAATTGGACGGTAATAGGATTCTCATGAGCAAGACGACGAACAGAAACAAGGTTCGTGACTAAGTGAGGTGACAGAAGGACATTAGACATAGTAACTGGCATGGATGTAGAAGGAAACTTAGTGTGACCGACATGGGTGATGGGTAAAGATGAACCGTTGCGAACGGTGATACGAGTGGGAATGTGAACGGGAGTGTAGGACGTTAGGATACCGAGATGAGATGTCAATAGGGTGGTGGCACCCGAGTCCATGTACCAATCTCCGCCACCATCATAGCTGTGCAGTGACAGGGCCAACGGCAGGGCAGCCAAAGAAGTAGGGTTCCACGGCATGGTGAAACTGCCGTAGGGCTAAACCGGGGCGGTCAGAGCTACGTAGTCCCATGGCGGGGAAACCTGCGGCGTGGTAAAGCCACCGAAGGGCTAAACCAGAGCAGGCGAAGCATGGCCGCCGGCCATCGGTGGGGCGGGCGGAGCGTGGCTGCCGGCCATCGGCGAGGCTGACTACATGTGGATGAAGGGAGTCGCAGCGCCCGCGTACATGTGGCTGAAGAGAGACGCCGTGGCAGAAGACATCGCAGTGGTGGCGACGGCTGGAGGAGGAGGCGCGACGGCGGACAGGGAGGCGGCGGTGGCTGGAGGAGGAAGCGTGACAGAGGCTACACAAGTGGAGGCGTCGGGGTTGGTTTAAGGTTTTGGGCGGGAGACAAGAGGGGGTTGGCGCGGCTACGGGAGGGAGGGCAGCGACGGCGGCGACTGGAGGAGAGTGGGTGGCGTGGCTGCATGAGGGAGGGACGCGGCGATGGGGATGAGCGGTGGCGGCGGCCCGGTGCGGCGGCGGCTAGAGGCAACGGAGGTTTAGGAGAGGGTCAACGTGCTATCTGATACCATGTAAGTTAGAAAGAGAAGGATTGCATGCATCGATAATTCATGATCGTGTGCATGATGCACATATATAGGTACCGGGTCGACCGGTCTCTATTTGTCTTCCAAGATATACAAATATACAGAAAGGAAAGAGGAGATAAAACGGTATAAATACAAGACCCTACTCTTATACATGTACAATGGACAACGTATGTTCAATGCCAATGACAGGCAAATAATTGCGCTCGCCATTGGTGAAGAAATACCAGTGACGGACATCGATTCCCACCTGTCACTGATATCAGGCCAAAATACAATCGCAGGGTTTAGAATATGCCCGCCATTAATCGACCCCATTCAGTAGTAGTACTCCCTCCGTTCCTAAATATAAGTTTTTTTAGACATTTTAAATGTACAACAACATACGTGTATGTAAACATAATTTAGAGTGTTGGTTCATTTATTTTGCTCTGTATGTAGTCATTTGTTGAAATCTCTAGAAAGACTTATATTTAAAAACGAAGGGGATAGTTGACATGATGGTAAGGGTAGCATGGGCCACTAATAACGAAGTTACACATTCTAACTATAGTTATCACTAGGATGCGAACCACCCTCCCACCGATGGCGGCCCTTGCGGCTTAAGGTACAACATCTTTGTCGTCCACTTCTCTTCTCCCTCACCATAGTCTCCCCGAGTGGATCCAGGGCACCAATGTGTTGTTCTCCTCATTGGCAAGCCACCCACTGACCGAAAAATTTGATGCACAATGTTGGCTATCAAGTAGTGCGACACATCTACATCTCCTTTTCCATAGTTGGTTGTGAGGTAGAGGATGAAACTTGAGATTCCCGGTTTACTCGGTAGTTTGATAGCTACAAAATGTTCCGTCATACTCCCTCCCTCCCAAAATTCTTGTTTTAAATTTATCTAAATACGGATGTATCAAGTCATGTTTTAATATTAGATATATTCATATCTAGACAAATTTAAGACAAATTTTTTAAAACGGAGGAAGTATTGATATAACCGAGATGAATGATTAAATACAGCGTTTTTTCTTGAGACTTTTTACGGTACATCAATTAAATTAGGGCCGTTTATTTTTATGATTTGATGGTTCAGATGAGGCAATACTACTCCAAATTTTCAGTAGTATATTGAGTAATTAGGGGCGTTTTGGGTAGTTCACTGTTAACCAATCCCGCAGGCAGATTCCCTTCAGAATTAAGCGGACGGCGGAGCTGGAATTTGACATTGTCATCAGTGTTCATTTGGCCCGTCCTGCTCCGTCGCCATCGTGAGCGGCCACCGTGCGTAGTGTAGATTTTGCGACCTGCAGCCGGCCATCGTTAGCTCGCCGTGTGCCATCGCCCACGTCCAGCCCGCCCCACGACTGCACGGACGCCACCTCGAGCCCCGTACCGATACCTGGGCAACGCCCTTCGCCTCGCTCCCCCTCTGCCCTCTCCTTCGCTACCTCTCCCTCTGCCCTTTCCTCCGTTATCTGCAAGCGCATGCTGTGGCGAGCCTGCTGCTTGGCGTGCGTGCGGAGTACCTGGCGTGCACCGGCGGAGCTATAGCAAGGCTACATGGGCCATGGCCCGCCCAGCTTTGCTGCACCTGCTCCTATTAGAGCCAGCCCATGGTCCGAGAGAATCCTAATTTCTTGCGGTTTGGCCTGCCAGCCCGCCCAGTAATTTGCTGCAAGCTCCGCCACTGCTGGCGTGTGTAGTCCTCTGTGTGGATGTGCTTGTCCGGCGTGTTGTGTGTGCTCTGTGTGTGATGCCCGTTCATGTGTGATGCTGGTATGTGATATGTGCTTGTGTCTGCTATACTGCTGCTAGTGCTATGCCGTGTGCTATGTGCCTTTGTGTAAAATCTTAGATTAGTGGGCGCCGGTGTACGTACGTGCGACAGAGAGAGGGCAAGCGAGGAAGCGATCTCAGGCCGCCCGCCGAAGTATGTGCAAATAGGAAGAGGGCAACCGGGCCGGGCGGGGCGGCTGCGTCGTCGCTGGGACGCATCACGCATGGGAGGAAGATCCTGAGTGGCGGCGGACGAAGGCTGTTCGACGCAGAGCGACCGGCCCTGTGTGACCGACGAGACTGCTGCCTGGCGGTAGTGAGGAATGGCAAATGAACTGAGATGGCTGCGTCGTCGAGGTGGTATCGTATTGTCATTAATTACTAATCCCAAACTCTAATAGTTAATTACCGAAATGTCTTGGAGCAAAAATTTGAGGAATTGATATTGACCATTGGATCAGTTATATACTACACACTACTTACGGTAGTATGATGTACTGTAAAAACTCTCTTTTTCTTCTAGTTGACCCAAACAACTAGTGGCGAGTTGGTGAAAAGATAAACAAAATCCATTTGTATTTCAGGATCCTAAGCAAATATAGTTTATTCTGAAACACAATACAAACTCATATGCTAACACACACACACAGATGCACACTAGCCATATCAACGCATAAACACTCCCTACCCCTAGGACCTTCGAGAAACTGAGCGGACACAATTACATACATAAAGGAACCGGTCAAGAGTGGCCTCAACAACTTTTTCTATTATCCGTACATCACATCTCTCTTAAAAATTGCCAAAACCCAGGAAAGATCTACCGAACATAATTCTGTGGATGGCCGTCGAGCGACGCTACCCTTCGGGTGTGTAGGTGGTGCCGATCGTGTAGTTATCTGGGATGACGCTGTCGTAGACGTTCTTCATGCCCTTCGTGGTGAAGTAGCGGAAGTTGAAGGGGCCCACGAGCGGATCGGCGCTCTCGAAGGTCCACAGGCCGCCCTCGTCCTTGGTCATGGCCACCCAGTCGTCGGCGTCGTGCTGCATGATCTCCAGCTCCGACATGGTGTCGCCTGGCATGTCGTAATTCACCAGCACCGCCAGCTGCTTCTTTCCCGACCCCGTGTCCGACCCCTTCTCCACCGTGAAGGTCACCGGTGCCGCGCACCACGCGCCCGCGACCAGCATCGCCAGCAAAGTCACCGCCAGCAACCTTCTCGAGGATGCCATCTCGAAGCCTAGATAGATTATCGGTAGAAGCTGAACTACGCACGTGTAGCTGTGAACCCTGTGTAAGGATGATGATGTATGTTTGTGGAATTTATATATGGGCGCTCGCGCTTGTCCGTTGGCGCGTATGCGGTTCGCCTTGGTCACCGGAGGTGCTCGTGTTCATGTGTGGCCTGACCGCTTGTTTTGGCATGCATGATTGGATATCATGGGCATCGTGCCATATATAGCTAGGCGCGTACCGGCGTACGTACATACTTTCTTCATCTGCGAATACGTGTATATCTAGCTTTTGTTTTGAATTAAAGTTTTAAAACTTTGACCATTTTTTTAGGAAAAAGTAAAAAATTATGACATCAAATTAGTATCACTAGATTCGTTTTGAAATGTACTTTGATAATATATCAATTTAATGTCATATGATTTACTATTATTTTTTATAAAGTTGATCAAAATTTAAAAACTTTAACTTAGAACAAAAGCTAGATGTATACTTATTCGCAGACGGAGGGAGTACACACTTACGTACATGCTACTACACCCTGCAATTTTAGACCAGCTAAAACAAATTCCAGTCAGCCCGCAAAAAATATCAAATTTTAGTCTTCGTCGGTATAAGGGGGAGGGGTTTTGTACCCGGTGCATACACACCTAGCTAGCTATCACACACGCACACACTAGTTCGCTAACTAAGGCCCTGTTTGGTTTATAAGTTCTAGGAATTTTTTTAATCCCAACTTATAAGTCTCAAGTCCTTAAAAAGTCCCTATCTATTTGGTTCCTACGACTTAACATGGACTAAAAGACCATATTACAACTATACCCTTCTTGAGAGTCTTATTTCATAAGTTCCAAATGCCCACTTTAAGTCCCTATAAGTCCCTCTTATTTGGTTTAGATAGAACTTATAGGGATTTTTTTAAGTCCCTAAACCAATAAGTCCCTGAAAATAAACACCCTCTAACCTCATCCAGCTAAATAACTAACTACATGCACGACTATCCTATGACTCCATGAAGCTAGCTAACGAACTAAGAGCAACTCTAGCAGACCCCGCATCCCGCCGGCCCGCAAAACGCGTTTGCAGTTCACGCAAAACCGCTTTTGCGAGTTGGCTCGGGCTGGCACAGGTGCAGACCCCCCAAACGGATCCGTAAAAAAATATATTCACGGAATATACCATTTTACGGGTCCGTTTTATAGGGTCTGCTCTTTGCGCCGCTGCATCCCGCATATCATTAGCCCGCAAATATCAAATCTAACATAATTCAACAATCGGAAACAAACTGAATTGTTCAAATCAAACATAATACAATAATCATCCGCATTACAAATAATTGTTCAAATCACGGTAGCAAACTTAAATAATGCAATACAACACTTGTCATGAATACGAATACAAATGAATACAAAAACTAGTCATTGTCCAGCCCTTTGCCAATGATGCTCAATGAGACCCTCTTGAAGTTGAAAGTGTGTGTCTGCATTTTCAATCTCCTTGTATGTCTGAAGAAAAGCTCTAATGCGGTTTGGGTCTCTAGCTGGTTTGACACGGCTACCAACATTGTCGTAAAAGAATTCTAAGTTCATTCCTCTCTCATCTTCAAGAATCATATTGTGCGGGATAGCACAACATGTCATGATGTTCTTCAAGGTTTTCTTATCCAAAAATGAAGAGGACCACGGACAATGGCAAACCTAGATTGCAAAACACCGAATGCTCTTTCAATGTCTTTTCGAGTTGCCTCTTGCACCCTTGCAAATTCACATTGTTTTTTTTGTTTTGGGTTCTTTGATGCTCTTGACAAATGTGCACCAAGGAGGGTATATACCATCTGCAAGATAGTACCCCTTTGTGTATTCATGCCCATTGATAGTGTAGTTGCAAGCAGGAGCATCACCACTAGCAAGCCTAGCAAACCAATGTGACCGTTGCAACACATTGATAACATTGAGAGTGCCTGGCATACCAAAAAAGCAATGCCAAATCCATAAATCCTCAGATGCTACGGCCTCTAGCACAATTGTTGCATCATGAGACTTGCCACAATACATTCCTTGCCAAGCCTTGGGGCAATTTTTCCAAGTCCGATGCCACTACAACAAAAACTGCCAGTAGAGACGTCGAATTCCATACATAGGGACGTGTTATTTCACCTCTAGGCAACTGTAGAGTCGTTATAGTAAAGCGTCTTTGGAGCGTCTTCCCACGGACCGTCTCAAACCATGTAGACACGCTTGTTGAGCGTCTTTACATGACATGGGACGCTATATACGAACGTTCAACATCGTGTCTAGACAGGTAGAGACGTTATGTTAGACATACTCATATCACGTCTCTACTCGCATAGATGCGTTTCATTGGCGTCTCAAGACCTTTGAGGCGCTTCTATAAATCCATTCATAGTAGTCCCAGTACTTTATACAGGTCGTGTAGAGACATTATATTTGTATTTAAATATACATAAGCGACTCGGTACAAATGGAATATTTTACTTTAAATATGGATTGATTTATTTTGAATTTGTATTTCATCATTTCAAATTCGATCATTTTCTCATGACATGGTCGCACATGCAGATCAGTCCAATAATATCATTATATGAAGGCACCATTCCACGTCATAGATTGCATTTGCAAACATCACATTATAAAAATTGGCAAGCTAAGTGAAACAATTAGCCTGAACAGATACTTACACCAAAGTTCACAACTAAATAATAAAAGACATTCATACAGAACATACAAATAAACAAGAAATATCCAATAGTCTAGAACTATGTTTCTCAATTAAGCTAAAATATAACAAAAGCCACACTACTTGTTCATTCACAGACTAGTTCATCAACTGATCTTGGCTCCTTCAATGCACTCCCTTTTCAAATCCGGAACTACCCAATTACTCCTGGCTCCCTTAATGCACTCTCTTTTCAAATCCTCAATCGGCCTGAAAAAGAAAATGACCAATGTTTTAGACACGTGCAAGATAAGATGTTCTTTGATAAATTAGAAGTGTATCATACAAATGCTTCCTTGGAGTGGTCGGCTTAGTTTCCTTACCTAAAAACCACAAAGATTTTTTATAAGTAAAATATATTAAATGTGGATATTGGAGCATACTCGATGCTTGTATGGAAACATACTTACATGTGAGCAAGGCCAAGCAATAACATAACCAGCATCTCCTACTGTTTGAAACTTTTCATATGGTCTCACCCGTTCTCACCTCCTAGATTTAGCCACGGACAGAGACTGCAACATATTGCTCTTCAAGAATGTTTCCTTCAACCATATATGTTCTATCTTTACTCCCTAAAATTCCATTGGCCACGGGTTTGTTTTTGTTTCTTGAATTGATCAAAAAGAACAAGACTTCAGTTATATCCCATTTTTTGCAAGAAATGAAAAATGTGTTAATCATAAAACTGGGAAGATTTCACTTTACACAAAGAAGGAAAATTTCAGAGAGAATTAGACCAACTACAATTAGAGAACCATTTGGATACCTAGCATATATGTACCTGCTTAGTGACTTGGTGAAGACCACCTAGCTTGACTGCACTGCTATTTTCAGTATGAGCATTCTGTAGTTAAATAGGAAGAGGTATGAATGGAGAGACATAATCAGCTAAAGAATGATAATTTCCAAGAGTTCCGATATCATGTACTAGGAATGCACTAAGTAGCCCTATTCTACACATACTTTCGGTCTTCTTAGACTACGTTTTGTTACAACATAATAATTTATTTTGAAAGCTAAACATGCATGCATGATGCAAACAAATGAAGTACTTGTCTTGTAAACTAGAAGTGTATGCGTGTTTTGTTGTGCTGGCCTATAGTGTTGAGTGATCTTGCGATGTTCATGACAGGCCCGGAACAATTTAAGTTCATTTATGTTATTATAAATTATCAAATGTAACAGTGATCATAAATCAATGGATTATGACATGTTTATGTTGGGGAACGTAGTAATTTCAAAAAAAATCCTACGCACACGCAAGATCATGGTGATGCATAGCAACGAGAGGGGAGAGTGTTGTCCACGTACACTCGTAGACCGAAAGCGGAAGCGCTAGCACAACGCGGTTGATGTAGTCGTACGTCTTCACGATCCGACCGATCAAGTACTGAACGTACGGCACCTCCGAGTTCAGCACACGTTCAGCCCGATGATGTCCCTCGAACTCCGATCCAGCCGAGTGTTGAGGGAGAGTTTCATCAGCACGACGGCGTGGTGACGATGATGATGTTCTACCGACACAGGGCTTCGCCTAAGCACCGCTATAGTATTATCGAGGTGGACTATGGTGGAGGGGGGCACCGCACACGGCTAAAAGATCGAACGATCAATTGTTGTCTCTAGGGTGCCCTCCTGCCCTCGTATATAAAGGAGCAAGGCGGGAGGTGCGGCCAGCCAGGAGGGGCGCGCCAGGAGGAGTCCTACTCCCACCGGGAGTAGGACTCCCTCCCTTTTCCTTGTTGGATTAGGAGAAGAGGGGGAAAGAGGTGGAGGGGAAGAAGGAAAGGGGGGCACCGCCCCCCTCTCCTTGTCCTATTCGGACTAGGGGGGAGGGGCACGCGGCCCTTGCCCTGGCCGCCTCTCTTCTTCTCCACTAAGGCCCATTATGGCCCATTAACTCCCGGGGGGTTCCGGTAACCCCTCCGGTACTCCGGTAAAATCCCGATTTCACCCGGAACACTTTTGATATCCAAATATAGGCTTCCAATATATCAATCTTCATGTCTCAGCCATTTCGAGACTCCTCGTCATGTCCATGGTCATATCCGGGACTCCAAACAACCTTCGGTACATCAAAACATATAAACTCATAATATAACTGTCATCGAAACGTTAAGTGTGCGGACCCTACGAGTTCGAGAACTATGTAGACATGACCGAGACACGTCTCCGGTCAATAACCAATAGCGGAACCTGGATGCTCATATTGGCTCCCACATATTCTACGAAGATCTTTATCGGTCAAACCGCATAACAACATACGTTGTTCCCTTTGTCATCGGTATGTTACTTGCCCGAGATTCGATCGTTGGTATCTCAATACCTAGTTCAATCTCGTTACCGGTAAGTCTCTTTACTCGTTCTATAATACATCATCCCGCAACTAACTCATTAGTTGCAATGCTTGCAAGGCTTTAAGTGATGTGTATTACTGAGAGGGCCCAAAGATACCTCTCCGACAATCGGAGTGACAAATCCTAATCTCGAAATACGCCAACCCAAAAAGTACCTTCGGAGACACCTGTAGAGCACCTTTATAATCACCCAGTTATGTTGTGACGTTTGGTAGCACACAAAGCGTTCCTCCGGTAAGCGGGAGTTGCATAATCTCATAGTCATAGGAACATGTATAAGTCATGAAGAAAGCAATAGCAACATACTAAACGATCGAATGCTGAGCTAACGGAATGGGTCAAGTCAATCACATCATTCTCCTAATGATGTGATCCCGTTAATCAAATAACAACTCATGTCAATGGCTAGGAAACATAACCATCTTTGATCAACGAGCTAATCAAGTAGAGGCATACTAGTGACATTCTGTTTGTTTATGTATTCACACAAGTATTATGTTTCTGGTTAATACAATTCTAGCATGAATAATAAACATTTATCATGATATAAGGAAAATAGCAATAACTTTATTATTGCCTCTAGGGCATATTTCCTTCAGTCTCCCACTTGCACTAGAGTCAATAATCTAGATTATACAGTAATGATTCTAACACCCATGGAGCCTTGGTGCTGATCATGTTTTGCTCATGGAAGAGGCTTAGTCAATGGGTCTGCAACATTCAGATCCGTATGTATCTTGCAAATTTCTATGTCTCCCATATGGACTTTATCCCGGATGGAATTGAAGCGTCTCTTGATGTGCTTGGTTCTCTTGTGAAATTTGGATTCCTTCGCCAAGGCAATTGCACCAGTATTGTCACAAAAGATTTTCATTGGACCCGATGCACTAGGTATGACACCTAGATCGGATATGAACTCCTTCATCCAGACTCCTTCCGAAGCAGCTATGTACTCCGCTTCACATGTAGATCCCGCCACGGCGCTTTGTTTAGAACTGCACAAACTGACAGCTCCACCGTTCAATGTAAACACGTATCCATTTTGTGATTTAGAATCGTCCGTATCAGTGTCAAAGCTTGCATCGACGTAACCATTTACGACTAGCTCTTTGTCACCTCCATAAACGAGAAACATATCCTTAGTCCTTTTCAGGTATTTCAGGATGTTCTTGACCGCTGTCAAGTGATCCACTCCTGGATTACTTTGGCACCTCCCTGCTAGACTTATAGCAAGGCACACATCAGGTCTGGTACACAACATTGCATACATGATAGAGAATATGGCTGAAGCATAGGGAACATCTTTCATTTTCTCTCTATCTTCTGCAGTGGTCGGGCATTGAGTCTTACTCAACTTCACACCTTGTAACACAGGCAAGAACCCTTTCTTTGCTTGATTCATTTTGAACTTCTTCAAAACTTTGTCAAGGTATGTGCTTTGTGAAAGTCCAATTAAGCGTCTTGATCTATCTCTATAGATCTTGATGCCCAATATATAAGCAGCTTCACTGAGGTCTTTCATTGAAAAACTTTTATTCAAGTATCCCTTTATGCTATCCAGAAATTCTATATCATTTCCAATCAACAATATGTCATCCACATATAATATCAGAAATGCTACAGAGCCCCAACTCACTTTCTTGTAAATACAGGCTTCTCCAAAAGTCTGTACAAAACCAAATCCTTTGATCACACTATCAAAGCGTTTATTCTAACTCCGAGAGGCTTGCACCAGTCCATAAATGGATCGCTGGAGCTTGCACACTTTGTTAGCTCCCTTTGGATCGACAAAACCTTCTGGTTGCATCATATACAACTCTTCTTCCAGAAATCCATTCAGGAATGTAGTTTTGATATCCAATTGCCAAATTTCATAGTCATAAAATGCGGCAATTGCTAACATGATTCGGACAGACTTAAGCATCGCTACTGGTGAGAAAGTCTCATCATAGTCAATCCCTTGAACTTGTCGATAACCTTTTGCAACAAGTCGAGCTTTATAGATAGTAACATTACCGTCAGCGTCAGCCTTCTTCTTGAAGATCCATTTATTTTCAATGGCTTGCCGATCATCGGGCAAGTCAACCAAAGTCCACACTTTGTTCTCATACACGGATCCCATCTCAGATTTCATGGCCTCAAGCCATTTTGCGTAATCTGGGTTCACCATCGCTTCTTCATAGTTTGTAGGTTCGTCATGGTCTAGTAAAATAACCTCCAGAACAGGATTACCGTACCACTCTGGTGCGGATCTCATATGCTCCATGACGTTCAAAACATCGTTGAAGTCCCGGCTCTAAGCCGAGCATGGCACACTGAACTATCGAGTAGTCATCAGCTTTGCTTTGCCAGACGTTCTTAACGACATCAGTTGCATCTGCAGCAGGCCTGGCACCCAGAGGTGCTTCCAGGATGTAATTCTACTGTGCAGCAATGAGGATAATCCTCAAGTTACGGACCCAGTCTGTGTAATTGCTACCATCATCTTTCAACTTTGCTTTCTCAAGGAAGGCATTAAAATTCAACGGAACAACAGCATGGGCCATCTATATACAATCAACATAGACAAGTAAGATACTATCAGGTACTAAGTTCATGATAAATTTAAGTTCTATTAATCATATTACTTAAGAACTCCCACTTAGATAGACATCCCTCTAATCCTCTAAGTGATCACGCGATCCAAATCAACTAAACCATAACCGATCATCACGTGAAATGGAGTAGTTTTCAATGGTGAACATCACTATGTTGATCATATCTACTATATGATTCACGCTCAACCTTTCGGTCTCAGTGTTCCGAGGCCATATCTGCATATGCTAGGCTCGTCAAGTTTAACCTGAGTATTCTGCGTGTGCAAAACTGGCTTGCTCCCGTTGTAGATGGACGTAGAGCTTATCACACCCGATCATCACGTGGTGTCTGGGCATAATGAACTTTGGCAATGGTGAATACTCAGGGACAACACTTTTATCTTGAAATTTAGTGAGAGATCATCTTATAATGCTACCGTCAATCAAAGCAAGATAAGATGCATAAAAGATAAACATCACATGCAATCAATATAAGTGATATGATATGGCCATCATCATCTTGTGCTTGTGATCTCCATCTCCGAAGCACCGTCATGATCACCATCGTCACTGGCACGACACCTTGATCTCCATAGTAGAATCATTGTCGTCTCGCCAATCTTATGCTTCTACGACTACCGCTACCGCTTAGTGATAAAGTAAAGCTTTACAGGGTGATTGCATTGCATACAATAAAGCGACAACCATATGGCTCCTGCCAGTTGTCGATAACTCGGTTACAAAACATGATCATCTCATACAATAAAATTTAGCATCATGTCTTGACCATATCACATCACAACATGCCCTGCAAAAACAAGTTAGACGTCCTCTCCTTTGTTGTTGCAAGTTTTACGTGGTTGCTACTGGGCTTAGCAAGAACCGTTCTTACCTACGCATCAAAACCACAATGATAGTTTGTCAAGTTGGTGCTGTTTTAACCTTCGCAAGGACCGGGCGTAGCCACACTCGGTTCAACTAAAGTTGGAGTTATATCATTTCCAATCAACAATATGTCATCCACATATAATATCAGAAATGCTACAGAGCCCCCACTCACTTTCTTGTAAATACAGGCTTCTCCAAAAGTCTGTACAAAACCAAATCCTTTGATCACACTATCAAAGCGTTTATTCCAACTCCGAGAGGCTTGCACCAGTCCATAAATGGATCGATGAAGCTTGCACACTTTGTTAGCTCCCTTTGGATCGACAAAACCTTCTGGTTGCATCATATACAACTCTTCTTCCAGAAATCCATTCAGGAATGCAGTTTTGACATCCAATTGCCAAATTTCATAGTCATAAAATGCGGCAATTGCTAACATGATTCGGACAGACTTAAGCATCGCTACTGGTGAGAAAGTCTCATCGTAGTCAATCCCTTGAACTTGTCGAAAACCTTTTGCAACAAGTCGAGCGTTATAGATAGTAACATTACCGTCAGCGTCAGCCTTCTTCTTGAAGATCTATTTATTTTCAATGGCTTGCCGATCATCGGGCAAGTCAACCAAAGTCCACACTTTGTTCTCATACATGGATCCCATCTCAGATTTCATGGCCTCAAGCCATTTTGCGTAATCTGGGCTCACCATCGCTTCTTCATAGTTTGTAGGTTCGTCATGGTCTAGTAACATAACCTCCAGAACAGGATTACCGTACCATTCTAGTGCGGATCTTACTCTGGTTGACCTTCGAGGTTCAGTAACAACTTGATCTGAAGTTCCATGATCATCATCATTAACTTCCTCACTAATTGGTGTAGGCGTCAGAGGAACCGGTTTTTGTGATGAACTACTTTCCAATAAGGGAGCAGGTACAGTTACCTCATCAAGTTCTACTATCCTCCCACTCACTTATTTCGAGAGAAACTCCTTCTCTAGAAAGGATCCATTCTTAGCAACGAATGTCTTGCCTTCGAATCTATGATAGAAGGTGTACCCAACAGTCTCCTTTGGGTATCCTATGAAGACACATTCCTCTAATTTGGGTTTGAGCTTATCAGGTTGAAGCTTTTTCACATAAGCATCGCAGCCCCAAACTTTAAGAACGACAACTTTGGTTTCTTACCAAACCACAGTTCATAAGGCGTCGTCTCAACGGATTTCGATGGTGCGCTATTTAACATGAATGCAGCCGTCTCTAAAGCATAACCCCAAAACGATAGCGGTAAATCAGTAAGAGACATCATAGATCGCACCATATCTAGTAAAGTACGATTACGACGTTCGGACACACCATTACGCCGTGGTGTTCCGGGTGGCGTGAGTTGCGAAACTATTCCGCATTGTGTCAAATGTAGACCAAACTCGTAACTCAACTATTCTCCTCCACGATCAGATCGTAGAAACTTTATTTTCTTGTTGCGATGATTTTCAACTTCACTCTGAAATTCTTTGAACTTTTCAAATGTTTCAGACTTATGTTTCATTAAGTAGATATACCCATATCTACTCAAATCATCTATGAAGGTGAGAAAATAACGATATCCGCCGCGAGCCTCAACATTCATCGGACCACATACATCTGTATGTATGATTTCTAACAAATCTGTTGCTCTCTCCATAGTGCCGGAGAACGGCGTTTTAGTCATCTTGCCCATGAGACACAGTTCGCAAGTACCAAGTGATTCATAATCAAGTTGTTCCAAAAGTCCATCAGTATGGAGTTTCTTCATGCGCTTTACACCGATATGACCTAAATGGCAGTGCCACAAATAAGTTGCACTATCATTATCAACTCTGCATCTTTTGGCTTTAACATTATGAATATGTGTATCACTACTATCGAGATTCATCAAAAATAGACCACTCTTCAAGGGTGCATGACCATAAAAGATATTACTCATATAAATAGAACAACCATTATTCTCTGATTTAAATGAATAACCGTCTCGCATCAAACAAGATCCAGATATAATGTTCATGCTCAACGCTGGCACCAAATAACAATTATTTAGGTCTAATACTAATCCTGAAGGTAGATGTAGAGGTAGCGTGCCGACGGCGATCACATCGACTTTGGAACCGTTTCCCACACCCATCGTCACCTCGTCCTTGGGTAGTGTTCGCTTAATCTGTAGTCCCTGTTTCGAGTTGCAAATATTAGCAACAGAACCAGTATCAAATACCCAGGTGCTACTGCGAGCTCTGGTAAGGTACACATCAATAACATGTATATCACATATACATTTTTTCACCTTGCCATCCTTCTTATCCGCCAAATACTTGGGGCAGTTCTGCTTCCAGTGACCAGTCTGCTTGCAGTAGAAGCATTCAGTTTCAGGCTTAGGTCCAGACTTGGGTTTCTTCTCTTGAGCAGCAACTTGCTTGTTGTTCTTCTTGAAATTCCCCTTCTTCTTCCCTTTGCCCTTTTTCTTGAAACTGGTGGTCTTATTGACCATCAACACTTGATGCTCCTTCTTGATTTCTACCTCCGCAGCCTTTAGCATTGCGAAAAGCTCGGGAATCGTCTTATCCATCCCTTGCATGTTATAGTTCATCACGAAGCTCTTGTAGCTTGGTGGCAGTGATTGAAGAATTCTGTCAATAACGCTATCATCCGGAAGATTAACTCCCAGTTGAATCAAGTGATTGTTGTACCCAGACATTTTGAGTATATGCTCACTGACATAACTATTCTCCTCCATCTTGCAGCTGTAGAACTTATTAGAGACTTCATATATCTGAATCCGGGCATTTGCTTGAAATATTAACTTCAACTCCTGGAACATCTCATATGCTCCATGACGTTCAAAACATTGTTGAAGTCCCGGCTCTAAGCCGAGCATGGCACACTGAACTATCGAGTAGTCATCAGCTTTGCTTTGCCAGACGTTCTTAACGTCATCAGTTGCATCTGCAGCAGGCCTGGCACCCAGCGGTGCTTCCAGGACGTAATTCTTCTGTGCAGCAATGAGGATAATCCTCAAGTTACGGACCCAGTCTGTGTAATTGCTACCATCATCTTTCAACTTTGCTTTCTCAAGGAACGCATTAAAATTCAACGGAACAACAGCACGGGCCATCTATATACAATCAACATAGACAAGTAACATACTATCAGGTACTAAGTTCATGATAAATTTAAGTTCTATTAATCATATTACTTAAGAACTCCCACTTAGATAGACATCCCTCTAATCCTCTAAGTGATCACGTGATCCAAATCAACTAAACCATAACCGATCATTACGTGAAATGGAGTAGTTTTCAATGGTGAACATCACTATGTTGATCATATCTACTATATGATTCACGCTCAACCTTTCGGTCTCAGTGTTCCGAGGCCATATCTGCATATGCTAGGCTCGTCAAGTTTAACCTGAGTATTCTGCGTGTGCAAAACTGGCTTGCTCCCGTTGTAGATGGACGTAGAGCTTATCACACCCGATCATCACGTGGTGTCTGGGCACAATGAACTTTGGCAACGGTGCATACTCAGGGAGAACACTTTTATCTTGAAATTTAGTGAGAGATCATCTTATAATGCTACCGTCAATCAAAGCAAGATAAGATGCATAAAAGATAAACATCACATGCAATCAATATAAGTGATATGATATGGCCATCATCATCTTGTGCTTGTGATCTCCATCTCCGAAGCACCGTCATGATCACCATCGTCACTGGCGCGACACCTTGATCTCCATAGTAGAATCATTGTCGTCTCGCCAATCTTATGCTTCTACGACTACCGCTACCGCTTAGTGATAAAGTAAAGCTTTACAGTGTGATTGCATTGCATACAATAAAGCGACAACCATATGGCTCCTGCCAGTTGTCGATAACTCAGTTACAAAACATGATCATCTCATACAATAAAATTTAGCATCATGTCTTGACCATATCACATCACAACATGCCCTGCAAAAACAAGTTAGACGTCCTCTCCTTTGTTGTTGCAAGTTTTACGTGGCTGCTACTGGGCTTAGCACGAACCGTTCTTACCTACGCATCAAAACCACAATGATAGTTTGTCAAGTTGGTGCTGTTTTAACCTTCGCAAGGACCGGGCGTAGCCACACTCGGTTCAACTAAAGTTGGAGTTATATCATTTCCAATCAACAATATGTCATCCACATATAATATCAGAAATGCTACAGAGCCCCCACTCACTTTCTTGTAAATACAGGCTTCTCCAAAAGTCTGTACAAAACCAAATCCTTTGATCACACTATCAAAGCATTTATTCCAACTCCGAGAGGCTTGCACCAGTCCATAAATGGATCGATGGAGCTTGCACACTTTGTTAGCTCCCTTTGGATCGACAAAACCTTCTGGTTGCATCATATACAACTCTTCTTCCAGAAATCCATTCAGGAATGCAGTTTTGACATCCAATTGCCAAATTTCATAGTCATAAAATGCCGCAATTGCTAACATGATTCGGAGAGACTTAAGCATCGCTACTGGTGAGAAAGTCTCATCGTAGTCAATCCCTTGAACTTGTCGAAAACCTTTTGCAACAAGTCAAGCTTTATAGATAGTAACATTACCGTCAGCGTCAGCCTTCTTCTTGAAGATCCATTTATTTTCAATGGCTTGCCGATCATCGGGCAAGTCAACCAAAGTCCACACTTTGTTCTCATACATGGATCCCATCTCAGATTTCATGGCCTCAAGCCATTTTGCGTAATCTAGGCTTACCATGTTCTTCATAGTTTGTAGGTTCGTCATGGTCTAGTAACATAACCTCCAGAACAGGATTACCGTACCACTCTGGTGCGGATCTTATGCTGGTTGACCTACGAGGTTCAGTAACAACTTGATCTGAAGTTCCATGATCATCATCATTAACTTCCTCACTAATTGGTGTAGGCGTCACAGGAACCGGTTTCTGTGATGAACTACTTTCCAATAAGGGAGCAGGTACAGTTACCTCATCAAGTTCTACTTCCCTCCCACTCACTTCTTTCGAGAGAAACTCCTTCTCTAGAAAGGATCCATTCTTAGCAACGAATGTCTTGCCTTCAGATCTATGATAGAAGGTGTACCCAACAGTCTCCTTTGGGTATCCTATGAAGACACATTTCTCTGATTTGGGTTTGAGCTTATCAGGTTGAAGCTTTTTCACATAAGCATCGCAGCCCCAAACTTTAAGAACGACAACTTTGGTTTCTTACCAAACCACAGTTCATAAGGCGTCGTCTCAACGGATTTCGATGGTGCGCTATTTAACGTGAATGCAGCCGTCTCTAAAGCATAACCCCAAAATGATAGCGGTAAATCAGTAAGAGACATCATAGATCGCACCATATCTAGTAAAGTACGATTACGACATTCGGACACACCAGTACGCCGTGGTGTTCCGGGTGGCGTGAGTTGCGAAACTATTCCGCATTGTTTCAAATGTAGACCAAACTCGTAACTCAACTATTCTCCTCCACGATCATATCGTAGAAACTTTATTTTCTTGTTACGATGATTTTCAACTTCACTCTGAAATTCTTTGAACTTTCCAAATGTTTCAGACTTATGTTTCATTAAGTAGATATACCCATATCTACTCAAATCATCTATGAAGGTGAGAAAATAACGATATCCGCCGCGAGCCTCAACATTCATCGGACCACATACATCTATATGTATGATTTCTAACAAATCTGTTGCTCTCTCTCCATAGTACCGGAGAACGGCGTTTTAGTCATCTTGCCCACGAGAAACAGTTTGCAAGTACCAAGTGATTCATAATCAAGTGGTTCCAAAAGTCCATCAGTATGGAGTTTCTTCATGCGCTTTACACCGATATGACCTAAATGGCAGTGCCTCAAATAAGTTGCACTATCATTATCAACTCTGCATCTTTTGGCTTTAACATTATGAATATGTGTATCACTACTATCGAGATTCATCAAAAATAGACCACTCTTCAAGGGTGCATGACCATAAAAGATATTACTCATATAAATAGAACATCCATTATTCTCTGATTTAAATGAATAACTGTCTCGCATCAAACAAGATCCAGATATAATGTTCATGCTCAACGCTGGCACCAAATAACAATTATTTAGGTCTAATACTGATCCCGAAGGTAGATGTAGAGGTAGCGTGCCGACGGCGATCTCATCGACTTTGGAACCGTTTCCCACACGCATCGTCACCTCGTCCTTGGCCAGTGTTCGCTTAATCTGTAGTCCCTGTTTCGAGTTGCAAATATTAGCAACAGAACCAGTATCAAATACCCAGGTGCTACTACGAGCTCTGGTAAGGTACACATCAATAACATGTATATCACATATACATTTGTTCACCTTTCCATCCTTCTTATCCGCCAAATACTTGGGGCAGTTCCGCTTCCAGTGGGTCCAGACTTGGGTTTCTTCTCTTGAGCAGCAACTTTCTTGTTGTTCTTCTTGAAATTCCCCTTCTTCTTCCCTTTGCCCTTTTTCCTGAAACTGGTGGTCTTATTGACCATCAACACTTGATGCTCCTTCTTGATTTCTACCTCCGCAGCCTTTAGCATTGCGAAGAGCTCGGGAATCGTCTTATCCATCCCTTGCATGTTATAGTTCATCACGAAGCTCTTGTAGCTTGGTGGCACTGATTGAAGAATTCTGTCAATGACTCTATCATCCAGAAGATTAACTCCTAGTTGAATCAAGTGATTGTTATACCCAGACATTTTGAGTATATGCTCACTGACATAACTATTCTCCTCCATCTTGCAGCTGTAGAACTTATTGGAGACCTCATATATCTCAATCCGGGCATTTGCTTGAAATATTAACTTCAACTCCTGGAACATCTCATATGCTCCATGACGTTCAAAACATCGTTGAAGTCCCGGCTCTAAGCCGAGCATGGCACACTGAACTATCGAGTAGTCATCAGCTTTGCTTTGCCAGACGTTCATAACGTTGCCAGTTGCATCTGCAGTAGGCCTGGCACCCAGCGGTGCTTCCAGGACGTAATTCTTCTGTGCAGCAATGAGGATAATCCTCAAGTTACGGACCCGGTCCGTGTAATTGCTACCATCATCTTTCAACTTTGATTTCTCAAGGAACGCATTAAAATTCAACGGAACAACAACATGGGCCATCTATATACAATCAACATAGACAAGTAAGATACTATCAGGTACTAAGTTCATGATAAATTTAAGTTCTATTAATCATATTACTTAAAAACTCCCACTTAGATAGACATCCCTCTAATCCTCTTAAGTGATCACGTGATCCAAATCAACTAAACCATAACCGATCATCACGTGAAATGGAGTAGTTTTCAATGGTGAACATCACTATGTTGATCATATCTACTATAGGATTCACGCTCAACCTTTCGGTCTCAGTGTTCCGAGGCCATATCTGCATATGCTAGGCTCGTCAAGTTTAACCTGAGTATTCTGCGTGTGCAAAACTGGCTTGCTCCCGTTGTAGATGGACGTAGAGCTTATCACACCCGATCATCACGTGGTGTCTGGGCACAACGAACTTTGGCAACGGTGCATACTCAGGGAGAACACTTTTATCTTGAAATTTAGTGAGAGATCATCTTATAATGCTACCGTCAATCAAAGCAAGATAAGATGCATAAAAGATAAACATCACATGCAATCAATATAAGTGATATGATATGGCCATCATCATCTTGTGCTTGTGATCTCCATCTCCGAAGCACCGTCATGATCACCATCGTCACCGGCGCGACACCTTGATCTCCATAGTAGCATCATTGTCGTCTCACCAATCTTATGCTTCTACGACTATCGCTACCGCTTAGTGATAAAGTAAAGCTTTACAGGGCGATTGCATTGCATACAATAAAGCGACAACCATATGGCTCCTGCCAGTTGTTGATAACTCGGTTACAAAACATGATCATCTCATACAATAAAATTTAGCATCATGTCTTGACCATATCACATCACAACATGCCCTGCAGAAACAAGTTAGACGTCCTCTCCTTTGTTGTTGCAAGTTTTACGTGGCTGCTACTAGGCTTAGCAAGAACCGTTCTTACCTACGCATCAAAACCACAACGATGTTTGTCAAGTTGGTGCTGTTTTAACCTTCGCAAGGACCGGGCGTAGCCACACTCGGTTCAACTAAAGTTGGAGAAACTGACACCCGCCAGCCACCTGTGTGCAAAGCAAGTCGGTAGAACCAGTCTCGCGTAAGCGTACGTGTAATGTCGGTCCGAGCCGCTTCATCCAACAATACTGCCGAACCAAAGTATGACATGCTGGTAAGCAGTATGAGTTATATCAACCACAACTCACTTGTGTTCTACTCATGCATATGACATCTACGCATAAAACCAGGCTCTGATACCAATGTTCGGGAACGTAGTAATTTCAAAAAAATTCCTACACACACGCAAGATCATGGTGATGCATAGCAACAGGAGGGGAGAGTGTTGTCCACATACCCTCAAAGACCGAAAGCGGAAGCGTTAGCACAACGCGGTTGATGTAGTCGTACGTCTTCATGATCCGACCGATCAAGTACCGAACGTACGGCACCTTCGAGTTCAGCACACGTTCAGCTCGATGACGTCCCTCGAACTTCGATCCAGCCGAGTGTTGAGGGAGAGTTTCGTCAGCACAACGGCGTGGTGACGATGATGATGTTCTACCGACGCAGGGCTTCACCTAGTCACCGCTACAGTATTATCGAGGTGGACTATGGTGGAGGGGGGCACCGCACACGGCTAAAAGATCAAATGATCAATTGTTGTCTCTAGGGTGCCCCCCTGCCCCCGTATATAAAGGAACAAGGGGGGAGGTGCGGCCGGCTAGGAGGGGCACGCCAGGAGGAGTCCTACTCCCACCGGGAGTAGGACTCCCTCCCTTTTCCTTGTTGGATTAGGAGAAGAGGGGGAAAGAGGTGGAGGAGAAGAAGGAAAGGGGGGCACCTCCCCCCTCTCCTTGTCCTATTCGGACTAGGGGGGAGGGGCATGCGGCCCTTGCCCTGGCCACCTCTCTTCTTCTCCACTAAGGCCCATTAACCCCCAGGGGGTTCCGGTAATCTCTCCGGTACTCCGGTAAAATCCCGATTTCACCCGGAACACCTCCGATATCCAAATATAGGCTTCCAATATATCAATCTTCATGTCTCGGCCATTTCGAGACTCCTCATCATGTCCGTGATCATATCCGGGACTCCGAACAACCTTCGGTACATCAAAACATATAAACTCATAATATAACTGTCATCGAAACATTAAGCGTGCGGACCCTATGGGTTCGAGAACTATGTAGACATGACCGAGACACGTCTCCGGTCAATAACCAATAGCGGAACCTGGGTGCTCATATTGGCTCCCACATATTCTACGAACATCTTTATCGGTCAGACCGCATAACAACATACGTTGTTCCCTTTGTCATCGGTATGTTACTTGCCCGAGATTCGATTGTTGGTATCTCAATACCTAGTTCAATATCGTTATCGGCAAGTCTCTTTACTCGTTCTGTAATACATCATCCCGCAACTAAATCATTAGTTGCAATGCTTGCAAGGCTTTAAGTGATGTGTATTACCGAGAGGGCCCAGAGATACCTCTCCGACAATCGGAGTACAAATCCTAATCTCGAAATACGCCAACCCAACAAGTACCTTGGGAGAAACCTGTAGAGCACCTTTATAATCACCCAGTGAAGTTGTGACGTTTGGTAGCACACAAAGCGTTCCTCCGGTAAACGGGAGTTGCATAATCTCATAGTCATGGTAACATGTATAAGTCATGAAGAAAGCAATAGCAACATACTAAATGATCGAGTGCTAAGCTAACGGAATGGGTCAAGTCAATCACATCATTCTCCTAATGATGTGATCACATTAATCAAATGACAACTCACGTCAATGGCTAGGAAACATAACCATCTTTGATCAACGAGCTAGTCAAGTAGAGGCATACTAGTGATATTCTGTTTGTTTATGTATTCACACAAGTATTATGTTTCCGGTTAATACAATTCTAGCATGAATAATAAACATTTATCATGATATAAGGAAATAAATAATAACTTTATTATGGGTTGATTATCCTTTTGCCCTCAATGGTGTCCATGTACTCAGTTTTGCCCTCAGATGCGAATTGTCCTCAGTTTTGCCCCTAGCCCGAGCACAACAACTGTGACGAGGCCAAACGGCCATATTTGAGTCCATTCCGTCCGCCGGCGTTAGTGGTTGTGGGTCCGTAGCTTACACGTGGGACCGCGTGGACGTGGGTCCGGAGCTAACATGTAGGCTCGTGCAACAAAATCCCCAAATCATTCTAGCTCACACCCATCCGCCTGGCCGGCTGTCCTGCGCTACCGCTGCCACCTGCGCCGCGGCCAGCACCTGCCCCGCCACAAGCTGCACGGCCTGCTCCACCGCTACCTCCCTGCGCATACGCTCGACGGCTGCCTGTGATGCCCACCACCTTCCTACGACGCCACGGGTGGGGCGCCCGCCACCTGCTCGATCCGTGGCGCGGCCTCCTTCCGTGCGCCCGGCCGGAGCGCTCAAAGGTGGGGGGCTGCTGGAGCTATTTGAACTAGGAGGAAGAACCCTAGGGTGAAATGGTGAGCAGCGGCGACCCCGGAGTATTTGGCGAGGCAGGCATCGAGCCGGAGATCCGCCGCGTCCACTACTGGGTTCCCGAGGGGTAAGTCTTGCCCAATTAGTGTGCTGATTGCGTCTCTGTTTTTCGCCGGTTAGGATGGAGTTGCGGTTTGCTTTCATGGTGCACATTAGAAGGGACAGGTACATGTTCGATGCAAAGGATAAGAAGAAATACCAAGGAGGTTTTGATTATCGGTTGCCAATGGCTAGTAATTGGAGTTTCACACAATTTGGGGAGGATTTGTAGCCAATATCCTTGGGGTTTGCTTGATGAAGTGGTATACAAATACTATGATGGGGAAAAGAATTGGGTGACAGTTAGTAATGATGAAGAGCTAGCTACCATGTTTGTTAGGCATAAAGAGAAAGATAATTTTCATGTGAGACTGCAAGTTGATGTGCTTGAGCAGGCATTTGGACCTAGGATGAAGGGTGCAACATCTCGGGGAGAACCAAGTCATCGTAATGGCATCTCTAGCCAGAACAGTTCAGTTGGTGCACGGTGACGTGGTGGCTCGACAAGTGTGGGCAACAGTAGTAGGGTCCCCCTTGAAGTGGAGCCTGATGGCTACAATTCTGGGGTTGATGAAGAGAAGCTATATTCTGATGTTATTCGGAATTTACGACGGGCACCTCAGACTGAAAACCAAGATGAGGCTCACAATGCAGTCCGTGTGGATGATGACGCGATGGGTGAGGACGAAGACCTTGCAGCTGTTGAATGGGACCCTTTGAACCCTCATATGGAAGAAGGTACAGTTTTTGCATCCATGAATGAGTGTAGAAATGCACTTGTGACATACTGCATCAAGGTAGAGCATACTTTCAAAGTTGACAAGAGCTATCAAGTACGTTACAGAGTGCACTGTCCGACTGAGGGTTGTCCATGGAGGCTGCTTGCATCTAAAATGCGGAATAGCACTAATGTTCACGTCAAAGTGAACCCTTTTAAGCACACATGCCAGGAATCAACCCTTAGGAAGGATACAATCAGTAGAGCCAAGTCAAGATGGGTGGCAGAAGAAGTAAAGAAGTGGGTGAAAGAAAACCAGCAAGTGGGTCCAAAGGAATTGCAGAAGAACATCAAAGATAAGTTCAAGATAGATTTACCATACATGAGGTTGTTCAATGGTAAACAACATGCTATGAATTCTATTTATGGTAACTGGCAGGAAAGTTTTCAATTGTTGTATTCATTCAAAGGTGAAGTGGAGAGGACAAGCCCAGGTAGTATTGTAGATATTGATCACCACACCGTGGAGTACACATTCAGGGGAGTGACAAAGACCAAGGAATGCTTTAGGAGGGTTTTTGTCTGCTTTGAGGCTTGTCGCTGGGGTTTTTTGGCAGGCTGCAGGCCTTATTTGGCTATTGATGCCACTTTTCTCACAGGGAGGTTTAAAGGACAGTTAGTAGCAGCTTGTGCAGTTGATGCACATAGTTTTGTATTTCCAGTTGCCTATGGTGTGCTGGAGACAGAGTCTGAGGAGAGTTGGACTTGGTTTTTGCATAATCTCCGCCGGGCTATTGCGCATCCCAACGGGTTGGTCATTCATACAGATGCCTGCAAAGGTTTAGAAGTGGCCGTGGACTATGTGTTCCCTGGAGTAGAGCATAGGGAATGCATGCGTCACCTTGCTGCAAATTTCATGAAGAAATTCAAAGGAAAGGTGTATACCGACAATCTATGGCCATCATCTTTGACATGCAGTGTGAAGAAGCACAACTACCACTTGAGGCAGTTATACATGAATCCCAAAGTGAAAGAATACTTGGAAACACACCACTCCAAGTTATGGGCCAGAAGTCAATTCAGTAAAGTGAGCAAAGTTGACTATGTGCACAATAATCTAGCAGAGTCTTTCAACTCAACGATCCAGAAACTAAAGGGTCATTATGTGGTGGATTTGCTTGACAGGATAAGGCTAGAATACATGCAAAAATTTCATTATCATGCAAGAATAGCCGAGGAAAAATTCATGGGCCACATTATCATCCCTGCCGTGATGAATGAACTGAAGCAGAAGACAACAGGCTTGGAAATGAACATGACTCTTTGCTCGGGTACCACAGCAGAGATATCATATTTGGATAAAGAGAAGAGGGAATGGAGATATCCAGTGGATTTAGAAGCTAGAACTTGCAGTTGTAGGCAATGGCAGATAACTGGATTGTCATGCATTCATGCCTTGTTTTTCATCACTTTTCTCCCAGGTCCAGCAGGGAACATACATCAGTATGTGCATGATTACTACTCTGTTGCAAGGTTCAAAGCCACATATGCTTATGTCTTGCCTGCTATGGAGGGAAAACAACAATGGGACATGGTGGACCCTGGATTCAAGCTTTGCGCTCTAGTTCTGAAGAGAGCAGCAGGTAGACCAAGGAAGAGCCGAATCAGACCTTGCCGCGAAGGAGCTGGACTTGGAGCGAGGAAGCGTAAGTGCACAAGGTGTGGTGGGTCTAGTCATTTTGGTAAGTATTGCGATAACACAGTAGATCCAGCGTTCGGAGAGAGTTTCGATGAAGGCTTCGATGAAAATGTTGGTCAGCAGCCAGTTGCCTCAACAGATGATGAAAATGATGGTCAACAGCCGGTTGCATCAGGTGAGGATTTTGACGAGGTTCCAAATGATGATGGTCAACAGCCGCATGATTTTGACGATGATCCAAAATATCCTCCAAATAATGATTCAAGTGAGGCTCCAAATGGTGATCCAAGTGAGGCTCTAAATGGTGATCATGGTGATCCAAGTGAGGCTCCAAATGATGATCCAAGTGAGGCTCCAAATGGTGACCAACCTTCTGTTGTTGTGAGTTCTGCTAGGTATGTAAATCTTGCAAGGGTCAAATACTACTGTACATCTATCACTTGACATGATCTCATTACCATTTATGTTTTGCACAGCTCTATGGTAGGTTTGAAGAAGATGCGCAAGGTACCGACAACCAAGAGAAGAAGAGAAGAAACAATGAGCACAAGGTGCACGAGGAGCAAAGTGATGGCAAGAAGCTCAAGGAACAGACAGAAGCCCCAACGCAATCTATGAATAATTATGAATAAGGGATGATGTTGTATTATGAAACATTTATCACTTGACATGTTGTATTTTTGTTGGATGATGTTGGACCTATGTTAGAAGTATGTTAGACATGATGTTTAAATATCTGTTGAATGATGTTTGAATGAGCACATGGTTTTCCTTTTTTGATTTTTTTGAATTTTGTTTTTCTCATTTAAATTATGGTCAAACCTAACTTTGACCAAGATTTAAACAAGTCTAAAACATCAAAATGAAAAACTAAGCCTGGATACTTCTTAGTCAATCCAAAATGAAGTTGTGGTGAGGTTTTCAAAATTTTCATGAAAAATGTGCTAAAAGAGGGGTCCAAAGGTAGGGTAAACGGCCTCATTTCTAAGCAAGGTTTTTTTCGACCTTGTCTAAATCAGCCAAATAACTTTCCTACACATATATTCTATATGTACAGACTATGTGCGCTGGTTTTTCCATTTTTTGATTTTTTTAATTGTTTTGCTCCTTTGAATTCTAGTCAAACTTAACTTTGACCAAGATTTCAATAAGTGTAAAACATCAAAATGAAAAACTAAGCCTGGATCCTTCTTAGTCACTCCAAAATGAAGCTGTGGTGAGTTTTTTGAAATTTTCATGTTCATTTCCCCAAAACACTTCTCTTCACTTCATACAAGAGAGTTTGAGATACTCGAGATATCATACAATACACATGAACTTATCATTTAAATGTATGTAAAGCTTGTTTATCAACTTAAATCGTTAGTATATGACATAAGAAGACTATGTGCGCAG
>NC_041388.1:694048654-694097991 GCF_002162155.2 Triticum dicoccoides
TTTGAAATCTGGTCAAACATAGTTTTGACTGCTCCAAACCCCTCCCAAACCCCGCTAACCCTAGCGCTGAACAAGGACCGTTCATCTAACCCTAGCGGTGATCAAGGGCCATCGATCTAACCCTTCTAGAAGGAATCTGCGGGGAGGGGGGGGGGCGATTCGCGAGATGCAATCTGATTGGCTGGGAGATTTTTTTTAAGCGTTGGATGGACCGTTGGGCCGTCTCGTTGTCTGGGCCTGAGACCGCAGTAAATAGCCCGTCTCAGCCTTTCCAGGCCTTGCATGCATGGAGGCGGCGACGTGGGTTTGCATGCACGGGAGGCGGCGACGTGCATGCATGCGAGCGAGGCGCGCTAGGCGAGCTAGGTGGTTTAGGGCAGTTGTTCAGGGCAGCGATTCACATGCACCGCCCGGTCAAAGAGCTATGCAGTGATTCAGATGCACGCACGCACCCCATGCATCGTTCCGTGCAAAAATTTAAGTGTGCAAAACGTAACGGATACACACACGCGTCCGGATACACACACGCGTCTGGATTCACACACGCACCATTCTCATCCTTTGTCTATTCCTCTCCCACCCACAGACCTATAAATGGGGTGCCTCTCTTCCTCTCCCACCCACAAGCCAGATCCGATCCTCTCCAACTTCAAACACCCAAGCGACCGAGCCCTTCCCAAGCGAGACCAAGTGAAGATGCAGTTCAACGGGCCGACCTTCAACCGTCAGCCTGTCGTGCCGGAGCTGCGCTACCCATCAGGCGTGCTCGTGGAGAGGGAGCTCTGTGTGTGGCCTATTTCAAGGTGGAGGGGTTCCGTCGAACTCACCAGCGCCTTCCTCAGAGCCGACTATGCCCACCTCCCACGGGGCTCGCCGAGGATGTTCACCCTCAACGAGGTTCGTGACCGCGGCGACATCCTCCTACTGCTCATGGTCACCTTCACCAACCCGTTTGACGCGCGCGAGCTCCTCGGCCAAGTCTTTTGGTGCGGCTGCGAGGCCATCTTCTTCACCGTCTACAACATCTACACCAACTATGAGTGCATCTTCCCCACTCCACGCCAGATGCACTCCCTTCCCTACGACGAGGAGGAGGAGGTGTGAAGATGAAGACGGTGTTGAAGGGGCGTGCGCGGCCAAGGTGGAAGAAGGAGGTCAAGATGAAGATGTTCAAGCCCGGAGTCAAGCTCGTCATGTTTCGTTTTTTATTTTGTTGCTTTTCTATGTCGTGTCGTGTCATATCATGTTTCGTCATGTGTCCGTGAACTGTCCGTGAACTTATTATTGTAATGGTATGGTGTGTTCCATCTTATCTAAGTTATTAGGGTTTATTATGTGTGTTAAAAAATGCCCGTGCCCAAACATATCATTTCTTCCCTAAACAAGTCATGAAGTTCGAGAACTTGTGGTTTTCATTAATGAAAATCGGAGGGGGTGAGAAGCCCTCTGTTTCATTCAAACAAAAAGTCATGAACTAACATGCAAATTTATTCCCTTTAAATCCTAAACCAAGTGCCACTCTAACCCTAAACCAAGTGCCACTCTGACCAAAATCATGTGGTAGTGCAAAAAACATTTTCAACCTTCCAACCCTCCAAAATTTAAGTGCAAAACAAAGGAAAACCACTCTCACGCGTGTGCGAACATTCACGGTCTCACTATTTTTAAAAAAAATTCACAGTCTCACTATGTATACCTTCCTTCCCTACCCATGTCAAAGTCTTGCCGTCTGTCCTAGCGGTTACCAGCGCAGCCCTAAACACCACAAACCCACGCGGTCCTGGGTTCGAGTCCCCAGCGGCACCAATTTTTTGTGCATTTTCCACCCTTCATTTTTTTAGACAAATTATGTTTTTCTCAATGTAATGCCCTTAAAAATGTTTATTTATTTTGGCACCTGGCGTAAGCCTGTACCAGAGCTGAGGCACATTTTCCATGACATTTTGGTCTTTGATTTAAATCACGGTGTATTTAAATTGAATTAATTAACAGCTCCAAAAAATTTCTAACCTTAATTGTTTGGCTCCGGAATAATTCAATTAGCTTCCACAAAAAGTTTCAGCATTATGATTTACTGCCTAAATTAAATTCGAATAGAAAACAGAAAAATACGCAAGAGAACCACCGAATGGGCCTAATTGGATGCAGTTGGCCCATTAGTCTAGCTTGCACTTGGCTCTACGCTCTGAATTTGGCCCAAGAGCAACCTTTTTTTGGACAGAAAGGCAGAGCAGAGAGCTGCATTTCATTGATCAAAAGTTTCTGAATTCCTAATTTCTTCTCTTTTTTTTCAACATATTTAAATGTTGGTCACTTCTCCTCCTTTTGTTTCAAAATTTAAATAACTTTAACCAACATTTAAACTAGGTGAATTTCTCAAACAATTTCAAGATTACAAATTCCTCCATAATTCATGCCTTTTCATACATTTTCAACATTACAACCAGTGCGATTACCATACCTACAAATGCCCAAAAGTATTTGCAAATGGGTATTGGTAGTGCTTGATCTTCAAGCTTCCTAACCTTCTTCTTCAACATCCTAAGTTCAACAGCTAGCTCTCTGTCAGTGGGTGCTTCGCCCTCCATCTCTTCTTCCGGAGCTCATGATGCGGCCACTGCCATTCGTGGCAGCATGCGCAACCATTCTTCATGCTCTTCTTGCAGTTCATTCATCAGTCTTGGCCAGAGCATTGACCCAAAGAAAGAAGCATGCCACCTGCATGAACACCAAACAGATCAACCCATTGCTCAAAGATCCCGACCACGAAAATGGTGCAATTGCCCCGATTCTTACCCCATTCTCGCTGCACACGTAGAACGGACGATTCTGGTTCCTCGGTTTCTGAGAAACCCTCCGATCAACGCCCGCCCGGCATCGCGGACAGATGAAGACAGGCATGTCCACACGCGCCTGGATCTGCATCCGCGAGGTGGTGCGGGAGCTTGAGGAAGACATGGAGCTCGGAGCCGAAGGGGATCCCAACGCCGCCGCGCCCTCCACTGCTAGCTTCCCACCGCCATGCTCTCTCTCTCGCTGTGGTCACCGTCGTGCTCTCTATCGCCATGGTCACCGCCGCTGTCGCCCGCTTATATAGCACACCCGCCAACGGCTCTTTACTGGGTCCCACAAGCCATGCGTGCAATGGTCTGAATAAAATTGGCCGTCTCTGCCGCCTGGTCCCACCTGTAAGGGCCGAGTGAAAAGGTTGACCTGACGAAGACGACAGAGTTCACGGAACGAGTCGGTGCGCACGGACTAGGGCAAAACTGAGCACAATTCGCATCTGAGGGCAAAACTGAGTACATGGACACCACTGAGGCAAAAGGATAATTAACCCCTTTATTATTGCCTCTAGGGCATATTTCCTTCAGTTTAATCATAGTATATCAATTGCTAGCCAACATTTGGAAGTTTAAAAAAATAACCATTAATCATGAGCCAAATAAACAAGGACGTGGACATCATGAATTTTGTCATCAAAATGCATGAACAAAATAGCTTGTCATCTAACCTTACACCTCCAGTCCATGCTTCCTTTGAAATGCTCTCCCCTGAAATGGACAAAGAGATTGTAAATAATTTGCATGCTTTATCAAAGGTAACACCTGTTGGGCATGAAAAACATGACCATTTTTCAGTGCCAGGAATGGCAACATCGTTGGACATTTATGTTTCTCCTTAGAGATAGCAAGGCCAGTAGGCCGTTGAAGTAGCTAAATAATGGACGGTGAATGAAATCAAATCCTTCGCTATAGGCAGAATTAAACTAAGAGATAATATCATCAATGGCAAATGATAGCCATTATCAGATATAAACTGCCAGATAGCAGAAAGAAGAAAAATCCTCTTTGGAAATAGGAGAATCTTAATTCCATTTGTTTGACAATGCAAGGGGACAGGTGCCGCTGTGGGCTGTGGTAGACCAATTTGTACTACTTGCCAGAAAGCAGCAACTACGAACAGACAATGGGACAAGGGAGGAGGCTAGACAGACCTTGGGATCAAGTGGAGTGAGTCCAATAAATAGCACTCGGGCATAAAACATCAGAGGTCAAATCGCACGCTGTTAGCTCCAAGGCAACAACGTCAATGGTCACCAATCCCCGGGCGACGTCTAGAGTTTGCCACGAGGGCTGTGCGCGAGGACGGATGGCAAAACAGTGACAAGGAGCGGAGCCAAACAAAGGTGGTCTCCGGCGCTCGACGCCAACACCGCCGTCCGCCGCCCCGCAAAACCGTCATTGCAACGCAACAGGTTGTACGCCAGACATGACGAGCATTATCCAGGCTGGTAGTTTTTCACCTCTCCCCAGGATCTGTAAACAACACGCAACCCAACCGAAGCAATCAAACCGAGCGAACTGTATGTACGCCCAATGTTCAGAAGATTTTTTTATTGAAGTGAATATCTACTCTACTCCTACCACGGAGCAGAGCACCTGCAGTTTGCAGAGTCGAACACCAAAAATTACAGCGATTAAGCAGGAAATCAATTTACTACATAAGTTTGAGAATCTAGAAGAATTTGAGGATTTTCCGTAGGGGCACGACGAATCTGAGGTGGCTACCCTAGGCGGCATGGATGTACTTCCATGCTTACTTTGCATATTCCACATGTAGGTTGAAGACGAAGATGTTCGTCGCAGCAGATGCTTCCTCCGACCTGCACGCCCAATCGCCGCCGCCGCCACCGAGGCACCCGCCGGCCGGTCACTGCCCCCCCCCCCCAACCTCCGCCGCATCCAATCGCTCGCCGCCCAGCGAGTCTCCCTCAGTCCGCCACCAAACGAATCGATCACCGCTCCTCTGTGGAGTCGATGCACATCACCGGCCAGGGAGGGATCCCATTAGATGGATTAGGAGGTTGAAGAAGGAGATAAGTGGGGAGATGGCGGCGTGGGTGAGAGAAAATATATACGAGGAGTTATTTTCTGGCAGCAAAAGAAAAATAGGAGCGCCAAGGGCCAAAATAATTTCCTCCAAACGAAATTCAGGAAAACTTAATTTTAATCATTTAGGGAAATGATATTTTATTTCTGTTATTATAGATAAAACAACTAAAAAGGGGCCAGTGATCCTACACTTGCTCTATCACTATTACTTTTTGCATGTAATGCCATTAAGAAGCATACATTAGGCCCATGTCGCTCCACACGAGAGACATAGGCGGTGAACCTAGCCACCATCGACAGCTGCCATGCACTGCTGAGGAAAGCCCATGTGGCAGCGGCAGCGTCGGGCTTCTTCTTCAGGGAGCGGGCGTCCTCATGGCAGGCTCATGTAGTGCGGGCGAGTGGACGTTGCATGCTCTGTGCTGGCATGCTGAAGGTCCTCTCCTCCGGAAAGGAGGCAGATCCGGGGCCCTCGCGCTCGGATCTGGTGTCCAGGCGGCAGTCGGCCAGCAGGGGCGGCCCTGGCGGCGTGGGATGGTGGTCGGTGCTTTGGCCAATCTGATCAGGCACGGCACGGGCCTCACAAAGGTATGTGCGGCCCGGTGGTGCTCTGGTCATGGCTAGGACGCGGTGAGTCTTCGCGAGGAGGTCAAGCACAAGCGGTTTTGCGGTGAGGTTCTGCCACCGTGAGGTCACTCGACGGCATGGTGAGGGGTTGCTACTCGGGCTGCGCGGCAGCCCGGGGGTGGCGTTGTGGAGCGCTCGTAGTGATGGAGCAGCAGCGCATGGACGGGTGTTGGATCTTCTATGTTCTCCGACGGATGCGGGTGGGAGCCTGGTCACGGCTGGGAACAAAGGTGCTTCGTGGTCTCGAACGCCATATCTCTGGTCCAAGGCGGTGTGGTCATCGATATATAAGGATTGGTTTGTGCTGCATCCGATGAACAACTGTTGATCGCCGATTAGTGGATCTAGTGGTTCTTGTTGGTCGGCGGCCTCCGCAAGTTGCGGTTGGCTGCTCCAACGATGAGCTTCTTCGATTGCGAGCTGGCTCGATGGTGGTCCTAGGTGGGCGCTGTTGTGAGATGATGTGCAGATGAGGTGGTGTCGAGAGCTTGCGTGAAAATCTTGTCTCGATTGTGGGCGTGACCAGCGTTGGCGACGATCGTGGTCGTCGTTTACCTTCTTGGAGGCATCGGTGTATTGTTGCCACACCGCTCCCACTCCCGCGCGGATCGCTGTAGCTCCGGGAGGGAAACACTTGATCTGGTTTGCTCAGACGATGGCGGCGCCTTCGTGTCGTATCCCCCCTCCCATGGGGGCTTCGTCTTTGGAGTTGGGTATTGGCGAGCTGGATCAGTGGACGACTGTGGTGTTGGTGTCGAGGTTTTTATGGCAACGATGATGAGGAGAGCAATATCGGAGAGTTGGATATGGTTGAGGCGTAGTCGGCTCTTCACCGACGCCTTGTTTGTTGATGTCAAGTCGAAGTTATGGTGGTGGGGTCTCGATTGCCATACGATGATGGGAGCAGCTCGTTCGTTCAATGATCGTCTGTGGCACCAGCCGTGCCTAGTTCTCCTTCGTGATCTCCGCCAGAGTCGGAGTTGCACTGTTTGGTCGCAGGAGCTGAGTTCTGGTACGGATCTTCATACATCTCCACACGCCGTGTACAGTGTGGGTTGGGTCAATGATCGCCTACGGCAAAGACGAAGTCATTGGCTCCAGGGTTAGAGATGGTGAGGACGCCTCTAGGGAGGAGTGATAATGGTGATGCATGAGTGCTGGTTCGATGAGGCTCTCATTGGAGTAGTGTGCGGTGTGGTATCTTATGTGTGCCGCTCAGTGGTTGTGTTGGTTTTTCTCCGGTTCTTCATAATTAACTAGACAATTAGGTTTTCAATCGGCTTTTTCCAATTAACTGAGCAACTCTTTTTATTCTTAATGAATGCACGAATCCTATCATTTCGAGAAAAATGTCATTTATTGCACATATATTATCAAGTGATTGTTTTTAGAGAAAAATAATAATTATATCCGATTATATATAATGTTTCGATGTACAATGTCGACCATAAAGAAGAAGAGCATGGTGGCATAATGAGCTCACTGAAATTGACGTCGACCCGGTGTGAACGCTGTGATGAACATGAGACAAGTGGCTACACAGAATAAAGTTTTGTTTCTCCTTCTTATTTTCTTATTTTTATTTTTAGTCTCATTTTCTCAATTTAATTTTTCCACTTCTTTTTACAAATTCAAAAACTTCAAAATTTACTCTTTTTTCAAGCCCTCCGATGCTGTTTTGAAATTCAAATTTCTTTGTCATGTCTTCCAAAATAAAATCATTTAAAGAAACGCTAATATAAACAACTCTGAATTTCAATTTTGTTCCCCAATATTTAATAAATGTTGGAAAAACAAAAATGTTCCGAATTTAAAATTTTGTTCATGTTTTCAAACCAATTTCCCATTTGAAATAAATGTTTACGTTTTTGAAAAAATAGTCATTTTAAAAATATTTCTATTTCGTTTCAAGAAATGTTCGGAATTTTCAAAAATGTATTTGCATGCTAAAAAATGTTTGGGGATTTCAATATTTATTCATGTATTTCAAAAATTATTCAGAGTTCCAGAATGTTTTACAGTTTAAAAAATGTTTTGAATTGTAAACGTAGTTTGATTTTTTTTAAAAAATTGGCATTTCAAAATTGTTTGCAGTTTTCAAAAATAATCAGAAATGTCTCCGAATCTCGACGCTGCAGTGGGTTAATAAACATTTTGCAGTTGGGAATAATCAGATACAGTTATCTTTTCCGTTGGCTAGCAATGGTAGTTAAGTAGCGCCAGGTCCTGTGGTCAAGTTCTCAGGTTACTCATTTTTTGGGATTTTTATGTCGCGCGTTAAAAAACCAAGTCGCATTGCGTCTGGTGAGCCAGCCCAGTCGTCTGGACCATGTGCGTCGCACTACTATATGGCGCAAGGACCGAGAGGTGGTAAGATTTCTGTTCCGTGTTTCATAAAAGAAAAAGAGTCTCATCAAGAGATTTCTGTTTCGTTTGTGGGCAGAGATGGGCAGGTCGTTTCCGATCTGTGTTTTGTCCATTTTATTGGCTTGATTTTATTTACAACCTACTATTATAAAATTATATGTTATTTCTCTTAGAAAAGATTATAGATTATTGTTGAACTCTTTTCTAAGCCCTAGCGGCGTATTTTAAAACGTCTCAAAAATTGTACCTACGTATTTACACATGCAAATAATAATGAATATGATGCACCTGTAAATAAAATTTGTGACGCTATGCATATTGTTCTAAAAGCATCTCTACATAATAGGTACATCCTAATGTCGAGACGAATATAAAAGCGTCTTAGAAAAAGCGTACCTACGGACATATTTTGTTGTAGTGTGCATACAGTCGATGCTACCTAGCATGCCAGGCCAACCTCTCCTTTCATTAGATGCCATCAATTTCTTTGTGTTATTTTCATTGGGTGCCTGAAGATACTCAGGACCAAAGACATGGACGATCACTTTTGCAAATCTACTCACAGACTCAATTGCAGTATCTTCACCAATGCGAAGATACTCATCGACATAGTTAGCCGGAACGCCGTATGCAATCACCCGCATAGCTGCGGAGATTTTTTGATATGCACTAAATCCCTTTAAGCCCGCGGCATTCCTTCTTTGAGTAAAATACCGGCAATTTGCCTCGCAAGTTTCAACAAGTTTCACAAAGAGGGATCGGCGCATTTGGTACCTTCTCCGGAGAGGTGCGGAGGATATGTAGGATTGTCCGCAAAAAAGTCTTGCATCAACATCTCGTTCCCAAGATGGCGATTCCGAGGAATGCACAGATGCCCGACAATCGATCCTCGTCTCCTCTTCCGGTGCTCGTCTTCATGCTCCTTCACGGCATGCGCCATGACTAATGTTTGCTGCCGAAAGGTCGCAAGCATGGTTTCAACATCCGAGTCGTCCGAATCGGACGAATCGGAGAGTAAGAACTTCTTGCACGGGCTCAACTCCATCTACACGCACACCGGCGCGTCAATCAACAACACAGCTCGCAAAAATCACAAAAAACGGCATTAACCGGTGGCGGTGGGGCGGCGACGACGGGGGCGGCTCTTCTCGCCGGATCCGGGGGGGCGGCGCGGCTGCTCGGCGCGGGAGGGTATGGGGTGGCCCTGCAGCGCGATTCTGCCCGCAGATATGGCCGGAATCACCGGCGACAGGCGAGCTGAAGCAAGGGCGGACGGTGGCGGAAGGAGGGGGGAAAAGAGCGGGGAGCTAAAATGTCCCTCCCGCCAACTGCTTCTCCCTGATGCAAGGCAACGCAACCGCGAGAGGGAAACCCGCGTTTTCTTTGGTTAGGATCGGGATTTTGCCGTGCCCCTCAAAAAAATTTGCAGATCGTGGCGGTATGCGGGGTTTGGTCGGGCAGCTTTTCCGGTTCGTACCCGCATTTTGACGGTTATTTTGTGAGTCGGAGACGGATACAGGATGTGCTAGAGTTGCTCTAACCTACTAGCCGCAACTGACAGTGACTTCACGAAGCACTCGGTCGTGCCCTCATGCATTCACTGGCCAAAAATTACACAAACACACACATATACACGTATTCATGGCACATGTTAAGATTAAGTTTAACATTTTCTCTCCTAATTGATCTTCACACAGCCAGCTTGTGGTTGGTCTTTGCCTTAAACGCCTCTGTCCGACACCACCGAAAACATATTTTGGAGCACCTACATCCAGACCCTTCTTATCTAGCTATTCATTAACTGTATCATGATTTGTACAAATATATTTCTCTTTCTTGTTTCTCACATATAGAACGTGTCTTGAAGTTCAAACCTATGCAGAACAGCAAATGTTTCTATCTAGAATCTAGGATAAAACTTTTAGACTTTTTGGTCAAACATAAATATACAAAATAAGTTGTTTTATTAAAAAATCTTACTTTTAGTATTTGTTAGACCAAAAATTCTGAAAGATTTATCCTAGATCCTAGTTAGAAAGAATTGCCGCACTGTAAAGGTTTGAACTTCAAGACATGTTTTAGATTAGAGAAGCAAAAAAGAGAAAATTTCATATAAAAAGTTAGTTGTGTTGCAGAGATTTTAAAGCGAATTTGAAGAGTCAGGATAGCAGGGCCAGGGTGCAGGTGCTCTATAAAACTGCGTCCCCGACACCACCACGCACATCAACGTGGTTGACTACACCAACATGGTCGCCGTTCCAAGCCACCGCGCCACGGCTGCCGCGGCCTCCATGCAATGCCTCCATGCCTCCGCGGCCTATATGTGCCACCATCCAGGTCATCCGCGGCCTCCTCGTCGTGCCGTTGTGGCCTCCACAGCCTCCGCGCTCACCGTACGCACGACACCAGAGCGCGCGCCGCCTTGCATCCCCAGCCACGCTTGTCATTGCGTGGTTGAAGGAAAAATCTAGGCCGGTTCCAGTTTCCCTGACGCTGGTTGTAGCTTCTAGCGGTGCTGGTTGCAACAAAAACAAAAAGCTTTGTGGCTGAGTATGTCACCGTCGTATAGAGAAACAATGTGCCCGGTCGGCGGTAGCATCGACGGTGGCGACAGCCATGGCCTCGGTGTGCAGCCGCACAAGAACAATTTGGAGCTATGGCGTCTCGTGCGTTGGGGAAGAATAACAGGAGAAGATTGCATTTCACGAGTAGCCGAGGAAGAAAGCGAGTGGATGGGACGACCGTGAATAGATAAGGTAAAGCTGCAGTGCGTGGGCCCTCTTCGGCGCGGGCTGTGAGGCACACTATCTGAATCGATCAGATGGCTCGCACAGGACCGACACAATACTCGGCCGGCACGCCGACTCCAAACATTTTCCAATTAAGAAGCACCAAATTCTAAGCCGATTTATATCAACCATCGGATCTAAGTTAATACTATACTTTCAATTTGATAGTATGATGTACCTAAAAAATCTCTAAACTTATACCTCATCACAGTGGTATCAAAACTGCAGCCACAGGAAAATCGAAACGGGGAAACCAGACGAGGACCACCATGCCGAGAGAGCTGCCCCTCGAGACCAAACTAGTCGTCATCCTTGTACGGGTACTCCTCAGGGACCTTCTTGGTAAGCTTCACCCGCATCTCGTAAGCGTCATCCTGCGAAGCATATCACGGACCGATGTGACATCTGTCTTCATGCAAACCTGCACCGCGATGTTGATTAAACTAGCTGGAGAGGCGAATGTCGAAAATAAACTCTGAAACTGGTACGATTAAAATTTGCATCACCAGCCGCGCCCGAATAAACCGGAGCTGTCCGCGCGCGCACGCTCAACTGCCGTCCGGAACGTTCCCGCGCTGCAGCGGCTCCGCACCCGCCTTCTGCCGCCGGTGATTTCACCTCGGTCGTTTGCCGCCGCCGCCGCCCGTCCGTCCACCCCTGACCCCGCCGCGACTGGCTGCCGTCCATCCCCACCGCAAGCCACACAGCCGGAGGCGATGATCTGATTTGGATATGCAGCCGCGTGGCGGTTTTCGGCCGATTCAGGGTGTGATGGCTCCCGCAACTCGTGGCCGTCGCCCGGAGTAGGAGTACTGGCCGCCAGAGTAACACGGGGCTGCCACGCGTCCACAGCGACCGAGCCGAGCCGCCACCGCTTCGATCAGCGCCGCCGCAATTAGGCTCAGCATAGCAACCGACAGCCGTCAAAGTGGCGTAGGAGACCCAGCCGCCCAACCCCATCCACGTACAAACGGCCGGATTGTTCCTCATCACACACAAGATGTTCGACAAAATTTTCCCAAGGAATTTTTTTGTTAAACTTGTCAGTTTTTTTATCATGCACATAGATGTAGTTTGATGCAGATTTTTGTATTACAGATGAGCTCATGCGACTCCTCTGTTTAGGATAATACCTCATCCTCATCGACTTTGACCAAAGATGAAGACATTTCTTTGCTCGTAGTGATGCCCAACAGGAAGAGGCCAAAGCATGGTGGTTTCGTATTTGATCGTGACTACATACATAGAGAACGAGTAGAGTTGCATGAAAGATTGATGCGCAACTATTTTGATAGTCCACCCATTTTTTTAGAGAGGTACTTTTGTCATCGTTTCAGTAAGTTCAAATATTTGTTTATTCACATTTGAATTTATGTGAAGAAACATGACTGAACCTGTTTGCTGGACACAGGACTGAGCAGAAGGTCACTTCGCATTGCACACATGATGGCCTATGGTGTTCCGATGGATTACATTGATGACAGTTTAGCGGTGACAAAGAGACTTCTATCTTTTATGTCAAACAATTTACAAAGACTATGGTAGAAGTGTTCAGGACATTGAGAGGCTTTTGGACACTCACCGGCTTTTGGAGATGAACAAAGCCCATGGGTTTTCAGACATGATTGGATCTATCGATTGCATACACAGAAAGTGGAAGAATTCTACTACAACATGGCATGAATTGTTCAAAGGATGCAACAAGGATGTCATCATCATTCTTGAGGTCATGGCTGATAGGCTGACAAGAATTTTGAATGCATATTTTGGGATGCCTGAATCTTGCAATAATATCAATGTGCTCAATCGATCACCTCCTTTTGCAAAGTTAGCCAATGGAGAGGATCCATCGGTGACCTTACAAGCAAACAGACGCACAAACAACTATGGGCGCCACCTTTCGGATGGGGTCTATCCGAAGTGGGCTACTTTCGTGAAACCAATCTCAAGCCCCCAAGGTAAGAAGGACATTATTTTCAGAATACTCAAGCGACTCCTCGAAAAGATGTGGAGAGGGCTTTTGGGATTTTGCAGTCCCAATTTGCTATTGTGCGGGGACCGGCTATATTTCGGAATCAGGAGAACCTTGGTATATAATGACTATTTGTGTTTATGCACTAGATGATAATTGAGAATGAGCGTTGACAAAATTAGAATTACACATTCTTTGACCTCATGGGAATACATGTTTGGCCGAATAGAAGGGAACACTAAATCACACGCTTCATGGATGTGTACCATCTATATCTATACTTCTTCTATACTACTATTAAAAGAGCAAACATGAATTCCCCTACAGCCACCCCATAAAGTACACACGGGATAACCACCAACGTCCGATCAAACCCACTTAATAAAATCCAAGCGCCCAAGTTACATCAAACATCTGCAGATCAGATCTACGGTTCAGAACAAATGTTCTGCCGGCAGACTGCCCCCGCACATGATGCTAGACAACCCCACGATGCTACCTCCAGGAGGAATTAAACAATACGTCCGTGATCAACGCCGCCACCAGGCCACGACATGCCCTCGCCCCGCCGTCCTCGCCCCGGTGGCCGTGCCGTCTTGAGGAAACCCCAGCCCGCCCTAGCGACCGTCCTGGCCCCTGGTGTCCGCGCCGTCCTCACCCCGTGGCCGTGCCATCTTGAGGAAACCTTGGCCCACCCTAGCGACTTTCCCTAGATTCAGTGTCCATGTCGTCCTCGTCCTGGCCGCCGTCTCAAGAACACCTCGGGCCATCACGGCGTGCTGCTCTATCTCCGGTGTCCACATCGTTCTCACCCTGGTGGCCGAACCGTCTCGACGACATAGGTCGTCATCGAGATACTTCCAGCCCCGCCCCTGCACAGGTTACACCATTTCAATTTTGCACATGTTATGATCAGAACAAAATAAAGGAAATTGTCACCATTACACTGCAGGACACCATGTAACAACATCCATGTATCTACAGGACACCATGTAACAACGCTCACAGACCTAAAGGACACTGGGTATTAGGATACCTGGTTGGTCGTTTCTTTTGCTACCTACAGGCCACCATGATCTTAATGTTTTATTGAAGAAATTAAGTACACACTGCACATTAGGATTCCTGGTTAGTTGTTTCTTACCAAGGGGTTTATGTACTGTAATAATGGGGCGAATGAGACAAAATGACGGCATATATTTCAGCCGGTAGGTGATGTTTCTACCATTCAAAATAGCCCCGGCACCTCCAGTAGCCATTTTGGATTCGACAAACAAAGTGACGCGCTTTCCACCTCTGGACCTCAAGAGGAGCAGAGAAGGGTTCTTGCAAAACTAGATTCACTGAAATAATAATGTTTGATATCTATTTCTTGACATAGTAATGATGATATTTATTTCCTGACCACATGACAAGCTGAGTTGTTGACTTAGAATTGTTCATTGTATTTCTGACCAAATAGATTCACTCAAAAGACACTACGGCATCCTCTTAGCGTAGTGGGGTACGGACTCCATATCAGGACCTAACAAACAAGGACAATTCAGGTAGATATATATATCCCCAACTCTTACCAACCTGGACCATGTAGATCCTGAAGATTTTTTTTCTCGCAGGTTAAAAGGCAGATCCAAAGGAATTGAAGAGATAAGGAGAAAGGGATGTATTCACTAAACAGGGATAGGGATGGCGTATTAAAAAGTAAACGTGAGTCAAGGGATCATAAGAAAGCTACATCTGCTATTCTAAGTGGTAAGAGCACCCCATCTAAGACACACGTGGCCATATCGATCGCCTGGTTTGTCCATCTAATTTACAGTTATATCATACAGAAGAAAAATAACTGTTGCTCATATTGTGTATTGTAGCTAATTCACATTTATATTCTACAAAAGAAAAACAAGCACTTAAGAGGGAGGGGGAAAATGCCTGGTATGAGCAACAGAGGGGGGATCTACAGCCGTCCATAGGACTGGAGAACAAACTCAATTTGATACAGGTGATGCGGTGGTCTCCCAGCTACATCACACATGCACTGTTGAATGTTCGGTTTCCTAACTGAAAATCATTATGGGCGTTGTTATAATACCACTAATTATAACTGACATTCACTCAATATTTCTACAGACGATGAAGATTGTGATTGGCTACACAAAAATGACACTTATCAGATGCAAGAACTGGAGGCAGGATGAAATCAGTCAACATACCCAGTGCTACACCATGTGAAGATATTGTTTTAATAAGAAGATTTTTTTTCTTATTTGCCGCTTGTGATGCTAATACTTTTTCATTTATTGGTGCAACAGCTAGAAGGACCGGAGGATTTATTCAAATATGCATCCAAGCACATGGAATTAAAATCCGATAAGTGGACTGATCTAAATGTTACAACATGGAAAAGAGCATAATGTATTAAGAGCAGACTACAGACGGATGGGTACACCTCCTAATATAACTCTGAGCATTTATGCTTATCAAGGTACATTTGGTATGCTATTATGCTTATTTTTTCAATGCATATCATTCCTGAAGCACATTTAATTGGTATATCTGTTCCTAATGACAGAGTTCTATTTTGAATGGGTGTTACATTAGCATATACAGTACCTATTAATCACCGAGGCTACAAAACTTGTTCATGCATTACATTCAAAGCACATATGGAATATATCAGACACAATATTGTACCTTATCGTAGGCCAATGCTGTTGAAATATGAGATGGGCCTAGAGCCCATATGACAATTTCAGATTTGATCTCTAAGGGCCCATGTAGGTGGCATGACAAGGTGGTGGGAAGTTTAGTCCCACCCCGGAAGTGGAAGGAGAGTTGGAGTGGTTTATAAGGGATTCTCTTCCTCATGCTATTGGAGCTTGAGAAGAGATGAGGCCCTCGCGCACTCCTCCTCCTCCGCTCGCCGCGCCGCGCCGCGGGTTGCGGGATTGAGCCGAGCCGACCTCACTCCTATGCGCTTCTTTTTGCCGGTCAGGAACGGAGAGTCTTTGACAGGTGGGGCCACGATCTGAGACGTCGGATCGTGGGCTACCGACTTGGACGTGGGTTCAGCCCACGTCTCTCCACGCGCAGCCGCACATATATATGTGGGGCTCTACCAACCCTAGCCGCCACGAAAACAGAACGCATCTCCGCCTCCACGCCCGCGTCGTTCCTCTGCTTCTGCTGCCGCCGGCGACTCCCTCCCGTTCACCGCGTACACGGTTGACGGGAGAGCAGGCCTCTGAAACCCCGCCTCTTCGGATCATGTACGGGAGAGGGGTGATTAGGTTTTTAGGTAGCGACTACGCGACTGCTCGCTTCTGTTCATCTACGTCCACATCACCATGTCGACCGACGCCGACCGTGCTGTCGCTGAGAAGGCCGAGGCCGACAAGAAGGCCGCCGAGGATGCCGCGGCTACTGCCGCCGCCACCGCCGCCGCATGGCCGATTGGAGGGTATACATCGTTTATCCCTCTCATGTTTCTTTCTGTTGTAGCAGTACTAGCGATATGCGTAGATGTTTCTACTATATGCATAGTACATGCTCTGTTAGATCGTAACCAGTGTGTTATCAATACTGTCAATGTCATGCTCATGATTTATTCATGGATTAATTTAATCGGAAAACTGCCTATTTTCTTATCAATCCAAAAAACCTAAAATGTGTAGGAGTTTTTCGAATTCTGGTTTTGCTGCTGCACTGAAACCGTCGCCGTTTACGGGGACGTACTTTAAGCGTTGGCAGACTAAAACCACCTTATGGCTCACTGCCATGAACGTGTTCTGGATCGCCGGTGTGACTCCCACAGGAAAGATCGCTCCTGATCAGGAGAAGGCGTTCAAGGAGGCCACTGTCGTGTTCCTCGGGCAGTTCTGAGCGTGATTGGAGATAAGCTGGTTGACGCATATTTGCATGTGCGGTCTGCTAAGGACTTGTGGGAGGCGCTCGAATCTAAGTTCGGGGCTGCCGATGCAGGGAGTGAGATGTATATTATAGAGAAGTTCCATGATTACAAGATGGTTGAAAACCATCCTGTATTGGAGCAGGCTCATGAGATAATATGCATTGTTAAGGAGCTTGAGCTTCTTAAGTGCGAGTTACCAGGCAAGTTTGTCGTGGGCTGCATAATCGCTAAGCTTCCCAATTCCTGGAGGAACTTTGCCACCACTCTGAAACATCAGAGGCGTGAATTCTCTGTGGAGGATGTCATTGGCCATCTGAGTGTTGAGCAGAATTCAAGGGCAAAGGACTCGCACGGAAAAGGGGTCGAAGGAACTTCTGTGGCCAACATGGTGCATCAGAAGAACTCCAATTCCCACAAGCCCAAGGGAAAGAACGGTGTCCAACAGAGTGCCGACTTTAAGAAGAAGGGTAAGAAGACCTTCAAGAAGAACAAGAAGGATGAGGGCTGCTTTACTTGTGGTTCGCTTGAACATTGGGCCAACAAGTGCCCAAACAAGTATAAGAAGCAAGGGCAGGACTCCAAGTCTGTCAATATGATTGTGAGCAAAAATGAGGCTGGTGCATCTGGGTACGATAATTTATTTGCTGTATTTTCAGTTTGGTCGTCCACCGATTGGTGGGTCGACACAGGTGCAGGTGTTCATGTGTGTGCTGACATTTCATTGTTTTCTTCTTACCAGGCCACAGGTCACGGGTCCATACTGATGGGGAATGGCGCGAGTGCTTCTGTTCTTGGTGTTGGCACGGTCGATCTGAAGTTTACTTCGGGAAGGATCGTGCAGCTGAAGAACGTGCAGCATGTCCCCGCCATCAAGAAGAACCTCGTTAGTGGCTCCCTTCTATGTAGAGAAGGGTTTAAGTTGGTATTCGAGTCTAATAAATTAGTTGTTACGAAATATGGACTATTTGTTGGAAAGGGTTATGAATGCGGAGGCATGTTCCGCCTTTCTCTTGCAGATCTATGTAATAAAGTCGTGAACAATATTCATTTGAGTGTTAATGAATCTGAAGTATGGCATTCACGTCTTTGTCACATTAGTTTCGGTGTTATGACACGGCTAGCAAAATCGAATTTAATCCCGAGTTTCACTTTAGCCAAAGGTTCTAAGTGCCATTCGTGTGTGCAATCTAAGCAACCTCGCAAGCCTCACAAGGCAGCAGAGGAGAGACACTTGGCGCCACTGGAACTCATACATTCTCATCTTTGTGAGATGAATGGTGTGTTGACTAAAGGTGGAAAGAAATATTTCATGACTTTGATAGATGATTCCACTAGATATTGCTATGTGTATCTGTTAAATACTAAAGATGAGGCTCTACACTACTTCAAAATCTATAAGGCAGAAGTTGAGAATCAACTCGAAAAGAAAATTAAATGAGTCCGGTCAGATCATGGTGGAGAGTACTTCTTGAAAGAGTTTGACGCCTTCTGTGCGGAACACGGCATTATTCACGAGAGGACACCTCCTTACTCACCCCAGTCAAACGGGGTTGCTGAGCGGAAAAACCATACTCTAACTGATTTGGTTAACGCCATGTTAGATACGTCGGGTTTATCCAAGGCATGGTGGGGGGAGGCTATAATGACATCCTGTCATGTCCTGAATAAAGTTCCGACAAAGGATAACGAGATCACTCCTTACGAGAAGTGGACCAAGAGAAGGACAACACTCTCGTACTTACGTACCTGGGGCTGCTTGGCGAAAGTTAATGTGCTGATCCCCAAAAAGCGTAAGCTTGGACCAAAGACTGTGGACTGTGTTAATCTGGGCTACGCTATGAATAGTGTTGGCTATAGATTTCTAGTAGTGAAATCTGAGGTACCTGACATGAAAGTCGGTAGAATTATGGAGTCTAAAGATGCTACATTCTTTGAGGACATTTTTCCCATGAGAGATGTACAAAGCACTTCTAGACAGGAATCTGAGGAGACTCCTGAACCTGCCATTCCAATGGAATATTATAATCAAACACATGATGAAAATCCTGACGAGGATAATGAGGAATCCCTTGGTAGGGGCAAGAGACAAATGACTGTAAAGACCTTTGGTGATGATTTCTTCATATACCTCGTGGAGGATAATCCCACTTCTATTTCAGAAGCGTATGCATCTCCAGAAGCTGACTACTGGAAGGATGCGGTCCGTAGCGAGATGGATTCCATCATGGCTAACGGGACTTGGGAGCTTACTGAATGTCCTTATGGTTGCAAACCATTGGGATGAAAGTGGGTGTCCAAGAAGAAGCTTAGACCCGATGGTACGATAGAAAAGTACAAGGCTAGGCTTGTGGCCAAGGGCTACGCCCAGAAAGAAGAAGAAGATTTCTTCGACACTTATTCACCTGTGGCCAGACTGACCACCATTCGAGTATTACTCTCGTTGGCGGCCTCGCATGGTCTTCTCATTCATCAGATGGATGTTAAGAGGGCTTTCCTGAACGGAGAGCTAAAGGAGGAAATCTATATGCAACAGCCTGATGGCTTTGTGATGGATGGTCAGGAAGGAAAGGTGTGTAAGTTGGTGAAATCTTTATATGGCCTGAGACAAGCGCCTAAGCAATGGCATGACAAGTTTAATGAAATGTTGACATCTGTTGGCTTTGTTGTTAATGAGGCTGACAAATGTGTTTACTATCGCTATGGTGGGGCCGAAGGAGTTATACTGTGTTTGAATGTTGATGACATACTGATATTTGAGACTAATCTCAAGTTGATCGAGGAGGTTAAGTCTTTCCTATCTTAGAACTTTGAGATGAAGGACCTTGGAGTGGCTGATGTTATCTTGAACATCAAGCTATTGAGAGATGATGAGGGTGGGATTACACTTTTGCAATCCCATTATGTTGAGAAGGTGTTGAGTCGTTTTGGATATTCGGACTGCAAACCATCTCAAACACCATATGATTCTAGTGTGCTGATTCGAAAGTCTAAAGGCACAGCTATAGATCAATTGAGATACTCTCAGATTGTTGGTTCACTACAGTATCTAGCGAGCACAACGAGGCCTGACATTGCATTTGCTATTAGCAAACTGAGCCGATTTGTTTCCAAACCGGGTGATGTACATTGGCGTGCTCTTGAGAGAGTTATGCGCTATCTGAAAGGTACTATGAACTATGGACTTCACTATACCGGATACCCGTTGGTACTTGAACGGTATAGTGATGCGAATTGGATCTCTGATGCTGATGAGATGAAGGCCACAACTGGGTATATATTTACTCTTGGAGGTGGTGCTATTTCCTGGAAGTCTTGCAAGCAAACGATCTTAACAAGATCGACAATGGAAGCAGAATTAACAACATTAGACACATCGGGTGGCGAAGCAGAATGGCTTCGAGATCTGTTGATGGACTTGCCAGTGGTTGAGAAGCCGGTTCCGGCCATCCTTATGAACTGTGACAATCAAACAGTTATTGTCAAGGTGAAGAGTTCAAAGGACAACATGAAGTCCAACAAACACATAAGAATGAGATTGAAAGCTGTCAGAAAATTGAGGAACTCCGGAGTGATAGCGTTGGATTCTATTCAAATGGCTAAGAATCTGGCAGATCCCTTTACTAAAGGGCTATCACGTGTTGTGATAGATAACGCATCAAGGGAGATGGGTATGAGACCCACATGAGTTGCCATGGTAGTAACCCAACCTATGTGATCGGAGATCCCGTGAAGTAGGACCTGGGAAAACAAGCCAATGGTGAACTGAGGAGAGTAACTTTACTAACCCACTCCGTTGGAGATGCAATACTCTCGGAAACTGTATGGAAGGATGACTACTGTCTTAATGTGTTCCAAGGCTTATATGCATAAGCAAGATGCTATCCTACAGAGCGATCTTTGGAGGAACACACCTATATGAGCCCGACTACTGGTCACAGTCTATGAGATTGGGGTGATCTCTAGCAAGCTCATGAACAGGCCAGGAGTGTGACTAATATGCTCCACCCGAGGGGTCGGCCTTCGGCAGCCTTGTATCAGTGAGACTTGTGGTGAAACTTCTTGACGCCAAACTGACAATTCAAGGCATAGTCCATTGTTCAGTTGTGAAGGAGTGTAACTACTTGGTCTAGGTGGAGCTCAACCTTAATCGGTCTCCACTGAGATGCTGGTATATCAAAATAGCATTTGGAACAAAGGACAAACTGGGCCCCTGAGATCTGGTGGGGGATTGTTGAAATATGAGATGGGCCTAGAGCCCATATGACAATTTCAGATTTGATCTCTAAGGGCCCATGTAGGTGGCATGACAAGGTGGTGGGAAGTTTAGTCCCACCCCGGAAGTGGAAGGAGAGTTAAAGTGGTTTATAAGGGATTCTCTTCCTCATGCTATTGAAGCTTGAGAAGAGCTGAGGCCCTCGAGCACTCCTCCTCCGCTCGCCTCGCCACGCCACGCCACGCCTCGTCACAACGCGCCGCGCCGCGGGTTGCGGGATTGAGCCGAGCCAAGCTCACTCCTATGCGCTTCTTTTTGCCGGTCAGGAACGGAGAGTCTTTGACAGGTGGGGCCACGATCTGAGACGTCGGATCGTGGGCTACCAACTTGGACGTGGGTTTAGCCCACGTCTCTCCACGCGCAGCCGCACATATATATGTTGGGCGCTGCCAACCCTAGCCGCCACGAAAATAGAACGCATCTCCGCCTCCACGCCCGCATCGTTCCTCTGCTGCTGTTGCCGCCGGCGACTCCGTCCCGTTCACCGCGTACATGGTTGACAGGAGAGCAGGCCTTCGAAACCCTGCCTCTCCGGATCCTTTACGGGAGAGGGGCGATTAGGTTTGTGGGTAGCGACTACGCGACTGCTCGCTTCTGTTCATCTACGTCCACATCACCATGTCGACCGACGCCGACCGTGCCGCCGCTGAGAAGGCCGAGGCCGACAAGAAGGCCGCCGAGGATGCCGCGGCTACTGCCGCCGCCACCGCCGCCGCATGGCCGATTGGAGGGTATACATCGTTTATCCCTTTCATGTTTCTTTCTGTTGTAGCAGTACTAGCGATATGCGTAGATGTTTCTACTATATGCGTAGTACATGCTCTGTTAGATTGTAACCAATGTGTTATCGATACTGTCAATGTCATGCTCATGATTTATTCATGGATTAATTTAATCGAAAAACTTCCTATTTTCTTATCAAATGCAACTGACACAGCACCTGTCATGAGATCTGGCCACCAAATAATAACTTGAATAAGCCACATCATGTATTCCCTCCGTCCGAAAAAGCTTGTCCATCAAATGGATGTATCTAGCACCAAGTTAGTGCTAGATACATCCATTTGAGGAACAAGCTTGGGACAAGCTTTTTCGGACGGAGGGAGTATGTAACAGGAGTATTCTTGAAATGACATAACACGCATAAGAAGTTTCTAAATAAGACACTCACTTGCTGCCTAATAGAGATCTTCTCGCCTGGAGTTTTATTGGTCAAACTGGAGAAAAGACAGTGGTAAAACAAATGCAGCTCTTGCAACCAGCACCAACGCCAAAACAATGGAGCTCAAGGCGATAGATATCATTGGGCTGCATATAGTACAAAAATGGTTACAAAACAAAACAGTTTGTGGATTTGAACAACAAGTATGTTACTACACGCATAGAAAGAAGCAGATAGCGAGCATACATATATGTTTCACTAACAATATTCCACTTCTCTATATCCAATGCATCCATGCCAACATAGAGAAAGAGAAATGTCATGAATGACAACGCGGCGAAGGCATGCCTGTTGTGCATAGAGTGACATAAGCATCAACAAAGTTCAGAAGTCAAATGATGTAGTCACATGTATTTCTTCTCATGCAAACAATGCAGATACTTACTGCCAGACAAACGTGTTGGGGATGGTGATGTCTCCGCTCCGAGGTACGGCCAACAACAGCTCGTGGGATGCACCGTGGCTAGGGTTTTCTGTTGGATACGTGCATGTACCTGAAATTTATGCAGCTTTATCAATTCCAAAGAGCTGACAGGCTGTACGCTACATAATCTTGGGTCAGATTCAATGTCATATGAAATCTGAAACATAAAAATGTAATTAGATATAGAGGATGTATGAATTAAGTCAACCATAGATAATCAAGACCTTTAGTTACAAATAGAATGAAACTTTTATTGCCTATACAATAATAATCCCTTTCAGAAACAACCATATCTGAATTCTGCGACTTGGAACTAAGGGGCAAATAGCTCCTGTGCGACGTGTTTGATGTGAATTTGCTTGAGTGCGACGTTGTTCGAGCGAATGGCTGTGGTGCGACACATTTAAGCAGGTAAATAGCCCAGGGCCACATGGGGTGTTAAATGTGGTTAAATTGGTCGTCAACCAAGCCCGTTTATGTTAGGACATGTGGGTCCAACTTAATTGCTCCTCAAAACAGCTGACCGTGCCCTGCCGCCCGACCGTGCCGGACCCGCCACTCTGCCCCCTCCCCCCTTCTTCTCCGGTGGCGGCGGATCTTGCGTTCTCAACGGCGGCGGCGGAGCCCTCGTTCTCAACGGCGGCGGAGCCTTCGTCCTCAAAAAATGGTGAGTGAAAACCCTAGTCCCCCTCCAATTCCTCTCTCGGCCCCGTAGATCTCAGCTCGTTTCCTCTATTTTCGCTTGTTGAATCGATAGGTTGTGAGGGGAGCCCGTGGGCATACTGAGATGGAGCCCCCAGATTCAACTTCGAATAGGTAATGCTCCTCTCTCTGATCCAATTTTGCATGCAATTAGGGCCTAGTCTGCTCTTTCTCACGGGCTCACACTGTCCGCCACTGACAGAGGGGATGCTGCCGCTCGGACCTTCGAATTGACGGTCAATTTCTTTCCATCAAAGGCAAAATTAGTTGATGGTAGCATTCAGAACATTGAGAGAGACACAATTGTTAAATGGGAGGTTGATTTTACAGAGATTGATCCACAAGTTCTACAAAACATGGGAGAGAAGGCAGTGAAGAAATGGGTGGAAAAAATTGGGGAGAATGTTGTTTGGGGTCCAGAGCAAGAAGTATCACTGTTGCGGTTTGATGATTGGAAAGGAGAGTATGTGAGAATGGAAGATGGTGAACAGATTGTTGATGAAATCGATCGGCAAAACGGCTGGACAAGCAAACGAGCTAATTTTTTTGCTGAGCTGGTTGATCTGAATATTTTTTCGAAGGTTGGATATGTGCCATCACAATTGGCTGCGCAGATGGTAGATGATGATTGGGCTACACAGAGGCCGTTGATTCCCATGTGTACTGAACTTACAGTAATAGCCGAAGAGGGACAGGTGACTGGAATTGAAACTGAAACTGCAGCAACTGTTGATTGGAATGTAGTTGAATTAGATGAGCCTACTGATTTGGTCATTGCACCAATGCCTGACATTGAGATGGCCAAACTTTTTGGCATTCCAGTCGATGACAGAGATAAGCAGGAGAGGGGAGAATCTAGTTTGCCTGCTAATGTTGATGAAGATGTAGATGGACAATTGATGGAACAAGCTGCAGATGAAGTAGATGATGCACGTGACGATGAGCTGGTGCATGTGTATGACAAAGAAAACCCTGTCATTGAAGTAGGCAAGTTCTTCCCAAGCATGAAGGAGTTTAGGATGTGTTTCAAGACTTATGCAGTGAAACATGAGTTTGATGCCAAGACTGTTTGGACTGATAGAAAGAAGTTTTATGCGAAGTGCAGAGGATTTGATGGTAGTGTCAAGCCTTGCAAGTGGTACATATCTGCTAGACTGCAACCTGATGGAAGTACTGTCATGGTTAACCAAATCCCCAATCAACATACTTGTATTACAAGTTCACAGAGAGTATCAACCATGACATCACAACTTTGGCTTGCAGAAAAGATCACCCCAATTTTAGCCAAAACACCAAACACTACTGCCAAGAAACTCAAAGTAGACTTGGAAAAGATGTACCCCATTAAACTGAAATATACCACAGTGTGGAAGGCAAAACAAAGGACAATGAAAAACTTATATGGTGATTGGGCAAATACATTTAGGATGCTTTACAACTTCAAAGCAGAGGTGGAAAAGAGGTCACCTGGTAGTGTTGTGGAGATAGATACAGAGGTATCAGCCAAAGGTGAAGTCAAGTTCTCCAAGTTTTTTATGGCTTTGAAGCCTTGCATAGATGGCTTCAAAGCAGGATGCCGTCCATATTTGAGCATAGACTCATCATTTTTAACAGGCAAGTGGAATGGTCAGTTGGCAGCATGCAATGCTCTAGATGGACACAACTGGATGTTTCCTATTGCTGTTGTCTTGTTTCAGTTAGAAACAGAGGCTTCATGGACATGGTTCATGATCCAGTTGAAAAGATGCCTAGGGCCAGTGTCACCTTTGGCTATACACACAGATGCATGTAAGGGGCTTGAAAATTCAGTGAAAAATGTTTTCCCACATGCTGAGCAGAGGGAGTGCTTCAGTCATTTGTGGATGAATTTGATCAAAAAATTTAGAGGAGAAGAATTTGGGCGCATGTGGCCAGCAGCAAGATCTTACACTAGACAGACACACAAATATCATCTTGATAAGATAATGGCAGCATGTGATGAGTTTGGTCCATGGCTGAACACCTACCATTCTTTGTTATGGTACAGGTCAGCATTCAACACTGCCATCAAGTGTGACCACATCAACAACAATTTGGCAGAGAGTTTCAACAATAAGGTGAAGGAGTTAAAAGATTTGCCTGTGCATGACATGGTTGACCAAATTAGGATCATGCTCATGCGGTTGTGGGAATTGAGAAGAAGGATAGGTGATTGTCTGCAAGGTGATAAGCTTCCAGCAGTGGTACAACAGGTGGTCAATAGGAGCAGAAGTCTTTCACATTTGTTTGTTGAAAAATCTTCACCTTGGGGTGCTGAAGTTAGAGATAACAAAACTGGAAGGAGACATGTTGTTAACACTGAATTGCATCATTGCACTTGCCTCGAGTGGCAACACACTGGTAAACCATGTGAGCATGCCATTCTTTTCTTAGCATCCCAACCGAAGATAAACATGCACCCATATCTGCATGAATATTATTCGGTAGCAAGATTCAAAGCTGCATATGCTACTCCAATTCCAGCACTTACAGATCAGTCTCAGTGGCCTGAAGTGGACATTGAATTTTCCATGTGTCCTCCCTTGATGAAAAGAAAGGCTGGCAGGCCTAAACAGAGTAGATTCAAGGCATGGTTTGAGAAAGGTGGGAGTAGTAAGAAGGGAAAGAAAGATGAAAAGCCAAAAAGGGCCCAAAAAGGTAACAAAAATAGATGCAAGTTGTGCCAGGAACTTGGGCACAGAGTGGGATCTATCAAATGCCGTTACACTCCTGATAAGCCAAAGTATGTTCTTGTTTATTTGTCTGTGTTTTGATTTGGTGCTTTTTTCCAATTAGTATATCTATAACATTTTCTGCACAGGAGGAAGCGAGCAAGTCAGCCCCTTGTTGTTGAACAGTGTTGGCCAACCAAAAAAGCAAGAGTCAATGGCGGTAGAAAGAAGAGAAGTGTGCCTGAGCCTGAGCAGACTGAAGAAAATCCTGCTGCAGTCAACATTCAGACTGAAGAAACTGATGTGGAGGTGCACACCGAAGAAACTGAATTTGAGCGTGTCGAGGTTCAGACTGAAGAAACTGAACCTCAGCGTGTCGAGGTTCAGACTGAAGAAACCCATGTTGAGGTACACACCAAAGAAACTGAAACTGTTGTCAACATTGAGACTGAAGACACTAATCACGAGGGTATTGGCGAGGTGTTGAAAAGACCAGTGAAGAAAACCAAGATGATCAGTGAACTTGTGTGTGTAGTAGAACCAAAAATAAGAAGGGCTAAGGCGAAGAAGGGCACACAACGTGGTAGGAAGAAGTAGAACAGAGAATAGTTTGAAAATTTGGGACATGTAATAATATTTGTAACTTGGTGCGTACTGGTAGTCACTATGTATCCCCATATTTCTATTCGAACTTGTTTGTCTAAACCAGCCAAATAAAATTCAAATTTAAATTTAAATTTGGGCTATTGATGTTTTAGTGCTATCTAAAGTACCTCAACTGAAATATGTTTGCTTGCTGATCATTTCGAGCCCTTTTGGTAAGTTGAACTCATAGTCATGAAAAGTGTGTTTCAAATGACCTCCAAAGGTAGGGTAAACGGCCTCATATTTAAGCAAGTTTTTTTGGCACCTTGTCTAAACCAGCCAAATAATTTTTCTACACATCTATTCTACCTATATAGTGTAAATCTAAAGTCTCACTATTTATTGAATTAATTTTCTATTTTTTCTTTTCTTTTTGAAAAAACAAGGTTTAATAGAAAATTATATATAAAACAAGTTTAAAACATGAAAATGAGAAAAGTAAGTTCAGATCTTTCTTAGTCAATCCAAAATGAAGTTTTGGTGAGGTTTTCACACTTTTCATTTTCAAAACTCCACCTACTCTCAGGTGCCCACTACTCTCTCCCTTCAACTCCATACTACATTGTTTGAGGAATAACAATTTTGTGAAGGATTTTTCGTAAAAATGTATGTAAACCATATTTATATTTTTTTCTCGTTACTATACGACATAATAAGACTATGTGCGCAAGTTTTATATTTTTTTGATTTTTTTTGAATTAGTTATGCTCAACCCTAATCAGTCAAAACCTCTCAAAACCCCTCAAAACCCCTCAAAACCCCGCACACTACCTGGTCGTTGATCGTTGTGCGTGGACGGTTGAGATCAGGCGCTAGGGTTAGCTACAGTGTGCAGCGATCCGCATGAGACGCGCTGATTGGTTGACGCGGTGGGGTTTGGATCAGCCTCTCTCGTTGGAGCATCAGGACCTTTCATTTGAATCCAACGGCAAGAGTTGACGCGGTGCATGGACCAAGCCTACGGAGTGCCCTTTCCATCGTTGCATGCGTGCCCGTGCCTACCCGCAGCATGCATGCCCACCCGCAGGACTGCGCCCGTGCGTTGCATGCATGCCTCGACGTAGCCCTGCTCCGCCACCCCTATCAACGCAGTAACCTGTCGCATGCCTACCATTAGAACCGATGCAGCGTCGCATCAAAGCATGCACCCGGCCACAATGCAGCAGCCCGATGAAGACAACCAAAAAGCCAACGCTGCAAGGCGTGGTGTGCACGCTGTGCATGGCGTGCTCCTCTTTGATGACGCAATACTGGCATGGTATCGATGGGGCCCGTATCGATGTGGGTATCGATGCAGTTCAAATGGCGTGCTGCCCGTTACAAGATGGGCAAAAGAAGGCGTACATTATTGTCACGTCTCCCATCGACCGAACCTTGCCCTCTAGCCAGGCCCTAGCAAGATGAGCAAATTAATGGGCAACGGCATGCATGCACGGGCGGCACACGCAGAGAACCCGGGGAAGGCATGTCCCCTTGACCCACGACCGGTGGCACAGAAGCGTAGCAGTCCGTTTCCCACGGCCACGCTCGTGTACATGCTTTCATGGGGCGCCACCAAACGCCGCCCGCCCATTAATTCTAGGGTTTCGACGGGGTGAAACGACGTCGCACTTGGGCTATTTAAGACGGGCACTATCGTCCTCTCCCTCCTCATCCATCATACCCCATCCTCTGCCTCCTCTGCCCTTCTTCTTCATTCTTCTCCATCAAACCCGACCGAGCACTCGAGCCACCCCGCCACCATGAAGTACACCGCCCCCACCTACCGCTTCCCCCCAACCGTGCCGGAAAGGCTCTACCCGGCCGGAGTGTATGTAGAGAGAACCCTTAGGGTTTGGGCAATCTCGAGATGGAGGGGCGCAAGGGAGTTAACGGAGTTCTTCCTTGCGGCCGGCTTCCGCCACCTCCCCCGCGGCTCTCCTCGGATGTACCATGTTGAGGAGGTCAACCACAACGGCGTTGTGGTTGGGCTCCTCGCCACGTTCACTAACCCTTTCGATGCTTTCCATCTCCTCGGGCGAGCGTATTGGGTTGGTTGTGAGTTCATAGCTTTCACCACCTACAATATCTTCACCGACTTCCAGAGCATCTTCCCCAACAATGGCGTTATGCACACGCTCCTGTACCCCATCAACAACGGGGAGGAGTGAAGGACGGCGCCCGGAGGAGCGAGGTGGCGTTGTTCCCCGGGAGAAGGAGAAGAAGAGCCCGAAGAAGAACCCGCGTTTGGTGCCCCCCGATCTATCTAGCTTATCGTATTAGTTTTTTTAAGTTGTATTAGTATTTTAAGTTGTAAGGCTATCATGGAGTTGTAAGGTTATCGTGGAACTATGGGTTGCAATAGTTATGCTACTATATATATTGTGTGTTTCGTGCTATTATTTGAAGATTGCTATGGGTTGTTCTTGCTTATTATTTGTGTATTGCTATGGGTTGCTACGAGCCCGGGTTGCTACACCTCAATTTCACCACACACACACCATCTTCAAAATATTGGCCAAACCATGGACATGCAACTAGGAGCCCCATGCAAACCCACTATGGACATGCCACTAGGAAATGCAAACTAATTTACTTCATGCAACTCATTTAGTTCATGGAACCGTAGACATGCATAAAAACAATTAACATTTGGTTTTATTGCATCAAAAAATGATCCATCACAAAATTTAGTGCAAGAAAAAGGCCAAAGTAAAAATAAGTAACATTTTATTTGCCGAAGTTAGAGGTGGGCTGGTGCCGCTACGCGGGTGGGCTGGTGCCCCTACGCGGGCGGGCTGGTCTCTATTTTGGGCATGGTTATTTTCTCAGGGTCCATTTTCTCACGGCCCAACATCTATTCGGCAGCCCAGTTTTGTTTTTTTTACTAGAAACTGAATTTGGGTGTGTACTCTGTTAACTGAAGAACAAAAACAGAGGAAACAGAGCATCAACACTGAATATGGCCCCTGAGAATATCATTACAATAATTCAAGCAAGTTTTGCTTCACACGAATTCAAGTTCATCTAACAAATGATCCCTGGCTAACTCAAACTACTGGGCACCCCTGAAACTAGCTGACTAACTAACTGAAACTATAACAAATTCTAGCGATTGATGAACATCAAGTAAAATAAACCCATAGCAATGACACAACCATAAAATGCTCCCGCCATCATATTTGCTTGTTGCTTCAAATCGATCAGATGCTTTAGTTGCTTGCCAATTTTCTTCAATTCACACTTCAGTTCTGCACTGTGCATCATCGGATCGGCTCTGTCCGCCAAATTGGGGGCTTGTTCCACGGCAAGCCGCCCCCCAAAATTGAGCTCTTGGGTTGGGGTTGATCCCTCCAATTTCAACCTTTCAACATATTCATCGAGCCACTCAAAATGCCCACATTTCTTCAGAACCTGAAAACAGGGGGCCGGCGGCGCATGAATCCTAGATCCACCACCCAGATCCACCGCCCTAATTCGAGGGAAAAAGAAAGAAATCGGGAGAAATTAGACCATAGAATTGGTCAAGAACACAGATCTAACCTGCCCCGGCTGTGGCTTGCTCAAACATTTCACAAACTCGCGCCCACGGTTGCCATTTTCTTCCCTCACACAAGTCAAACGCTTGAGAGGCTCCATGCGTGGGCAATCGGGGCATCTTGTCAACGGCAGTGGACCATACTGCGTCCATGGTTGGCAGGTGGCTGAAGTCGAGCTAGACATCACTCGCCAGCGGCGCGCTTCGTTGCCGGAGTAGAGGAAGAAGAAGGTGGGAAAGGAAAGGGGCAGGGTAAGCAATGGAGGGGGGCGGGCTGGCTCGGGTCGGGCCACGCTGATGAGCACGGGCATGCTTGTGTGGATAAGTTGTGGGTCCCACCCGCATGCGAGTAACTGGTGGGTCCCGCGTGTCATAACTCAAATCGCTAACCCTCGTGTTTTTCATTTCACGGTTAAACAGAGCCATGTCGCATTGGAGCTATTTACACGCTCAAGTGTGTCGCATCACAACCATTCACTCGAACAACGTCGCACTCAAGCAAATTCACATAAAAAACGTCGCACAGGAGCTATTGGCCCGGAACTAAGTGAGTACCATCTTTTATTTTATTTTCTTGAGGGGAACACAATGTGTGTCATATTTGTTTCTTGCAGGAGAAAGATATGATGAGATTATTTTTCAACATAACATTATTTGGCTAACAATTAATAGCTTTTAGCGCTCCAAGTAAATATACTCAAGCATCATTTATCTGAAACAATCTCTTGTCCATGCTGTATGTAAAGCCAGTATGGATGCTAGACCTACCAGCTCAACTACAGATCAAAAAAAAGAGGCGTGAGGAACCGCATGAGGGAGGGAAGGGAGCCAAGTATATCACCGTACCAAATCGAAACGAGAGAGAGGGGGGAGAGGGAGAGGGGGGAAAAGGGAGACCTTCCATGGCGACACGGCGTCCCGAGAAGAAGAAGCATCCCCCTGCATCGAGTTGTGTTGGTGATGCTTGATGGCCTCAGAGCAGGGGGGAGCGCGGTGTCCCGAGCTCCATGGCCCTTATGACGGCGCGAATCCGCTCCATCTGGCGCAGCCTGAGCCTGAGGTGCTCGCGTACACGCAGTGGATGTCGGTCCTCTCCAAGATGCCCGCTCCCTCATCGCATCCAGCAGCTCGCACCTTGATCTGGGACACGGCGGCGGCAGAGTTGATCTAGGGAAAACTGGCGGGGTTTGCGGCGAGGCGAGGCCGTGCTGGGGAGAGGATGCGGCGGGGCGACGCCGTGATGGGAAGAGCAGGCGGCGGGCCGATGCCGTAGGGTGGTTGGGGGAGGAGGCGCTGGGCGACATCGTGGCTGGAGAGTGGAGAGGAGGCGGCGTGCGGCGTGGACGGCAGGCAGCGGGGAAAGGGAAGTGTCTGTCTGTGTGGTGAGAAGCCGATAGCTTCTCAGTTGGATTGATAGGGCGGCCGCCACTGTCTTTTTTAGTTTTTTTTATAGCAAATGTCCTTTCTTAGAGGGATCGGCTGTTTGACCGTGCTACACATACAACAGATCTCTTGCGTTTCCTGTATGATGTGTATAATCCGGCCGCTCATGCATGAGATTGAGAGGACAGTCGCCGCTGGATTTACAGGTCGTATAAAAATCGGACAATGTCCATTGTATATGGAGTAGTTTCGTTATAGCAAATGACCGTGCTTTATGTGGGCCTAATCAAGTCATCCACAACATATATTCATGGACCAAATTGAGCGTCGGGCGTGTCTCTTTTTTCCCTCTTCTTTCTTGATTGACAATCAATAGCCCATCTGATCAAGTAATAATAAGCAGAGGCGTTCCTCTAAAAAAAAAGTGTTGTCAAATTCAGTTACTTTGTCGATAGCTCTTTTAATTATTTGGTTTATTTTTAGCGTTGAACGTTATCCAATTTTATTTTCCTCCAACGTGACCAGTTTGGTTGTGTGGTTCTGTCATCATCAATGGGAAATTTTGTAAAACTATTACTAACATTTCTATTGATATTTATTATTGAATATATCAAAAATCCTTAATTGTGGATATCAAAAATGGGACCAACCCAAGAGCTAACCCTTGTTGGCATTTTTTTATAGGAGAAACTCCGTGAGTACCGCGCGTCCGAACCTGGACTCGAACTCGAACTCGAGTGGGCTGGCAGCAACCTCAGCTGCCCAGCCAACGGGTCGACGCCCCATTCTTGTAATTGTGCATATCATCTTGTGGTCTTTGGATGTTAAAATTCATGGAGTACTACATAATGTTGCTTAGTTTTATTTTTAAGTATTTTTGGATGTAATAATTACAATACATTTAGATGATCATGAATTTTATGTGAAGACATGTGTATGGATCGGGTGTTACACACGCGCTTGTTTGATATAACACACATTTAAATGGTTAAAAAGGCTGACTAAAAGAGAAATAACAATCAAAATACAAAGTTAATGTTTTTTATAGATTAAAATACGTGCATTGCGCGTGCAGGCTTACTAGTGACATTAGAGAGTCTGATACGCACAATAATATTTTCAAGGATATCATGGAGGAGTGGTGGACATGGCATGGGAAACAAGCCTCCTAGTTTCATATCTATGTTTGTCATATTATGTAAGAATTTTGTTGTATTTGTGTTGCATTTCATGTTGTGGATTTGATGAATTATGTAATAATTTGATGTGGTGGATTGATGAAATTCTTGTTAAGTTTGTTTACGAATTAAGTTGGGATGATTTTGATTCAAACATATGTGATTGTTAGCTGCTGTTGGCTGATGTTGTGCTGCTATCCCGCAGTTGGTGGCCTATTTTTACATCATCTGTTGGAATTTTGATTCAAACATATGTAGTTGTTAGCTGCTGCTGGCTGACATTGTGCTGCTATCTGCAGCCGGTGGCCTATTTTTACATCATCTGTTGGAGCAGTTGTAATGCGGCTGCCCTATTTTACATCCTCTGTTTGAGTTGGACGTTTTTGGTGATGTAAAAAAGCATTTTTGGTGATGTATATTTTACTCTAAGCATTTTTTGATGATGTAAAATAGATCATCAATTGGAGACACTCTTATGATGTGGAAATGCAATTCACATGGGGAAAACATTATATTACTATGCAATTCTTGTTTTATTTTCTTAATGACAATTTTATAGAAGCATGAGGTCAGGGATCCCAGTTACATTTTATCAAGTATTTATTCATTGCCAATTTGACAAGAGAATATAATGATGGCAGTATAAAGGATGGACCATTTCAAGTGCTCCTGTGGTAACTCGGCTCAACACATTGCAATACTGAACGCCTTGGTAAGTATCCGGCAGATCAACAAAATCTACAAGTGTGGATTCTCCTCCAATACAAAGCTGCAAGTTGTACCCTCGGCATCCCAATTAGTTACAATTGCAGTCACGCTGTTTTGTGAAGTATATTGAATCCAAGCTGTTTTCAAAACCAAAAAGGGAAAAACGGTCAGACCATGAAGCCATAAGAAGGACAAATAGAGGGGGAACCAGATAGCCGATGAGTTTGATTGTTCTAGTTAGAAAATGGAAGTCTATGACAACTTTGCAATATGGTATTGGTTCCTGGACCATCAGTTACTCAGTTAGTGAACAAGTTGAGGTGCATCAAAACATATGAGCTTAATGCACTACATACAGAATCTGCAAAAGAAAGAGAAGGCATGGACTATCTTCTGAATGTGATAATCGATGGACAAAACACAACGGGTCGTCTACTGCCTTCAGTAATTCTCTTGGAGAAAGGACTTCAAGTACCTTACTTATGATTGCTGATGTAAACTATGGTCGAGCTTGTGAAAGTCCAAACTCTAGAACCTATCGTCTGTCCCTTGCGTGACGGTTAGGGTCTGTCTCGGGCGATCGCGAGGCGATCGCGCCTGTCTAGGATTTCCAGTCCGCCGTCAGGGTCGATCTCCGGTGGCGAGCGCCAGCGACGTTGGTGCCCTGATCGAGTTTCGGTCTCTCGGGGAGTGGCCCTCGCGCCACTGGCCGGGCTCCCCAGCCTCGTCGTAACCCATCCACCAAAGCCTTCTGGGTGTACTAGGGCACCTGGTCGTAAAACACCGTAGACCCTAGTCTCTCTGATTCGAGATCCAGTTGGAGCGCGGCGGTGGTGGGCATCTGAGGAAGGATGGAGGGCGTAGAAGGAAGGTTGGAGGGGATGAACCTGTCGGAGGCCGAGAAGAGGGGTGTGAAGATCGGATGGAGGAAGACTATGCAGAAGCAGCAGGAGGGGCGACGACCAGGGCGGTCGACAAACTTTTGTCGGACAAACCGGCCTATGCGGCAGGGATGGAGGTTGTGCTGGGAAGAGCCTGGTGTCCTATGAGTAGGTTGGAGGTGAAGGAGATGGGTAACAACAGATTCATTTTCTTGTTTAGACAGGAAGCGGGGAAGAGGAAGGCGGTGGAGAGGGGACCATGGACGTTTGGGAAGGATCTGCTGGTGATTGAAGACTTCGATCCTGCCAAAACCATTGAAGATTACCGGTTTGAGAGGGTGCAAATATGGGTGTGCATTTACAATGTTCCCCTAGGTATGATGTGCAAGGAGCTAGCGGAGAACATGGGGGAGATGATTGGGGAACTAGTGGAAGTGGACACGGGAGAAGATGGCACGACAATGGGGCAGACGCTGAGAGTTAAAGTCCGGATGAGAGGGATGTGGGGCACGACAATGGGGCAGACGCTGATGAGCCATTAATGAGAGGGATGTTCCTGGATGATGAGGAAGACGGCGATGGGGACACCATTGTTAAGGAGCAGGGCAGGAGGAGGGATGAGGAAGGGAAGAACTGGTGCCATCTCAATTATGAGTTTCTATCGGACTTCTGCTACACTTGTGGAAGAATGGGCCATACTGATCGGGACTGCAAGACGAAACTAAAGAAGGGGGAGGAAGCACAATATGGGTGGTGGCTGAGATATGTGCCTAAAGGGAATGCAATGGAGGAGAGGAGTAGGGGCGGTGGTGACTATGGGGGTGAGGGGCAAGAAGGCGTTATGGTTGGTCGGGGAGTGGGAGTAGATCGGGAAGTGACAGGCTGTCATGGAGGAAGGAGAACCAGCTGTCAATGGAGGGGTGAGAGAAGGGAAGAAGCGAGTTGGAGGGAGAGGTGACGAGTCCGCTCAAGCTAAAGGAGGCAGAGCAGGGAGAGGATGAAGGACCAAAGAAGAGTGGTGGCAGTAAGAAGAAGCTGTTTGCTGGAGACTTAGGAGAGAAGCCCACCCAACAAACCAAACTGGATAGCGAGGACTATGCTAGGACTGGTCAAGCAGCGAAGAATGCAAGTTGTGGTACACCTCACACGGAGGAGAAGAAGGAGGGGAGCAAGGAGGAAGGGAAGGAGAAAAGTGAGGCCCAAGGCCGAGAGCAGGGAGTGCAGAAAATAGAAGTATCAATCCCAAAGAAGGGGAAGGGGGGAAGTTCAAGAGAATACATCGGGAGGAGGGGAGGAGGACGGAGGTGAGCCAGGAGTTGGAGAAAAAGAGAGGGGCGGAGGAGATGGAGGTAGACGAGGTGGGTGAGCCAAAGAGGAGTAGGAAGGAGAAGGTGATCGAGGGGGAGAATCTTGATGCTACAAGCACTGACGCGGGGCTGCCAAAGCAGTCCTGCGGTGCCCAATGAGACTTATCGCATGGAATTGCCGGGGATTGGGGAACGGCCTAGCAATTCAAGGCCTTCTGGATCTCCAGAAGAGGGAGGACCCCGATGTGTTGTTTCTGTCGAAGACCAAAATGGATCAACGACAATTAGAATGGCTGAGATGGAAAATGAATATGACATGTATGGTGGCAAAGAATTCGGAGGGACAGAGTGGTGGCCTTGCTTTGTTTTGGAAGAAGGAGGTGGATGTTAGGGTGGTGGGTTTTATGTCGAAATACCACATTGACACGGAGATCACGGAGGAGGATGGGTTCAGATGGAGGTTTACGGGCATATATGGTGAGCCGAAGATGGGAGAGAAGGGGAAGACTTGGAAGCTCCTGCGGACACTAAAACACCAAAACAACAAACCCTGGTTGTGTGCGGGCGATTTCAACGAGGTCCTCCATGCATGGGAGAAGGAGGGGGTGAGCAAAGGAGTCAAAATAGCCTGGACCAATTCAAGAGTGCTCTGGAGTTTTGTGAGCTAGGAGACCTGGGATTCAAAGGAGATGCTTTCACGTGGCGTAACCACAGCCATATAGCGGAGAAGTATATAAAGGAGAGGCTTGACAAAGCTGTGGCAACGCAGGCATGGTATGACCGATTCACGGCGTACCACATGGAAAATGGCGAGCCGCGACACTCGGACCATAGGCCTGTGATAATTGAAACAACGGGAACAGCTGCGATCCGGAGAGAGACAGGTCACAATGCCAATCCTAGATTCGAAGCGAGGTGGTTGGAGGAGGAGGGTTGTCACGACCTGGTCAAGAATGCGTGGGAGAGGGAGACGGAAGTAAATGGGAAGAAAGTTGCTGGAGCAGTGCGGGGGTGATGAAGGAGCTAATAGATTGGAGTAAAAATGTCTTGGGTGACTTAGAGAAGAGAATACATCAGGTAAAGAAGGAGTTAGAGGCTGAGAGGAGGAAGAATATCAGCCCAGATCAGGTCCGCCGGGAGCACATGTTGCGTTTTAAGCTGGGCCGGCTTGAGGAGCAGTTAGAAACATACTGGTGGCAAAGAGCTCACGTAAACTGGATGAAAGGAGGGGACCGAAACACTAAATTTTTCCATGCATCGGCATCTGCAAGGAGGAGAAGGAACATGATTAAGAGGCTGCGAAGATAGGACAGAAGGGTGGTGGAAAGGGAGGAGGAGATGAAGGAGGTTGTTACTAACTACTTTGTGAATATTTGCCTCGCATGCAGGGGCAAGACAGGAGGAGCTGTTGGCTACAGTTCAACCACGAGTCACACCACAAATGAATGAGATGCTGACGAAAGAGTTTACACGTGACGAAGTGTTTGATGCACTACAGAGTATTGGAGATCTGAAAGCCCCAGGCCCAGATGGTATGCCTTCTGTGTTCTATAAAAAGTACTGGGATGTGGTGGGAGACAACATTGTTGAGGAAGTGATAGCTGTGCTGAATGGAGGACTGATGCCTGAGGGGTGGAATGAAACATGTGTAGTGCTCATCCCGAAGACACAGAATCCGGAGTGTATGAAGGATCTACGTCCCATCAGCCTATGCAATGTGATGTATAAGATGATCTCAAAAGTTCTTGCCAATAGATTGAAGCAAATTCTCCCGGATGTGATTTCACCAAACCAAAGTGCCTTTGTACCCGGGCGGTTGATCATAGACAATATCCTCCTAGCCTATGAGTGCACGCATTATATGCAGAACAAGAGAAGAGGGAAGGAGGGTTATGTGGCGGTTAAACTGGATATGAGTAAGGCGTATGACCGAGTGGATTGATCGTATCATGCTGTGTGTGACCTCGGTCGTTTATAAGGTGAAGGTGAATGGGGGATCATATATATGATTCTTCCTCAACGAGGGTTACGGCAAGGAGACCCGCTCTCGCCCTATTTATTCCTCATTTGTGCTGAGGGGTTTTCAGCTTTGCTAAATAAAGCTGAAGAGGACGGGTCCCTGAAAGGAATCCGAATATGCAATGCTGCGTCGAGCTTCAACCATCTATTGTTTGCGGATGATTCACTAGTACTCATCAAAGCTTCAGCAGAGAGTGCTACATCGCTGCAACATATCCTACAACTTTATGAGGTTTTCTTGGGGCAGGTGGTAAATTATGACAAGTCTTCGGCCATATTTAGCAAGAACACAAAGAAAGCCAAAAAGAGGGAGGTTCTGGACACCCTCAACATTCGAGCAGAAGCAAGGTCCGAGCGTTATCTGGGCCTTCCTGTCTATGTGGGGCAAGCGCGGAAGAAGGTATTTGAATACCTCAAGGATCGGATATGGTAGAGGATCCAGGGGTGGCAGGAAAGGATGCTGTCTAAGATGGGGAAGGATGTTCTCATCAAAGCGTGTGCACAAGCAATACCGACCTTTGCAATGTCGTGCTTTGACCTGACTAAAACCCTTTGCGAGGAAATTGGGGCAATGATCTGCCATTTTTGGTGGGCCAAGTAGGAGAAAAACAACACGGTGCATTGGCTGAGCTGGGAGTTGTTGACCAAGCCAATGAACGAAGGATGATTGGGCTTTCGGGACATATATGGGTTCAATGTGGCCATGCTTGCTAGACAGGCTTGGCGTATGCTCACTAACTCAGACTCTCTATGCGCCAGAGTGTTGAAAGCGAGATACTTCCCCAACACTAGTATCCTGGAGGCAAGACCGCATGCTGGTATCTCTTACACTTGGAGAAGCATTTTGAAGGGTGTGGAATTGATGAAGGAAGGTCTGATCCACCGGGTGGGAGACGGCAGTGCCATCAATATATGGACGGACCGGTGGCTGAACCGCGAGGGAGACCGAACACCCAGATCTCCTAGGGGCAATTGCATCCTCACAAAAGCAATCGAATTGGTTGACCCGACCACCCATGACTGGGATGAAGAGTTGGTGAAAAGCCTGTTTATGGAGGATGAGGCCAGGATCATACTGGCGACACCGATCATAAGGACTTTGAGGACTTCTACGTGTGGTTCAGCGACAGCAAGGGGGAGTTCTCGGTGAAATCAGCCTACAAGATGTATGTGGCACAGAGAGACGAGGGACAACCGAGCGCTTCTGACCCAAAACCAGCGGGCTGGGAATGGGCGGAGATCTGGGGTCTACCATGCCAACCAAAGATACAACAGTTCCTCTGGCGACTCGCACACAACATCCTACCACTAAAACGGAATATCCAGCGACGTGGAATGGAATGCAACACCCTCTGCGTGTGCTGTGGGAGGCTTGATGAAGACGCAGCGCACCTATTCCTGAAATGCAAACTTGTAAAGAGGGTGTGGCGAGAGCTACAGCTGGAGGACACCCGGCAGCAACTGTGTGAGTGCATGGATGGGATGGAACTATTGCACAAAACCCTTCGGCTACCGGAGGAGAAAACAATACGACTTGCATGCCTCCTCTGGAAATGGTGGGCCTGGCGCAATAAAGCTAATGCTGGAGACAAGCCGTCAGCACTGGAAAAGCTGCCAGCAGAAATCAATCATTGGGCGCTGGAATCACTGGCACTATGCCGACCGGAGCGAACCACCCCTCCAATCACGACGCAGTAGACATGGAGGAGACCCGAGGGTGATACTCTGAAGATAAACTGTGATGGCGCCTTCAATGCATCCTAGGGGACAGGTGGATGGGGTTTCGTTGTGCGGGACAAAGCCGGTGATGTCAGAGGCTCCGGGGTGGGATTTTTGCAGCATGTGGCGACAGCACTGGCAGCTGAGGCTCGGGCGTGTGCTGTTGCGCTGGAGACAGCAGCGGCCTGGGGAATGCTGTGTGTTCAGGTCAAGACAGATAGCCAAGTCCTAGCCAAAGCACCGAACGGTCGGGAGGTTGATTTGGCCATGGAGGGGATCCTGTTCAGAGAAATCTGCCAGTTCGCGCACATTAACTTTAGTCATATATCCTTCTCTTTCGCCCCCAGGGCATGTAATACTTTGGCTCATGCTATAGCTGTTTTTGGCGCATGACACCGTGCTCTGAGAGAGACCTGGCCTGAGGCTCTCCCTGACGATGTATCTGTTCGACGGGCCAACGCTGAGACCCGGGTAAAGTATGGAATCTGAGTGTTCCATCTCAAAAAAAACTATGGTTGAGCTAAAAAAATATAGGGTATCATTGATCCCTGGTGTCCGGAGTAACACTCCGACGACAAGGAAAGTGAAAATCTAGATTTCCTTTCTCGGATTACGGGTTTGTTTAGACTTATTCACGATTTTATGATGTTGCAGAGGCTGGATATAATTCTAATCCACTTGTATTGAAAAAGTGATCTTCCTCCTCCGTACGATATTCCACATAAAGGTCAGCAACTAACCCATCTTGGTGTGTGATCGTAATGTGGATACATCCACTCTCGCCATACACAAATATCAACCAAAAGAAATCCCCATTTGACATGGCTCTACCAAAAATAAAATCAAGAAGGTAATAATTCGTTGATACTTTGCATCCATATGATCAATTCGATGTCCTCCAGTCTCCCGGAAAAATACTTAACGCCTTTGACGTAATCCAATTATTGCGGCCCAACACAGAATTCGCAACCAAAATAGAACAATCGGACCGCTATCATCCAGATATTATTATCGATGTTTTTTATTAGGGTTGATTATCCTTTTGCCCTCAGTGGTGTCCATGTGCTCAGTTTTGCCCTCAGATGCGAATTGTCCTTAGTTTTGCCCCTAGTCCGAGCACAGCAACTATGACGAGGCCAAACGGCCATATTTGAGTCCATTCCATCCGCCGGCGTTAGTGGTTGTCGGTCCGGAGCTTACACGTGGGACCGCGTGGACGTGGGTCCGGAACTGACATGTAGGCCCGTGCAACTAAATCCCCAAATCATTCTAGCTCACACCCATCCGCCCGGTCGGCTGTCATGCGCCGCGGCCAGCACCTGCCCCACCACCAGCTGCACGGCCTGCTTCGCCGCTACCTTCATGCGCCTACGCTCCACGGCTACCTGTGACGCCCACCACCTTCCTGCGACGCCACGGGTGGGGCTCTCGCCACCTGCTCGATCCGCGGCACGGTCTCCTTCCGTGCGCCCGGCCGGAGCGCTCAAAGGTGGGGGGGCTGCTGGAGCTATTTGAACTAGGAGGAAGAACCCTAGGGCGAAATGGTGAGCAGCGGCGACCCCGGAGTATTTGGCGAGGCAGGCATCGGGCCGGAGATCCACCGCGTCCACGACTGGGTTCCCGAGGGGTAAGTCTCGCCTCTTGTTTAGATTGAGCTTAGTTGTGCATTTGAACACTCGATTCGAGTAGGTTTGCCCAATTAGTTTGCTGATTGTGTCTCTGTTTTTCGCCAGTTAGGATGGAGTTGCGGTTTGCTTTCATGGTGCACATTAGAAGGGACCGGTACATGTTCGATGCAAAGGATAAGAAGAAATACCAAGGAGGTTTTGATTATCGGTTGCCAATGGCTAGTAATTGGAGTTTCAGACAATTTGGGGAGGTAATTTGTAGCCAATATCCTTGGGGTTTGCTTGATGAAGTGGTATACAAATACTATGATGGGGAAAAGAATTGGGTTACAGTTAGTAATGATGAAGAGCTAGCTACCATGTTTGTTAGGCATAAAGAGAAAGATAATTTTCATGTGAGGCTGCAAGTTGATGTGCTTGAGCAGGCATTTGGACCTAGGATGGCGGGTGCAACATCTCGGGGAGAACCAAGTCGTTGTAATGGCATCTCTAGCCAGAACAGTTCAGTTGGTGCACGGCGACGTGGTGGCTCGACAAGTGTGGGCAACAGCAGTAGGGTCCCCCTTGAAGTGGAGCTTGATGGCTACAATTCTGGGGTTGATGAAGAGAAGCTATATTATGATATTATTCAGAATTTACGACGGGCATCTCGGACTGAAAACCAAGATGAGGCTCACAATGCAGTCCGTGTGGATGATGACGCGATGGGTGAGGACGAAGACCTTGCAGCTGTTGAATGGGACCCTTTGAACCCTCATATGAAAGAAGGTACAGTTTTTGCATCCATGAATGAGTGTAGAAATGCACTTGTAACATACTGCATCAAGGTAGAACATACTTTCAAAGTTGACAAGAGCGATCAAGTACGTTACAGAGTGCACTGTCCGACTGAGGGTTGTCCATGGAGGCTGCTTGCATCTAAAATGCGGAATAGCACTAATGTTCAGGTCAAAGAGAACCCTTTTAAGCACACATGCCAGGAATCAACCCTTAGGAAGGATACAATCAGTAGAGCCAAGTCAAGATGGGTGGTAGAAGAAGTAAAGAAGTGGGTGAAAGAAAACCAGCAAGTGGGTCCAAAGGAATTGCAGAAGAACATCAAAGATAAGTTCAAGATAGATTTACCATACATGAGGTTGTTCAATGGTAAACAACATGCTATGAATTCTATTTATGGTAACTGGCAGGAAAGTTTTCAATTGTTGTATTCATTCAAAGGTGAAGTGGAGAGGACAAGCCCAGGTAGTATTGTAGATATTGATCACCACACCGTGGAGTACACATTCAGGGGAGTGACAAAGACCAAGGAATGCTTTAGGAGGGTTTTTGTCTGCTTTAAGGCTTGTCGCCGGGTTTTTTTGGCAGGCTGCAGGCCTTATTTGGCTATTGATGCCACTTTTCTCATAGGGAGGTTTAAAGGACAGTTAGTAGCAGCTTGTGCAATTGATGCACATAGTTTTGTATTTCCAGTTGCCTATGGTGTGCTGGAGACAGAGTCTGAGGAGAGCTGGACTTGGTTTTTGCATAATCTCCGCCGGGCTATTGCACATCCCAATGGGTTGGTCATTCATATAGATGCCTGCAAAGGTTTAGAAGTGGCCGTGGACAATGTGTTCCCTGGAGTAGAGCATAGGGAATGCATGCGTCACCTTGCTGCAAATTTCATGAAGAAATTCAAAGGAAATGTGTATACCGACAATTTATGGCCAGCATCTTTGACATGCAGTGTGAAGAAGCACAACTACCACTTGAGGCAGGTATACATGAATCCCAAAGTGAAAGAATACTTGGAAACACACCACTCCAAGTTATGGGCCAGAAGCCAATTCAGTGAAGTGAGGAAAGTTGACCATGTGCACAATAATCTAGCAGAGTCTTTCAACTCAACGATCCGGAAAGTAAAGGGTCATTATGTGGTGGATTTGCTTGACAGGATGAGGATATAATACATGCAGAAATTTCATTATCGTGCAGGAATAGCCGAGGCAAAATTCATGGGCCACATTATCATTCCTACCGTGATGAATGAACTGAAGCAGAAGACAACAGGCTTGGAAATGAACATGACTCTTTGCTTGGGTACCACGGCAGAGATATCATATTTGGATAAATAGAAGAGGGAATGGAGATATCCAGTGGATTTAGAAGTTAGAACTTGCAGTTGTAGGCAATGGCAGATAACTGGGTGGCCATGCATTCATGCCTTGTTTTTCATCACTTCTCTCCCAGGTCCAGTAGGGAACATACAATAGTATGTGCATGATTACTACTCTGTTGCATGGTTCAAAGCCACATATGCTTATGTCTTGCCTGCTATGGAGGGAAAACAACAATGGGACATGGTGGACCCTGGATTCAAGCTTTGCGCTCTAGTTCTGAAGAGAGCAGCAGGTAGACCAAGGAAGAGTCGAATCAGACCTCGCAGCGAAGGAGCTGGACTTGGAGCGAGGAAGCGTAAGTGCACAAGGTGTGGTGGGTCTGGTCATTTTGGTAAGTATTGTGATAACATAGTAGATCCAGCGTTCGGAGAGAGTTTTGATGAAGGCTTCGATGAAAATGTTGGTCAGCAGCCGGTTGCCTCAACAGATGATGAAAATGATGGTCAACAGCCGGTTGCATCAGATGAGGATTTTGACGAGGTTCCAAATGATGATGGTCAACGGCCGCATGATTTTGACGATGATCCAAAATATCCTCCAAATAATGATTCAAGTGAGGCTCCAAATGGTGATCCAAGTGAGGCTCTAAATGGTGAGTGAGGCTCCAAATGATGATCCAAGTGAGGCTCCAAATGGTGACCAACCTTCTGTTGTTGTGAGTTCTGCTAGGTATGTAAATCTTGCAAGGGTCAAATACTACTGTACATCTATCACTTGACATGATCTCATTACCGTTTATGTTTTGCACAGCTCTATGGTAGGTTTGAAGAAGACGCGCAAGGTACCGACAACCAAGAGAAGAAGAGAAGAAACAATGAGCACAAGGTGCACGAGGAGCAAAGTGATGGCAAGAAGCTCAAGGAACAGACAGAAGCCCCAACGCTATCTATGAATAATTATGAAACATTATGAATAAAGGATGATGTTGTATTATGAAACATTTATCACTTGACATGTTGTATTTCTGTTGGATGATGTTGGACCTATGTTAGAAGTATGTTTGGCATGATGTTTAAATATCTGTTGGATGATGTTTGAATGAGCACAAGGTTTTTCCTTTTTTTGATTTTTTTGAATTTTGATTTGCTCATTTAAATTCTGGTCAAACCTAACTTTAACCAAGATTTAAACAAGTCTAAAACATCAAAATGAAAAACTAAGCCTGGATACTTCTTAGTCAATCCAAAATGAAGTTGTGGTGAGGTTTTTGAAAATTTCATGAAAAATGTGCTAAAAAGAGGGGTCCAAAGGTAGGGCAAACGGCCTCATTTCTAAGTAAGGTTTATTTCGACCTTGTCTAAATCAGCCAAATAACTTTCCTACACATATATTCTATATGTACAGACTATGTGCGCTAGTTTTTCCATTTTTTGATTTTTTTTAAATTTGTTTTGCTCATTTGAATTCTGGTCAAACTTAATTTTGACCAAGATTTAAACAAGTGTAAAATATCAAAATGAAAAACTAAGCCTGGATCCTTCTTAGTCACTCCAAAATGAAGCTGTGGTGAGTTTTTTGAAATTTTCATGTTCATTTCCCCAAAACACTTCTCTTCACTTCATAGAAGAGAGTTTGAGATACTCGAGATATCATACAATACACATGAACTTATCATTTAAATGTATGTAAAGCTTGTTTATCAAATTAAATCGTTAGTACATGACATAAGAAGACTATGTGCGCAGGTTTTTTATTTTTCTGATTTTTATTTAATTTATTATGCTCATTTGAAATCTGGTCAAACATAGCTTTGACTGCTCCAAACCCCTCCCAAACCCCGCTAACCCTAGCGCTGAACAAGGACCGTTCATCTAACCCTAGCGGCGATCAAGGGCCGTCGATCTAACCCTTCTAGAAGGAATCTGCGGGGAGGAGGGGGGCGATCCGCGAGATGCAATCTGATTGGCTGGGAAATTGTTTTTTAACAAATATCGGGTGCGCTGGATGGACCATTGGGTCGTCTCGTTGTCTGGGCTTGAGACCGCAGTAAATAGCCCGTCTCAGCCTTTCCAGGCCTTGCATGCATGGAGGCGGCGACGTGGGTTTGCATGCGCGGGAGGCGGCGACGTGCATGCATGCGAGCGAGGCGAGCGAGGCGTGCTAGGAGAGCTAGGCTAGCGAGGCGAGCTAGGTGGTTCAGGGCAGTGGTTCAGGGCAGCGATTCACATGCACCGCCCGGTCAAAGAGCTATGCAGTGATTCAGATGCACGCATGCGCCCCATGCATTGTTTTCATGCAAAAATTTAAGTGTGCAAAACGTAACGGATACACACACGCGTCCGGATACACACACACGTCCGGATTCACACACGCACCGTTCTCATCCTTTCTCTCTTCCTCTCCCACCCACAGGCCTATAAATGGGGTGCCTCTCTTCCTCTCCCACCCACAAGCCAGATCTGATCCTCTCCAACTTCAAACACCCAAGCGACCGAGCCCTCCCCAAGCGATACCAAGTGAAGATGCAATTCAACGGGCCGACCTTCAACCGTCCGCCTGTCGTGCCGGAGCTGCGCTACCCACCGGGCGTGCTCGTGGAGAGGGAGCTCCGTGTGTGGGCTATTTCAAGGTGGAGGGGTTCCGTCGAACTCACCCGCGCCTTCCTCAGAGCCGGCTATGCCCACCTCCCACGGGGCTCGCCGAGGATGTTCACCCTCAACGAGGTTCGTGACCGCGGTGGCATCCTCCTACTGCTCACGGTCACCTTCACCAACCCGTTTGACGCGCTTGAGCTCCTCGGCCAAGTCTTTTGGTGCGGCTGCGAGGTCATCTTCTTCACCGTCTACAACATCTACACCAACTACGAGCGCATCTTCCCCGCTCTAGGCTAGATGCACTCCCTTCCCTACGACGAGGAGGAGGAGGTGTGAAGATGAAGACGATGTTGAAGGGGCGCGCGTGGCCAAGGTGGAAGAAGGAGGTCAAGATGAAGATGTTCAAGCCCGGAGTCAAGCTCGTCACGTTTCGTTTTTTATTTTGTTGCTTTTCTATGTCGTGTCGTGTCGTGTCATGTTTCATCATGTGTCCGTGAACTGTCCTTGAACTTATTATTGTAATGGTATGGTGTGTTCCATCTTATCTAAGTTATTAGGGTTTATTATGTGTGTTAAAAAATGTTCGTGCCCAAACATATCATTTCTTCCCTAAACAAGTCATGAAGTTCGAGAACTTGTGGTTTTCATTAATGAAAATCGGAGGGCGTAAGAAGTCCTCTGTTTCATTCAAACAAAAAGTCATGAACTAACATGCTAATTTATTCCCTTTAAATCCTAAACCAAGTGCCACTCTAACCCTAAACCAAGTGCCACTCTGACCAAAATCATGTGATAGTGCAACATACATTTTCAACCTTCCAACCCTCCAAAATTTAAGTGCAAAACAAAGGAAAACCACTCTCACGCGTGTGCAAACATTCAGGGTCTCACATTTTAAAAAAAATAAATCACAGTCTCACTATGTATACCTTCCTTCCCTACCCATGTTAAAGTCTTGCCATCTGTCCTAGCAGTTACCAGCGCAGCCCTAAACACCACAAACCCACGCGATCCTGGGTTTGAGTCCCCAGCCGCACCAATTTTTTGTGCATTTTCCACCCTTCATTTTTAGACAAATTATGTTTTTCTCAATGTAATGCCCTTAAAAAATGTTCATTTATTTTGGCACCTGGCGTAAACCTCTAGCAGAGCCGAGGCACATTTTCCATGACATTTTGGTTTTTGATTTAAATCACGGTGTATTTGAATTGGATTAATTAACAGCTCCAAAAAAATTCTAACCTTAATTGTTTGGCTCCGGAATAATTCAATTAGCTTCCACAAAAAGTTTCAGCATTATGATTTACTGCCTAAAATAAATCAGAATAGAAAATAGAAAAATACGCAAGAGAACCACCGAATGGGCCTAATTGGATGCAGTTGGCCCATTAGTCTAGCTCGTACTTGGCTCTACGCTCTGAATTTGGCCCAAGAGCAACCTTTTTTTTGGACAGAAAGGCATAGCAGAGAGCTGCATTTCATTGATTAAAAGTTTCTGAATTCCTAATTTCTTCTCTTTTTTCAACATATTTAAATGCTGGTCACTTCTTCTCTTTTTGCTTCAACATTTAAACAACTTTAACCAAAATTTAAACTAGGTGAATTTCTCAAACAATTTCAAGATTACAAATTCCTCCATAATTCATGCATTTCCATACATTTTCAACATTACAACCAGTGCGATTACCATACCTACAAATGCCCAAAAGTATTTGCAAATGGGTATTGGTCGTGCTTGATCTTCAAGCTTCCTAACCTTCTTCTTCAACATCCTAAGCTCAACAGCTAGCTCTCTATCAGTGCGTGCTTCGCCCTCCATCTCTTCTTCCGGAGCTCGTGGTGCGGCCACTGCCGTTCGTGGCAGCATGCACAACCATTCTTCATGCTCTTCTTGCAGTTCATTCATCAGAGTCTTGGCCAGAGCATCGACCCAAAGAAAGAAGCATGTCACCTGCATGAACACCAAACAGATCAACCCATTGCTCAAAGATCCCGACCACGAAAATGGCGCAATTGCCCCGATTCTTACCCCATTCTCGCTGCACATGTAGAACGGACGATTCTGGTTCCTCGGTGTCTGAGAAACCCTCCTATCAACGCCCGCCCGGCACCGCGGACAGACGAAGACAGGCATGTCCACACGCGCCCGGCTCTGCATCTGCGAGGTGGCGCGGGAGCTTGAGGAAGACATGGAGCTCGGAGCCGAAGGGGATCTCAATGCCGCCGCGCCCTCCACTGCTAGCTTCCCACCGCCGTGCTCTATCTCTCGCCGTGGTCACCGCCGTGCTCTCTGACGCCGTGGTCACCGCCGCTGTCGCCCGCTTATATAGCACACCCGCCAACGGCTCTCTGCTCAACGGCACTCTGCTGGGTCCCACAAGCCACGCGTGCAACGGTCTGAATAAAATTGGCCGTCTCTGCCGCCTGGTCCCACCTGTAAGGGCCGAGTCAAAAGGTTGACCTGACGAAGACGGCAGAGTTCACGGAACGAGTCGGTGCGCACGGACTAGGGACAAAACTGAGCACAATTCGAATCTGAGGGCAAAACTGAGTACATGAACACTACTGAGGGCAAAAAGATAATTAACCCTTTTTATTAGTGAGTTGCAGCTTTACATTGTACTATGTCATCAGTTGGAACTAAACGACGATAGCACCTCATGAGTTCTGCTTGCACATATCGTGTGTGTATATATATAGGAGGGCTAATAAAACTGGAACTGGAGGTGGCGTTGGACGTGGACGCAGACGTTGATGGTGCCGCTGGGTCGTCATCGATCAGTCACTGGATGGAGCAAGCGTTGGGGTTCTCATCGTTGAATGTGGTGGGCGCGTAGTTGGGCACGTAGTATGGCCCCCCCGCGCGACTGGTCGTAGTTGTAGTAGTCGTCCAGCGGCGGGTAGCCGTACCCGCCGTCCGGCTGCCAGGGTGGCGGCGCGTAGTAGGAGTAGAAGCCGCCCGGCGGGTAGTCGCTGGAGCTGCTGGTCGGCGGAGGGGAGTACGTCGGCGTGTAGTAGCTGGAGCTGGAGCTGGAGCGGCTGGACGGCGGTGGTGGCGGCGGGTAGTTTGGAGGAGACGACGGCGTGTATCTTGTGGTCGGCGGTGGTGGCGGCGGGTAGTTGGGAGGAGACGTCCGCGAGCGGGCTGCTGGAGCAGCGCTGGAAGGAGCCTGTTCCTCATCTGAGCCGCCGTAGGACACGATGGTGACGGTCTTGTACCCCATCTTGCGACTGAGCCGCAACTGCAGCAGCACCGCCATCTGGTAGGACGCCCGCACGCCCTCCACCTCCACATTCATCAGCCCCGTCTCGTACGACGCCGTCACGCTCTCCACCCCTGCAACCAAAAACACGCACATAGATTATATACATGTATAGATAGATCGATCGATTTGGACTCACGCACGGACGCACCCGTACCCGTAGGTAAGGCATATAGGAACGTACAATCAAATTTCTTGAGGGCCTTGCGGATGTCCTTGGCGCAGCCATTGTAGTGCACGTCCATCGACAGGACTATTGGCGCCATTGTGCTCGATGGCGCCTTGCTGCGATGCTTACGGTTCCACGTCGTACGTAGCAGCTGTATTTCCTGGTATTTGTATGCCTTGTTTAGGAAATGATCAGGCGGACAATGGAAATAAACTCGGTCAATTCTGATTTACTGGCCATTAAGATTTATACATGCTTCCTTTTTTCGCTCTCGAAAATGCTAATGACTATATATTAAGATTCTTACCTTTGACTTAATTTTTTTAGATACATTCGATTAAATCTTTAAAGGTGTCGAA
>NC_041388.1:694098334-694125747 GCF_002162155.2 Triticum dicoccoides
CTCGCCCGGCTCCCATTTCTCCTATAAACCTCGCTAGCCTACCCGCTATTCTAGAGGCATCGCGCGAGCGCTGCGTTTCTGACCGCCAGTTCGATTTACCATAGTGATTTTTTGGGCTGGTCAACCGTCCACTGTTTTCCACATTCATAGCCACTTTCGGAGAGGATGACTGGCGGGGTCATGAGGCTATGGGGGGCCATGGAGCAGAGCGTGTGTTTCTTTGGAGGCAACGTGAACGATTGGCTGAGGTGGGTTGTTCTCGATTGGCTGAGAGCGACGTGAGGAGGTAGATTCCCGCTGGTGTACTCGGGCCAATCCTCAGAAGATTGGCCGGACCAGAGGATCGGGGACGAGAGCCAGGACTATTCCTGGACTAGAGCCGGGACCAATCCTCTCCCGGAAACCTAGCGCACTCGGGCCAATCCTCTCCGTCCTTGAGCCCCTCATCTTCTCTCTCCACGCCATCTTGCCTCCCCTGCTCTCACAACGCCGCCTTCTCTTCCCAACACTCGAGGTGCAGTAGCGAGAGCACCACTACGTCCTTGATCCAGCGAGAACGGGCGCAGGCACTACAAAATTTAATCTATTTTGCGACGTTTTACTTGAGTCACGTAAATACCCTGCTGATGTTTTTCAACCGTCACCCCACCGTCACAGAAGCGACGTGATAATAAATAAAATCTTGACGGAACCATGTCCTCGGTTGCGCAAGATCGTGTTTTAAGTGACGAACGCAAGATCGTGTCTTAAGTGACGAACCCAAATTTGTCAATGATGGTCATTTTTGGTGACGGCCCAGAATGTCACCTATGATTGGCCTATCTATCACCTACGATCGTTTTTGGTAACGATAATCCATCACCGTGATCAGTCCGCGGGTTTGGTCGGTCAAAGATTCTGACAAGTGGGTCCAGCAGTTTCTGACATGGCTTCTTCCATGTGGGTCCACCATGGATTTTATCGCCAACGTTCCTATCAGTAACAAGTCGGCGTCAGTTTTGACCGGTCAATGCTTCTGACATATGAGCCCAAAAGATGCTGACCTAACTACTTACATGTTGGAAATATGCCCTAGAGGCAATAATAAAATGGTTATTTATTATATTTCCTTGTTCATGATAATTGTCTATTGTTCATGCTATAATTGTGTTATCCGGAAATCGTAATACATGTGTGAATACATAGACCACAACACGTCCCTAGTGAGCCTCTAGTTGACTAGCTCGTTGATCAAAAGATAGTCATGGTTTCCTGACTGTGGACATTAGATGTCATTGATAACGGGATCACATCATTAGGAGAATGATGTGATGGACAAGACCCAATCCTAAGTATAGCTCAAAGATCGTGTAGTTCGTTTGCTAGAGCTTTTCCAAATGTCAAGTATCGTTTCCTTAGACCATGAGATTGTGCAACTCCCGGATACCGTAGGTGTGCTTTGGGTGTGCCAAACGTCACAACGTAGCTGGGTGACTATAAAGGTGCACTACGGGTATCTCCGTAAGTGTCTGTTGGGTTGGCATGAATCGAGGCTGGGATTTTTCACTCCGTATGATGGAGAGGTATCTCTGGGCCCACTCGGTAATGCATCATCATAATGAGCTCAATGTGACCAAGTGGTTGATCAAGGGATCATGCATTACGGTACGACTAAGTGACTTTCCGTAACGAGATTGAACGAGGTATTGGGATAACCGACGATCGAGTCTCGGGCAAGTAACGTACCGATTGACAAAGGGAATTGTATACGGGATTGATTGAACCCTCTACATCGTGATTCATCCGATGAGATCATCGAGGAGCATGTGGGAGCCAACATGGGTATCCAGATCCTGCTGTTGGTTATTAACCGGAGAGTCATCTCGGTCATGTCTGCGTGTCTCCCGAACCCGTAGGGTCTACACACTAAAGGTTCAGTGACGCTAGGGTTGTTGAGATATTAGTATGCGGTAACCCGAAAGTTGTTCGGAGTCCCGGATGAGATCCCGGACGTCACGAGGAGTTCCGGAATGGTTCGAAGGTGAAGAATGATATATAGGAAGTCCAGTTTCGGACGGCACGAGGAGTTCTGGAATGGTCCGGAGGTGAAGAGATATATAGAAAGTTTCGGGGGTCACCGGTATTGTACCGGGACCACCGGAAGGGTCCCGGGGGTCCACCGGGTGGGGCCACCTATCTCGGAGGGCCCCATGGGCTGAAGTGGTGAAGGGAACCAACCCTGGTGGGCTGGTGCGCGCCCCTTGGGCTTCCCCCTGCGCCTAGGGTTGGAAACCCTAGGGGTGGTGGGCGCCCCACTTGGCTTGGGGGGCAAGCCACCCCCTTGGCCGCCGCCCCCCTTGGAGATTGGATCTCCTAGGGCCTGCGCCCCCCTAGGGATCCTATATATAGTGGGGGGGCGAGGGAGGGCAGCCGCACCCTAGCCCCTGGGCATCCCTGTCCCTCCCATGACACCTCTCCCTCTCGCTGAGCTTGGCGAAGCCCAGCCGAGATCGCCGTTGCTTCCACCACCACGCCGTCGTGCTGCTGGATCTCCATCAACCTCTCCTTCCCCCTTGCTGGGTCAAGTTGGAGGAGACGTCTTCCCAACCGTATGTGTGTTGAACGCGGAGGTGCCGTCCGTACGGCGCTAGGTCATCGGTGATTTGGATCACGACGAGTACGACTCCATCAACCCCGTTCTCTTGAACGCTTCCGCTCGCGATCTACAAGGGTATGTAGATGCACTCCTCTCTCCCTCGTTGCTAGATGACTCCATAGATTGATCTTGGTGATGCGTAGAAAATTTTAAAATTCTGCTACGTTCCCCAACAGTGGCATCATGAGCTAGGTCTATGCGTAGTTTCTATGCACGAGTAGAACACAAAGCAGTTGTGGGTGTCGATATTGTCAATTTACTTGCCGTTACTAGTCTTATCTTGATTCGGCGGCATCGTGGGATGAAGCGGCCCGGACCGACCTTACACGTACGCTTACATGAGACTGGTTCCACCGACTGACATGCACTGGTTGCATAAGGTGGCTAGCGGGTGTCTGTCTCTCCCACTTTAGTTGGACCGGATTCGATGAAAAGGGTCCTTATGAAGGGTAAATAGAAATTGGCATATCACGTTGTGGTTTTGGTGTAGGTAAGAAACGTTCTTGCTAGAAACCTATAGCAGCCACGTAAAAAAACTTGCAACAACAATTAGAGGACGTCTAACTTGTTTTTGCAGCATGTGCCATGTGATGTGATATGGCCAAAAATGATGTGATGAATGATATATGTGATGTATGAGATTGATCATGTTCTTGTAATAGGAATCACGACTTGCATGTCGATGAGTATGACAACCGGCAGGAGCCATAGGAGTTGTCTTAATTTATTTATGACCTGTGTGTCAACATAAACGTCATGTAATTACTTTACTTTATTGTGAAAGCGTTAGCCATAGTAGTAGAAGTAATAGATGACGAGACAACTTCAAGAAGACATGATGATGGAGATCATGGTGTCATGCCGGTGACAACGATGATCATGGCGCCCCGAAGATGGAGATCAAAAGGAGCAAATGATATTGGCCATATCATGTCACTATTAGATTGCATGTGATGTTTATCATGTTTTACATCTTATTTGCTTAGAACGACGGTAGCTTAAATAAGATGATCCCTCGTAATAATTTCAAGAAAGTGTTCCCCCTAACTGTGCACCGTTGCGAAGGTTCATTGTTTTGAAGCACCACGTGATGATCGGGTGTGATAGATTCTAACGTTCGAATACAACGGGTATAAGCCAGATTTACACACGCAATGCACTTAGGTTGACTTGACGAGCCTAGCATGTACAGACATGGCCTCGGAACACGGAAGACCGAAAGGTCGAGCATGAGTCGTATAGAAGATACGATCAACATGAAGATGTTCACCGATGTTGACTAGTCCATCTCACGTGATGATCGAACACGGCCTAGTTGACTCGGATCATGCTTCATTTAGATGACTAGAGGGATGTCTATCTGAGTGGGAGTTCATTGAATAATTTTATTAGATGAACTTAATTACCATGAACTTAGTCTAAAATCTTTACATTATGTCTTGTAGATCAAATGGCCCACGCTAATGTTGCCCTCAACTTCAACGCATTCCTAGAGAAAACCAAGATGAAAGATGTGTTGGGGAACGTAGTAATTTCAAAAATATTCCTACGCACACGCAAGATCATGGTGATGCATAGCAACGAGAGGGAAGAGTGTTGTCCACCTACCCTCGTAGACCGAAAGCGTAAGCGTTAGCACAACGCGGTTGATGTAGTTGTACGTCTTCATGATCCGACCGATCAAGTACCGAACGCACGGCACCTTCGAGTTCTGCACACGTTCAACTTGATGACGTCCCTTGAACTCCGATCCAGCCGAGCTTTGAGGGAGAGTTTTGTCAGCATGGCGACATGGTGACGATGATGATGTTCTACCGACGCAGGGCTTTGCCTAAGCACCGCTACGATATGACCGAGGTGGATTATGGTGGAGAGGGGCACCGCACACGGCTAAGAGATCAAGAGATCAATTGTTGTGTCTTTGGGGTGCCCCCTGCCCCCGTATATAAAGGAGTGGAGGTGGAGGAGGGCCGGCCCTCTCTATGGCGTGCCCTAGGGGAGTCCTACTCTCACCGGGAGTAGGATTCCCCTTTTCCTAGTAGAACTAGGAGCCCTTCCAAGTAGGAGTAGGAGGGAAGGAAAGGGAAGGGAAAAGGAGAAGGAAGGAAGGGGGCGCCCCCCCTCCCTAGTCCATTTCGGACCAGCCCATGGGGAGGGGTGCGGCCACCCTTTGAGGCCTTTCTCTCCTTTCCCTTATGGCCCATTAAGGCCCAATACGAATTCCTGTAACTCCCCGGTACTCCCGAAAATACCCGAATCACTTGGAACCTTTCCGATGTCCGAATATAGTCGTCCAATATATCGATCTTTACGTCTCGACCATTTCGAGACTCCTCGTCATGTCCCCGATCTTATCTGGGACTCCGAACTCCTTTGGTACATCAAAACACATAAACTCATAATATAACCGTCATCGAACTTTCAGCGTTCGGACCTACGGGTTCGAGAACTATGTAGACATGACCGAGACACATCTCCGGTCAATAACCAATAGCGGAACCTGGATGCTCATATTGGCTCCTACATATTCTACGAAGATCTTTATCGGTCAAACCGCATAACAACATACGTTGTTCCCTTTGTCATTGGTATGTTACTTGCCCGAGATTCGATCGTCGGTATCTCAATACCTAGTTCAATCTTGTTACCGGCAAGTCTCTTTACTCGTTCCATAACACATCATCCCGCAACTAACTCATTAGTTGCAATGCTTGCAAGGCTTATAGTGATGTGCATTACCGAGTGGGCCCAGAGATACCTCTCCGACAATCGGAGTGACAAATCCTAATCTCGAAATACGCCAACCCAACAAGTACCTTCAGAGACACCTGTAGAGCACCTTTATAATCACCCAGTTACGTTGTGACAGTTGGTAGCACACAAAGTGTTCCTCTGGTAAACGGGAGTTGCATAATCTCATAGTCATAGGAACATGTATAAGTCATGAAGAAAGCAATAGCAACAAACTAAACGATCAAGTGCTATGCTAACGGAATGGGTCAAGTCAATCACATCATTCTCTAATGATGTGACCCCGTTAATCAAATGACAACTCGTGTCTATGGCTAGGAAACTTAACCATCTTTGATTCAACGAGCTAGTCAAGTAGAGGCATACTAGTGACATATTGTTTGTCTATGTATTCACACATGTATTATATTTCCGGTTAATACAATTCTAGCATGAATAATAAACATTTATCATGATATAAGGAAATAAATAATAACTTTATTATTGCCTCTAGTGCATATTTCCTTCAAGATGATGGCACCAACTATACGGACTGGGTCCGGAACCTGAGGATCATCCTCATAGCTGCCAAGAAAGATTATGTCCTAGAAGCACCGCTAGGTGACGCACCCATCCCAGAGAACCAAGACGTTATGAACGCTTGGCAGTCACGTGCTGATGATTACTCCCTCGTTCAGTGCGGCATGCTTTACAGCTTAGAACCGGGGCTACAAAAACGTTTTGAGCAACATGGAGCATATGAGATGTTTGAAGAGCTGAAAATGGTTTTCCAAGCTCATGCCCGGGTCGAGAGATATGAAGTCTCCGACAAGTTCTTCAGCTGTAAGATGGAGGAAAATAGTTCTGTCAGTGAGCACATACTCAAAATGTCTGGGTTGCACAACCGCTTTACTCAGCTGGGAGGTAATCTCCCGAATGATGCGGTCATTGACAGAATCCTTCAGTCGCTTCCACCGAGCTACAAGATCTTTGTGATGAACTTCAATATGCAGGGGATGGAAAAGACCATTCCTGAGGTATATTCAATGCTGAAATCAGTGGAGGTGGAGATCAAAAAGGAACATCAAGTGTTGATGGTTAATAAAACCACTAAGTTTAAGAAAGGCAAGGGTAAGAAGAACTTCAAGAAGGACGGCAAGGGGGTTGTCGCGCCCTGTAAGAAAGCTGCCGAGAAGAAGCCAAAGAATGGACCCAAGCCCGAGACTGAGTGTTTTTATTGCAAGGGAAGTGGTCACTGGAAGCGGAACTGCCCCAAATACTTAGCGGACAAGAAGGTCGGCAACACTAAAGGTATATGTGATATACATGTAATTGATGTGTACCTTACCAATACTCATAGTAGCTCCTGGGTATTTGATACCGGTGTGGTTGCTCACATTTGTAACTCAAAGCAGGAGCTGCGGAATAAGCGTAGACTGGCGAAGGACGAGGTGACAATGCGCGTCGGGAATGGTTCCAAGGTCGATGTGATCGCCGTCGGCACGCTACCTCTACATTTACCTACGGGATTAGTTCCAAACCTTCATAATTGTTATTTAGTGCCAGCTTTGAGCATGAACATTGTATCAGGATCTCGTTTAATACGAGATGGCTACTCATTTAAATCCGAGAATAATGGTTGTTCTATTTATATGAGAGATATGTTTTATGGTCATGCTCCGATGGTGAATGGTTTATTCTTAATGAATCTCGAGCGTAATGCTACACATATTCATAGTGTGAATACCAAAAGATGTAAGGTTGATAATGATAGTCCCACATACTTGTGGCACTGTCGCCTTGGTCACATAGGTGTCAAACGCATGAAGAAGCTCCATGCAGATGGAATTTTAGAGTCTCTTGATTACGAATCATTTGACACGTGCGAACCATGCCTCATGGGTAAAATGACCAAGACTCCGTTCTCAGGAACAATGGAGCGAGCAACCAACTTATTGGAAATCATACATACTGATGTATGCGGTCCAGTGAGTGTTGAGGCTCGCGGTGGCTATCGTTATGTTCTCACCCTCACTGATGACTTGAGTAGATATGGGTATGTGTACTTAATGAAACACAATTCTGAGACCTTTGAAAAGTTCAAGGAATTTCAGAGAGAGGTTGAGAATCAACGTGACAGGAAAATCAAGTTCTTGCGATCAGATCGTGGGGGAGAATACTTGAGTCACGAATTTGGCACGCACTTAAGGAAATGTGGAATAGTTTCAAAACTCACGCCGCCTGGAACACCTCAGCATAATGGTGTGTCCGAACGTCGTAATCGCACTCTATTGGATATGGTGCGATCTATGATGTCTCTTACCGATCTACCGCTATCATTTTGGGGCTATGCTTTAGAGACTGCCGCATTCACTTTAAATAGGGCTCTGTCGAAATCCGTTGAGACGACACCGTATGAATTATGGTTTGGGAAGAAACCTAAGCTGTCGTTTCTAAAAGTTTGGGGATGCGATGCTTATGTCAAGAAACTTCAACCTGAAAAGCTCGAACCCAAATCGGAAAAAATGCGTCTTCATAGGATACCCTAAATAAACTATTGGGTATACCTTCTACCTCAGATCCGAAGGCAAGATCTTTGTTGCCAAGAATGGATCCTTTCTAGAGAAAGAGTTTCTCTTGAAAGAAGTAAGTGGGAGGAAAGTAGAACTAGATGAAGTATTGCCTCTTGAACCGGAGAGTGGCGCAGCTCAAGAAAATGTTCCTGAGGTCCCTGCACCGACTAGAGAGGAAGTTAATGATGATGATCATGAAACTTCAGATCAAGTTGCTACTAAACTTCATAAGTCCACAAGGACACGTTCCGCACCAGAGTGGTACGGCAACCCTGTCCTGGAAATCATGTTGTTAGACAATGGTGAACCTTCGAACTATGAAGAAGCGATGGCGGGCCCAGATTCCGACAGATGGCTGGAAGCCATGAAAGCGAAGATAGAATCCATGTATGAAAACGAAGTATGGACTTTGACTAAGTTTCCCGATGATCGGCGAGCCATAGAAAATAAATGGATCTTTAAGAAAAAGACAAACGCGGATGGTAATGTAACCATCTATAAAGCTCGGCTTGTCGCTAAGGGTTATCGACAAGTTCAAGGGGTTCACTACGATCAGACTTTCTCACTCGTAGAGAAGCTGAAGTCCGTCCGAATCATGTTAGCAATTTCCGCATTCTATGATTATGAGATATGGCAAATGGACGTCAAAATGGCATTCCTTAATGGTTTCCTTAAGGAAGAATTGTATATGATGCAGCCGGAAGGCTTTGTCGATCCTAAGAATGCTAACAAGGTGTGCAAGCTCCAATGCTCGATCTATGGGCTGGTGCAAGAATCTCAGAGTTGGAACATTCGTTTTGATGAGATGATCAAAGCATTTGGGTTTACGCAGACTTATGAAGAAGCCTGCATTTACAAGAAAGTGAGTGGGAGCTCTGTAGCATTTCTCATATTGTATGTGGATGACATATTGTTGATGGGAAATGATGTAGAATTCTTGGAAAGCATAAAGGCCTACTTGAACAAGTGTTTTTCAATGAAGGATCTTGGAGAAGTTGCTTACATATTAGGCATCAAGATCTATAGAGATAGATCGAGACGCCTCATTGGTCTTTCACAGAGTACGTACCTTGACAAGATATTGAAGAAGTTCAATATGGATCAGTCAAAGAAGGGGTTCTTGCCTGTATTGCAAGGTACGAGATTGAGCACGGCTCAATGCCCGACCACGGCAGAAGATATAGAAAAGATGAGTGTCGTCCCCTATGCCTCGGCCATAGGGTCTATCATGTATGCTATGTTGTGTACCAGACCCGATGTAAACCTTGCCGTAAGTTTGGTAGGAAGGTACCAAAGTAATCCCGGCATGGAACACTGGACAACGGTCAAGAATATCCTGAAGTACCTGAAGAGGACTAAGGATATGTTTCTTGTTTATGGAGGTGACGAAGAGCTCGTCGTAAAGGGTTATGTCGATGCTAGCTTCGACACAGATCTGGATGACTCTAAGTCACAAACCGGATACATGTATATTTTGAATGATGGTGTAGTAAGCTGGTGCAGTTGCAAGCAAAGCATTGTGGCGGGATCTACATGTGAAGCGGAGTACATGGCAGCCTCGGAGGCAGCACAAGAAGCAATCTGGGTGAAGGAGTTCATTACCGACCTAGGAGTCATTCCCAATGCGTCGGGCCCGATGACTCTCTTCTATGACAACACTGGAGCTATTGCCCTTGCCAAGGAGCCCAGGTTTCACAGGAAGACTAGGCATATCAAGCGTCGCTTCAACTCCATTCGTGAAACTGTTCAAAATGGAGACATAGATATTTGTAAAGTACATACGGACCTGAATGTGGCAGATCCGTTCACTAAACCTCTCCCTAGAGCAAAGCATGATCAACACCAGAACTCTATGGGTGTTCGATTCATCACAATGTAACTAGATTATTGACTCTAGTGCAAGTGGGAGACTGTTGGAAATATGCCCTAGAGGAATAATAAAATGGTTATTATTATATTTCCTTGTTCATGATAATTGTCTATTGTTCATGCTATAATTGTGTTATCCGGAAATCGTAATACATGTGTGAATACATAGACCACAACACGTCCCTAGTGAGCCTCTAGTTGACTAACTCGTTGATCAAAAGATAGTCATGGTTTCCTGACTATGGACATTAGATGTCATTGATAATGGGATCAAATCATTAGGAGAATGATGTGATGGACAAGACCCAATCCTAAGCATAGCTCAAAGATCGTGTAGTTAGTTTGCTAGAGCTTTTCCAAATGTCAAGTATCATTTCCTTAGACCATGATATTGTGCAACTCCCGGATACCGTAGGTATGCTTTGGGTGTGCCAAACGTCACAACGTAACTGGGTGACTATAAAGGTGCACTACGGGTATCTCCGAAAGTGTCTGTTGGGTTGGCACGAATCGAGACTGGGATTTGTCACTCCGTATGACGGAAAGCTCGGCTTGTCGCTAAGGGTTATCGACAAGTTCAAGGGGTTGACTACGATGAGACTTTCTCACCCGTAGCGAAGCTGAAGTCCGTCCGAATCATGTTAGCAATTGCCACATTCTATGATTATGAGATATGGCAAATGGACATCCAAACGGCATTCCTTAATGGTTTCCTTAAGGAAGAATTGTATATGATGCAGCCGGAAGGTTTTGTCGATCCTAAGAATGCTGACAAGGTGTGCAAGCTCCAACGCTAGATTTATGGGCTGGTGCAAGCATCTCGGAGTTGGAACATTCGTTTTGATGAGATGATCAAAGCGTTTGGGTTTATGCATACTTATGGAGAAGCCTGCATTTACAAGAAGGTGAGTGGGAGCTCTGTAGCATTTCTCGTATTGTATGTGGATGACATACTGTTGATGGGAAATGATATAGAATTCTTGGAAAGCATAAAGGCCTACTTGAACAAGTGTTTTTCAATGAAGGACCTTGGAGAAGCTGCTTATATATTAGGCATCAAGATCTATAGAGATAGATCGAGACGCCTCATTGGTCTTTCACAGAGTACGTAACTTGACAAGATATTGAAGAAGTTTAAAACGGATCAGTCAAAGAAGGGGTTCTTGCCTATATTGCAAGGTACGAGATTGAGCACGGCTCAATGCCCGACCACGGCAGAAGATAGAGAAAAGATGAGTGTCGTCCTGTATGCCTCGGCCATAGGGTCTATCATGTATGCTATGCTGTGTACCAGACCTAATGTAAACCTTGCCGTGAGTTTGGTAGGAAGGTACCAAAGTAATCCCGGCATGGAACACTGGACAGCGGTCAAGAATATCCTGAAGTACCTGAAAAGGAATAAGGAAATATTTCTCGTTTATGGAGGTGACGAAGAGCTCATCGTAAAGGGTTACGTCGATGCTAGCTTCGACACAGATCTGGATGACTCTAAGTCACAAACCGGATACGTGTATATTTTGAATGGTGGGGCAGTAAGCTGGTGCAGTTGCAAGCAAAGTGTTGTGGCGGGATCTACATGTGAAGCGGAGTACATGGCAGCCTCGGAGGCAACACAAGAAGCAGTCTGGGTGAAGGAGTTCATTACCGACCTAGGAGTCATACCCAATGCGTCGGGCCCCATGACTCTCTTCTGTGACAACACTGGAGCTATTGCCCTTGCCAAGGAGCCCAGGTTTCACAGGAAGACCAGGCATATCAAGCGTCGCTTCAACTCCATTCGTTAAAGTGTTCAAAATGGAGACATAGAGATTTGTAAAGTACATACGGACCTGAATGTAGCAAATCCGTTGACTAAACCTCTCCCTAGAGCAAAACATGATCAACACCAGAACTGCATGGGTGTTCGATTCGTCACAATGTAACTAGAATATTGACTCTAGTGCAAGTGGGAGACTGTTGGAAATATGCCCTAGAGGCAATAATAAAATGGTTATTATTATATTTCTTTGTTCATGATAATTGTCTATTGTTCATGCTATAATTGTGTTATCCGGAAATCGTAATACATGTGTGAATACATAGACCACAACACGTCCCTAGTGAGCCTCTAGTTGACTAGCTCGTTGATCAAAGGATAGTCATGGTTTCCTGACTATGGACATTAGATGTCATTGATAACGGGATCACATCATTAGGAAATGATGTGATGGACAAAACCCAATCCTAAGCTTAGCTCAAAGATCGTGTAGTTCATTTGCTGTAGCTTTTCTGAATGTCAAGTATCATTTCCTTAGACCATGAGATTGTGCAACTCCCGGATACCATAGGAGTGCCTTGGGTGTGCCAAACGTCACAATGTAACTGAGTGACTATAAAGGTACATTAGAGGTATCTCTGAAAGTGTCTGTTGGGTTGGCACGAATCGAGACTGGGATTTGTCACTCCGTATGACGGAGAGGTATCTCTGGGCCCACTCGGTAATGCATCATCATAATGAGCTCAATGTGATCAAGTGGTTGATCACGGGATCATGCATTACGGTATGAGTAAAGTGACTTGCCGGTAACGAGACTGAACAAGGTATTGGGATACCGACAAACGAGTCTCAGACAAGTAACGTACCGATTGACAAAGGGAGTTGTATACGGATTGATTGAATCCTCGACATCGTGGTTCATCCGATGAGATCATCGTGGAGCATGTGGGAGCCAACATGGGTATCCAGATCCCGCTGTTGGTTATTGACCGGAGAGTCGTCTCGGTCATGTCTGCATGTCTCCCGAACCCGTAGGGTCTACACACTTAAGGTTCAGTGATGCTAGGGTTGTTAGGAAGACTTGTATGTGATTACCGAATGTTGTTTGGAGTCCCGGATGAGATCCCGGATGTTACAAGGAGTTCCGGAATGGTCCGGAGGTAAAGATTTATATATGGGAAGTTGTCATATGGTCGCCGGAAAGTTTTGGGGGCATATCGGTATTGTACCGGGGCCACCGGAGGGGTTCCGGGGGTCCACCGGGAGGGTCCACCTCTTCCGGAGGGCCTTATGGGCTGTATGGAGAAGGGAATCAGCCCAAGTGGGCTGGGGCACCACACCCCCCCAGGGCCCATGCGCCTAGGGTTGGGGGAAACCCTAAGGGGGGGCGCCCCCTTACTTGGGGGGCAAGGCCCCTCCCCTTGGCCGCCGCCCCCCTCTAGATCTCATCTGGAGGGGGCCGGCCCCCTTCCCCTTTCCCCTACAAATAGAGGGGTGAGGGGAGGGCTGCACACAACATCCAAGGTGTTGGGGATATAACTATTTATGTAAGCCGCCCAGGAGGGGCCGGGTTACGCAAAGAGAAGCCCATCTGAAGCCCAAGACTAAGACGTGAAGATGGCGGTTCAGTAAAGGGTCTAAAGGCCCACAGGCGATTTATGGCCCATGGTGATAAACCGCCATGAGGGCATGACTTGTATTGTAAGGTAGAAGTAACTAGTCGCCGAACCGGACACTGTTTATGAGCCGGCCGGGACTCTGTAAGCCGTAGGGCGTCGACCCGTGTATATAAGGACGACCCGCTGGCGGCTTAGGGTAAGAAACAAGAAATCGAGAACCGGGCATAGCGTATCTCGCTCCCTGGTCATCGAAACCTCAAGCAATTCCAACCCAACTAGACGTAGGCCTTCCTTCACCGTAAGGGGCTGAACTAGTATAAACCTCGCGTGTCCTTTGTCCCGATTAACCCCTTCAAGCTTCCTAGCTGCGATGGCTCCACGATTAAGTCCTTGCAAGAGGACATCTGCCATGACAATTCCACGACAGTTGGCGCCCACCGTGGGGCCAGCGCACGGTGGATTTGAGTTCTTAAAGGGCAGCTTCAAAGGGCTCAAGGGATACGCAGTTGGCCGGATGACCAAGAGTCATCGCGGCAAGATCTACATCGACGACGAAGGCTGGGGCCCCGACGCCGGCTCAATTGAGTATGGATACCGGGTCCCCTTTAGCGGAATTCACGTCTTCATCGGCCGGATTGGTGAGCCGGGCCCTGAGCCGGACAGTTGCACCGACCCCGTCGAGATGGCTCAGCGTGCGAAACCCGCCCGAGCTCAACCCATCGTGAAGCGTGCCTTTGTGGGTTGCATCCACAGAGGTGAGCTTCCTGAAGGATCTGAAGGTGATGGTGAGCCGGCCATCCTCTCTGACGGTGATTCGTCTGCCGGCTCAACAGATTCGTTGTATCAAGTTCAAGATGGTGTGCTTGGGGGCTGTTCCGATGGCAGCACTATTCCGGACCCCTCAGAGTCGCCAAACTGGGCAGGAGTCTTCATGGCTGGTACTCAACCCGGCCAAAATTCTACGGCCTCAGCGGCGATAACGTCCGGGTTAGGAGCAGTCGGGGCAGGAGGCCTTGTGCGCTCACCGGCTTAGGTGCTAATGGATCTCATGGATAAGCTTACAGCTTTGTTAATTGTTACAGTCATCCCAGCAAACCAATCTGAGCATGAGGCAGAGGTGGCACAGGTTCGTGACGAGATCGCCTGGGCCAAGGAAACCTTAGCAGCTGAAGACGCTAGATTAGCAACAGAATGGGTGGCTTTGGACGTGCGGGCGCAGCAACTTCAGGCAGAGGCCTTGCAGCTCACGTTGAGCTTAAACGCATCTAATGAGGTAATGAGGAGGAGACATCAGAAAACTCAGTCCCGTTTACCTCAGATTTATGATCCTCGGAATCTCTTCGCTACACCCGGGGCCGGACCAAGTAACCCGCCAGGTGCGAATCAGTTTATGACATCCGGAGCTGGAGGCCCAGTCCAGCCTCCGGTGACGGCGCCTCTTCACGGCAATATGGCACCGCCCCATTACATGCCAATACCACAGGGTCACTTCTCCAACCCCATGGAGAACTTAATTGCAGCATCCGCATGTTTGGCGGCTCTCCCAATAGATGGTGATGATCCGACGGCGGTGGAAACCCGGAAGATCAGGGAACTTGTCCAAACAGCCCTGGCTCAGCAAGAGACCTACTCCTACAGCCGGGACAGGATTCACTCAACTCCTCCGCCCTGGTTAGCTCCGCCTCGTCAAAACCGGAGCCCGAGTTACAGTAGACACATGGAGTCAGAGGGCTTGTCAAGTAGCGCTCAGCGCCGGAACCAGCCCGGCGGGTATAACCCGGTTCAGGATCGGATACGTGAGGAGGACGAGCGGGCAGCTCAGCTAGTGGCTCAGCTAGCAGCCCAACAGGACTCACCAGCTTACCCGACGACTTCTGTTGAGGTGGGTGTTGCTACTAGAACCGGAGGAGTTCCTTGTCTGATACCGGCTCTATGTAATGTACGTCTGCCCAAGGATTTCAAGGGACCTCGAAAGGTGCCGAATTATACGGCCGATTTATAGCCTGGGGCGTGGATTGAAAGTTACGAGATGGCCATGGAACTGCTGGAGGTTAGCGATGAAGCGATGGCTAAATACTTCACCATGATATTGGACGGAACGGCCCATTCTTGGTTAAAGAGTTTGCCACCCAATTCCATTGGTTCATGGGCGGAGCTAAAGGCCCGTTTCATCCAGAACTTCAAGGACACTTGCAAGCAGTCTATGTCGATTGTGGACCTAACAAATTGTAAGCAGGAGGAAGGTGAATCTACGACTCATTGGGTACGCCGGGTCAAAGATATAATACATTCGTCTGACAAGATGGATGCCGGCTCAGCAGTTCTCATGCTGGAGAAGAATTGCCGTTTCGAGACTCTGAGATAGAAACTGGGGCGCCTTAAGCATGATTGCAATGATATGGGGACGCTAATGGCGGCTTTAGTCAAGTATGCTGATTCTGATAGTACCAAGGATCCCGCGTCTGATGAGGAAAAGACAGGGAAGGGAAAGAAGAACGGCAATGGAAAGGGTCAGCAGCATAACCTGGCAAGTCAAGGAGGTAATAAGCATAAGGCGGACGGTAACCCAGAATTTGTGGCCAATGCACAGGGTAACAATCAGAAGCGCAAAGGAAAGCCACCCCGGTTTGGCGGGTCAGGCCCGTCTCTTGAGCAATTACTCAATGAGCCCTGCCCGAAACACGGCACCCGGGAACGACCAGCGTCTCACTTATGAAAGGATTGCGCAATCATGAAGGCTTTCAAGAATTCTAGTACGTTTGATGGCAATCAAGGCCCAGGCGGCGGCTCAGGAGCTGGCGGCTTTCATGGCCCGGGCGGCGGTTCAGGATCCGGCTTTTAGGGAAGCCAGGGTGGCTATAATCAACAACAGTCTGGTCAAGGAGGTCAGCAGCAGCAGCAGTCGGGTTATCAGAGTCATCCGAACTAGCTAAACAGTGGGCAGTATCACGTGTTCACCACAAGTTTGTGTAAACGTGATCAGAAAGTTCATAAGAGGGCTGTGAATTCTGTTGAGCCGGTAGTCCCTCGTTACTTGAGGTGGTCGGAACTGAATGTGTGCCAAGAACTCGGAGGTGCCGGAGTAACGGTGCTTGGATCGGTCGGATCGTGAAGACGTACGACTACATCAACCGCGTTGTCACAATGCTTCCGCTGTCGGTCTACAAGGGTACGTAGATCACACTCTCCCCTCTCGTTGCTATGCATCACCATGATCTTGCGTGTGCGTAGGAAAATTTTGAAATTACTACGTTCACCAACAGGAACAGCCTATTGTCTAGAGTAGGGAGGATCACCCTCCTCAGGTTGATAATCCGGGTCAACTGGCCTTGGTAGTGGCACCACAGGTTGGTGGTTATAAATTTACTAAGGTGCTCATGGATGGAGGTAGCAGCATCAACATCCTCTATTACGAGACCTTTTGGCGCATGGGCTTAACTGACAAGAATTTAAAGACTTCCAACACCGTCTTCCATGGAGTGGTGCCTGGTAAATCGGCGTATCCTGTGGGATAGATTGAGCTAGAGGTGGCCTTTGGAGACGAGCATGATTCTAGGGCAGAAAAGTTAACTTTTGAGGTGGTAAAAATCAAGAGTCCATATCACGCCTTGTTCGGGCGGCCGGCTTATGCCAAGTTCATGGCGCGGGCGTGTTATGTTTATTTACAGCTCAACATGTCGGGTTACAAGGGTACCATCACCGTGCATGGAAGCCGAAAGGTGGCCCTGGAATGCGAAGAAGGCGATATGGCTTATGCCGAGTCTGTCTGTGCAGCAGAGGAGCTCAAATTTTATCAAGATAACATTGACCCGGCGGATATGACTTCTCTCAAGAAGCCGACTACGGAGCATGACCCGGCCATGAAGTTTAAATCGGCTGCAGAGACTAAGCTTGTTGAGTTTACTCCGGGCGATTCATCTAAGCAATTCAGCATCAGTGCCAACTTGGATCCTAAATAGGAAAGCGCGCTCATCGAGTTCATCCATGAGAACCGGGACATCTTTGCATGGAAACCTTCTGACATGTCGGGTGTACTGAGAGGACTCGCTGAGCACACTCTTAATATTGATCCGAAGTATAAGCCGGTCAGGCAGTTTCTGCGGCGATTTAATGAAGAGCGACGAAAAATATAGGAGAAGAGGTCGCCCGACTCTTGGCGGCTGGGTTCATTGTCGAAGTTTTTCACCCGGAGTGGTTGGCTAACACGGTGCTCGTACTCAAGAAAAACGGCACCTGACGGATGTGTGTGGATTACACGGACTTAAATAAGGCTTGTCCGGCTGATCCTTTTGCTCTCCCCCGTATTGATCAAATCATTGATGCTATGGCAGGTTGTGCGCGTTTGAGCTTTTTCGGTGCTTATTCTGGTTATCATCAGATCAAGATGGCAGTTAAGGACCAGGAGAAGACGGCTTTCATCACCCTGTTTGGAGCCTTCTGCTATGTGTCTATGCCTTTTGAGCTCAAGAGTGCCCAGGCGACTTATCAACGGTGTGTACAGAATTGTCTCCACAATCAGATTGGGCACAATGTTCATGCGTATGTGGATGACATAGTGGTGAAATCCAGAGAGGCGGAAACCTTGATATCTGATCTCAGAGAAACCTTTGACAATCTCCGGGTTTACAAAATGATGCTTAACCCGAAGAAGAAGTGTGTATTTGGTGTGCCTGCAGGCAAGCTTTTGGGATTCTTGGTCTCAAACAGGGGCATCGAGGCTAATCCGAAGAAGATTAAGGCAATCACTTCTTTGGCTAAGCCGGCATGTATCAATGATGTTCAGCGATTGGCAGGTCGTGTTGCCGCTTTAAGCCGGTTCATAAGCCGGTTAGGTGAGAAGGCCCTACCGCTGTACCAATTGATGAAGAAGGCAAACACCTTTGTCTGGAGTGATGCTGCTAATGCTGCTTTTGAGGATTTGAAGAGGCAGTTATCTGAGCCGCCGGTTCTTGCGGCTCCCATTGACAAAGAGCCTTTGTTGTTATATGTGGCTGCTAATTCACGAGCCGTCAGTGTGGCAATTGTGGTAGAGCGCAAGGAGGCTGGTAAGGAACATCCAGTTCAACGGCCGGTTTATTTTGTCAGTGAGGTACTCATCGAGTCAAAACAAAGATTTCCTCATTGGCAGAAACTTGTTTACAGGGTGTTCATGGCAAGCCGGAAGCTGAAGCAATACTTCCAAGGTCACCCTATCACTGTGGTAAGTTCTGCCCCCTTGGGAGACGTTATTCAGAACAGAGAGGCTACAGGATGAGTCGCCAAATGGGCCATCGAGCTCGGGCCTCATGGTTTGAAGTATGTACCGCGCACTGCCATTAAGTCTCAAGCTTTGATGGATTTCATCAACGACTGGACAGAGCTACAGGCACCTGAAGAGAAGCCCGATAACACTTATTGGATTATTCACTTTGATAGGTCCAGACAGTTGGAAGGCTCGGGGACTGAAGTTGTATTAACTTCCCCTCGAGGTGACAAATTTTGTTATGTGCTCCGGCTTATGTTTCCTTGTACTAACAATGCAGCTGAGTATGAGGCCCTGCTCCATGGTCTCCGGATGGCCAAAGAGATGAACTTGAGCCGGGTAAGATGCTTAGGAGACTCAGACCTTGTGGCTCAACAGGTGTCAGGCAACTGGGATTCTAAAGATCCCCTCATGGCGGCTTACCGTCGTGAAGTCGATGATGTGGCTGGACATTTCAAGGGTTACATAGTGGAACACATTGATCAAAGGAAGAATGAGGCGGCTGATGCCTTAAGCCGGCTGGGGTCTCGGCGTAAGCCGGTGCCGCCTAATACCTTCTTGATGTTTTGCATAATCCTTCTGTTAAGTTACCTACAGAGGAAGATCTGGCAATACCAGACTCGGAGGCACAGCTGGTGGCAGCTCTCCACGTTATCCCAGATTGGACAGTGCCTTATTTGGTTTACATGACCCGGGGAGAGTTGCCTGAAGATGAGACCTTGGCAAGACAAATCGCCCGGCGGTCCAAGTCTGTGTTGTCAATGGCGAGTTACATCATTACAGCATCACTGGAGCGATTCAACGTTGCGTGTCACCTACAGAGGGTCAGGAGATCCTTCGTGAGATTCATGAAGGTGATTGTGGTCATCACGCCGGCTCAAAATCTCTTGTGGCCAAAGCTTTCCGTCATGGGTTTTATTGGCTGACGGCTCATGCTGATGCGGAAGACCTAGTCAGTAAATGTGACGGATGTCAGAAATTCTCACGACGAGCCCATGTGCCGGCTCAAGAATTGAGGATGATTGCAATTACCTGGCCATTTGCAGTCTGGGGGCTTGATATGGTCGGGCCTTTCAAAAGGTCTAAGGATAAAAAGACTCACCTCTTGGTGGCGGTTGACAAGTTCACAAAGTGGGTGGAGGCGGAGCCAGTCAGTAAGTGTGATGCAGCCACGGCGGTCCAGTTTATAAAAAAGGTGATTTTTCGCTTTGGTTTTCCACACAGCATCATAACTGATAATGGCACTAACCTTTCCAAAGGAGCTATGGAAGAGTTCTGTCAACGAGAGCATATCCGGCTTGACATTTCAGCTGTGGCTCACCCTCAATCTAATGGTCAAGCAGAATGAGCTAATCAAGAAATCTTGAGGGGTATCAAGCCCTGGCTCTTGGTCACCTTGCAGCGGACGCCGGGTTGTTGGGTGGAGGAGTTACCTTTTGTACTCTGGAGCATCAATACTACACCTAACAAATCTACGGGTTGCACGCCTTTTTTATGGTGTATGGAGCAGAGGCGGTCCTGCCAAGTGACATCCGTCATGACTCACCCCGTGTGGCAGCTTATGTTGAGGAAGACAACGAAAAAGCTCGGCAAGACGCACTTGACCTGTTGGATGAAGAGCAAGACTTGGCAATAGCCCGCTCGGCGATTTACCAGCAAGACCTGCGCCGCTACCACAGCCGCCGGGTTAAGTCCAGAACCTTTCAGGAAGGCGACTTAGTGCTCCGACTCATCCAGGATCAATCTGACATGCACAAGCTATCCCCTCCTTGGGAAGGACCCTTTGTGGTCAGCAAGAATCTGAACAACGGATCATACTACCTTATCAACGTTCGGGAACACAAAAACTCACGTAAGTCGGAGGAGGAGACCCGTCGGCCGTGGAATATCGCTCATCTTCGGCCTTATTATACTTGAGCCGTCGGCTCTAATGTGTATATACTTATACTATGTATATTACATAAAGCAATAAAGCAGGACCTCTGTCCTTTTTCCACTCCCAAAAAAGGTTTATGTGTTTTCTTTGTTACATGGTGGAGATAACCAAGGAGAAGCGGATCATATCTGAATCCGGCTTTCCTTTGGTCCGGTTTATGATCATATCTGAATCTAGCCGTGATCACTTGGGGGCTTCCTGTTCAAACATAGGTCGTATTCGAACCAAAGAGAACATAGCTGTCAATACCCACTTGATCGGCATACTGCCAAACCCACTTGGGGGCTTCTTGATCATATTTGAATCATAGCTTAACCCCTTTTGGGTCTGACATGGATCGTATTCGAATCAGCGTCATTAAACAACTCTTATGGTCACTTGGGGGCTTCCTATTCAAACATAGGTCGTATTCGAACCAAAGAGAACATAGCTGTCGATACCCACTTGATCGACATCGCCACAGCCACTGGGGGCTAACAGATCGTATCCGAATCTTAGCTCAACCCCTTTGGAACGGTTCACTGATCGTATTCGAATCAGAAACCCTTGAATTTTGTTCATCATATTTTACAAGTGTCAACATTGGATATCTTGTGACCCTATTGAAAATACAATGGAATACATTACAATCCTCCGGGATTAATATTGGTTACATCAGGTTGTTAAGTACCAGGTGAACTTGTATGTGCCAATTTTCAGGAGTTAAACTTACCCTCGGGGGTTGGTTTATATAAGCCGGAAAAGCAGCCGTAAGCATCACAGGGCAATGCAAGGTATTTCTGCAAAGGACATAACAGATTCATATAAACTACAAAGTGCATAGTGACGGCGGCTTATGTAAGTATTAAGGGCCATAAGCATGCGCAAAGGCATAGCAAAACTCAAGGTATTTTTTGCTCTGTTACAAGACTCCCCGGGTCTGAATGATGCGGCATTGTTTTTCTACAACGACATAAGCAGGTGGCGCCTGACAATCTACTCTTGGGGTTGATTTGAAGCCTCCAGTTTATCCTTCTCCATCTCTCCGCCGGCTGCTTTGTCCTGGAAGGATGATGAGGCCCAGTCAATGCCACTCAGGGCCTCAAACTCAGCTTCATCATCTATTAAACCGGTTGGGTCGACTTCAGGAGCAAAGGTGTGCTTACGGGTTGGAGGGATCAAGCTGACATCGTCATAATGCGGCATGGGGATTCTCCGATTCTCCTTGTCATAACCCGGCTGACACTTGGTGAGGTCAGTATCGTTCCCAATAAGAGTAGCCACCGGACGTATATCCTTCACACAGGCGGTGAAATCCTTATCATTAAACACGGTGCCATCTTTCTTTAAACTTGGATACCCAAGAGCAATATCAGCGGGGTCTAGTTCTGGAAGCCACGCCTTGGCCCGGCTCAATGCGGCTATAGCTCCGGCTCTTGCAGATGCTCGTCTTAAATCTTGGATTCGCTGAGGTAGCACAGCAAGCCGCTTCAGCACATCTTGCAGGAGATAGGGAACATCATTTGATAAAGCCACAATGGCCAGAGCACGTTGTGACCCGGTGTAGAGCTGTTCCACCAGACTATAAACCGCCTTCAGCTTGATCACCATGTTCTGCTTGAGATTTGTGCTCCTGGGGCCTGCGTTATTAAGCATAAGGTGAGTCAGAGGAAACAACTGAAATGGTCATTTAAGGTTTCAGTAAGTCACTCACCAAAGATTGATGAGACCATTCGAGATATCTGGCGCTTTAAGTCGGACAGTTCGGCTGTTGCTTCCGCAAGCGATGCCTCTGCTGTCTCGGCCCGGGTCACCAGTGCGGCCTTTTCATCAGCCCAAATTTTCTTCTCCGATTCAAAAATTTTCTTCAGCTTCTCTTGTTCAGAGACGCTGAATTCAAATTTGGAGTTAGCCTTTTGAGTTTCAATCTCCTGGGCTGCCACGCGGTTCTTCAGGTCAACAATCTCCGATTCAAATTGACTTATGATGGCCTGCATTGCACCGGATAGTAGTCAAGATTACGTTAAATAATATTAAGTCCCAAGCACTTTGCAAGCAAAGGTACTTGACACTTGGGGGCTAATGTATACTAAAGAACTTTCAATTACTACTCCGGCTCATGGAAATTAAGTCCCAAGCACTTTGCAAGCAAAGATGTTTGGCACTTGGGGGCTAATGTGTATCGCAAGTGCTACAACCGGGTTAAATGTCTTTTTCCTAAGCCGGATAAGCAGTGCTAGGCAATTTTCTAAAGTATACAACATATTTACTTATAAGCAATAGACTTGGGGGCTGGTACAGTAAGTATGGTTAAAGAAAGCTAGCATAAGTCATACCTCAGATTTTTGCTATATCTGCTTCGCCGTGTCAATTTCCAGGTCACGGCTGCTATGTACTTGATTGATATAGCCGGAGACGATCTCTCCAATACTCAAATGAGTATAGTCAGTGACGTCCAGCTTGGTCTTTCGGTGTTCTACCAATTCCTCTTTAGAACACTTGGCAAGTACAGTTGGCTGTGCCGGCTCAACAAACTGAGTCTTGAGAATCTCAACTTCCGGATCATTTGCCTTGGCGGGGCTAGGAGCCTCCGGGTTACCAGAATCGTTGAGGGTTTGCTCAGTAGGCGGGTCAGAGGAAGATATAGGAACATCATGAGATGGTTGAGGCGGCGGCTCATGAGCAGAGGTGTCAGGAGTAGCTGTGCCCAGCTCTGGTTCAGTCACAACCGGCTCTTGGGGTGGCTTATTCTTTTTTGCCCTTTTGCTGGGCTTTACTTGCACACTGTGGAAAAGGTAGACAGGTTAAATAAAAAATATGAGTAAAATAAGGCATAAGGTACAACAAGTTCATATTACCTGGGAGCGGTTTTGAAGGCTGGCATGTTGGACTACATAGACTCACCGGAGGAAGGTGAAATATCCTGATAGTTGGAGTCAGAAGAATTGAGAGGCTGACGAATGAAACCCGACAAAGGAAAAAGAAGGCGTAAATCAGAGATAACCTCAGCCTGGCATTTCCTGGTCACATCAGGTAAGCCGGAGGAGAGTTCCGCGTCTTTGCTGGTCCGGGTCTGCCTCCGGCTCTCATAAATCTGTCACTTCAAAAGAAATTGAGGGTCTTGGTAAGCTAAAGGATGTGAAAATCTTACTTTCCGGGTCACTCTTCGGATTTTCAACCTCGGTAAAGGCTTTGAGTCAGAGGAGATTATAGTTACCTCTTCAACAGCTTGGTTGTTGCCTGTATCCTCCTGAAAGGAATTAATGTCAATAACATGATGATAAAAGAGTCAGAGGAATTAGGAGTTACCTCTTCTTCATCATCCTCAGTATCATCCAGTTTCATCATATCTGAGGCGCTGGGTTTCCTCTTTCTTGAAGTTCCAGTCTTAGCGGTTCTTCTTTCGACTCTTTTCGCTGCTCTGGCTTGTTTGGCAGCCTCATGGTCATACTTGACCTTCCAGAAGTCGCTATTTGCCTATGAATAAGGATAAAGGGTTATGAGTAAAGGTAAGGTATAACATAATAAAGATAATTGTGGAGGATAATAACTCACTGGAGCGGCCAGGTTCTTCTTGCAGAAAGGAAGTAAGCCAAAGGCATTACTAGTCACTGTGCCTTCTTTCAGCAAAGACTGGGTTGTAGCTTCCACCGCATCATCTGGTAAGTCGTCAGGACTATGACGTAGTGGGTCATCCTTTTCGCCTGAGTAAGTACACATTAAGCCGGGGCGGCGGCTTAACGGAATCACTCGCCAAGCAACCCAGACTCGGACCAGGTCGATGCCATCTAAACCATTCCCCAAAAGAGCTTTGATTTTCCTAATAGTGGGGGTGAGTGACAGACGATCAATAGCAGTCAACTTGTCCGGCAGCAGGTGGTTGGATTCAAGGCGCAAGGCGCGGAAGCCGGGCAGCGGGTTTTCACCAGACGGAGAAGTGTCCTGGTAGTAGAACCATGTTTGGTTCCAATCCTTTGGATGACTCGACAGTTCAGCATAAGGGAAAAGACAGTCTCTCCATCGCTGAATCGAGATGCCACCAAGTTAGACTGGGTCCATTGGCACGCTCATTCTGCCGGTTCAAATAGAACAACTCCCTGAACAAAAGTAGGTTGTGTTCTTCTCCAAGGTAGACCTCACAGAAAACTTGGAAGTTGCAGATATTTGACACAGAATTGGGCCCGATGTCTTGAGGTCTTAAGTCAAAGAAATGCAGAACGTCTCTAAAGAATTTTGAACCGGGAGGAGCAAATCCCCGGCTCATGTGATCGGTAAAAATGATCACCTCCCCTTCCTTGGGTTGAGGTTTCTCTTCAGATGGTTCAGGAGCACGATAAGACATGACATCCTTCTTGGGCAGATGGCCAGACTTTACAAACTCCGACAGTTTGTTCTCTGTAACAATGGATGGGACCCAGTTGCAGGTAACCGGAGGTTTAACAGCTTTGGGTGCCATTGGGTAAATTCAAGCCTACAACAAGATAAAGGAAAATTTTCCGGTTTATTATAACCCGGAGAATAAACATTGTTGGGTTATTTAAGATGGCTGCTTAAGAAGGGGCCTAATGACATGCAGGTAACTATGTGATAATGTTTAACAGCTGCAGGTATTAAAGATGATTAAGGTTTTCTTAAGTCGCCAGAGGCAAGCGGTCCTGACAGCCGGTATTATCTTAAACCGGCTACGCGGACTACTATGGATGAAACAGAGTCAACAGACGCAGTTTTTTGGCTAAGTGTGGAACAAACAGGTTTCACAAGTTGCAATCATTATTTTGGATCAAATGATGCTCTGGAAAGGAAAATATTTCTAGATCTAAAACAGTACAGAAAAGTTCATATACTCGCGGAAGGCTTCCAAAACAAGGGAAATGAGATCTCTTCTCATACATGATGAGCACAAACATTTTCCGCAGCAGTTCTAAGTTGTTTTTATAATATAAACAAGGCATTGGAGGTGAGAGCTAATGGAGATTTGCGTCGGGCGGCGATGAACGACGACGAACTCAAGACAGTTTCAATGCAGATCTAAGAAGGGGAAAAGGGGAACTCACAGATGCGGAAGAACTGCGGAGGGTCGCCGTCGTTTTCTGGTCAAGATCAGGGTGATGCAGCGGCCTGAGTCGGTGAAGACGAGGGGGTCGACGGCGGCGGCGGCGGAGCTTGAGCAGCCAAGAAGGAGGTGCGAGGAGGAAGATGACTGAAGGAAATGAAAAAGACCTAGGTCGCATCTATTTATAAGGAGGGGCCGACCAAGACGGCGCGAGAAACGAGGAGACGGAATATCATTTTACAACAACCCCGACGCCTCAATTTTTGGGATGGTCAGTAAAGGCAAAGATCCGTTGGAGGATATGACGGAATAAAATATGAGTTTTATTGAAGATGACGTCACGGAGATTTAACCCGGATCCAGATGATGACGTCACAGCGGGTTAAAGCTTCCGCACAAAACAGAAGACTGAAGGCCAGTTCATAAGGTTTTTAAAGATTGACATGAACCGGTTCAAATAAATCTGGGGCCTAATGTTGGGGATATAACTATTTATGTAAGCCGCCCAGGAGGGGCCGGGTTACGCAAAGAGAAGCCCATCTGAAGCCCAAGACCAAGACGTGAAGATGGCGGTTCAGTAAAGGGTCTAAAGGCCCACAGGCGATTTATGGCCCATGGTGATAAACCGCCATGAGGGCGTGACTTGTATTGTAAGGTAGAAGTAACTAGTCACCGAGCCGGACACTGTTTATGAGCCGGCCGGGACTCTGTAAGCCGTAGGGCGTCGACCCGTGTATATAAGGACGACCCGCTGGCGGCTTAGGGTAAGAAACAACAAATCGAGAACCAGGAATAGCGTATCTCGCTCCCTGGTCATCAAAACCTCAAGCAATTCCAACCCAACTAGACGTAGGCCTTCCTTCACCGTAAGGGGCTGAACTAGTGTAAACCTCACGTGTCCTTTGTCCCGATTAACCCCTTCAAGCTTCCTAGCTGCGATGGCTCCACGATTAAGTCCTTGCAAGAGGACATCTGTCGTGACAATTCCACGACACAAGGCACAGCCCCTCCCCTCCCCAACACCTCTCCTCCTCCATAAGAGCTTGGCGAAGCCCTGCCGGAGTACTGTAGCTTCATCACCACCACGCTGTCGTGCTGCTGTTGGAGCCCTCTTCCTCAACCTCTCCCTCCCTCTTGCTGGATCAAGGCGCGGGAGACGTCCTCGCTCCGTACGGGTGTTGAACGCGGAGGTGCCGTCCGTTCGGCACTAGGATCTTCGGTGATTTGGATCACGTCGAGTACGACTCCATCAACCCCGTTCTCTTGAACAATTCCGCTCGTGATCTACAAGGGTATGTAGATGCACCCCTCTCTCCCTCGTTGCTAGATGACTCCATAGATTGATCTTGGTGATGCGTAGAAAATTTTAAAATTCTGCTACGTTCCCCAACACCGATTGACAAAGGGAATTGTATACGGGATTGATTGAATCCTCGACATCGTGGTTCATCTGATGAGATCATCGAGGAGCATGTGGGAGCCAACATGAGGATCCAGATCCCGCTGTTGGCTATTGACCGGAGAGTCATCTCGGTCATGTCTGCGTGTCTCCCGAACCCGTAGGGTCTACACACTTAAGGTTCGGTGACGCTAGGGTTATTGAGATATTAGTATGCGGTAACCCGAAAGTTGTTCGGAGTCCAGGATGAGATCCCGGACGTCACGAGGAGTTCCGGAATGGTCCGGAGGTGAAGAATGATATATAGGAAGTCCAGTTTCGGCCACCAGGAAAGTTTCGGGGGTCACCGGTATTGTACCGGGACCACCGGAAGGGTCCCGGGGGTCCACCGGGTGGGGCCACCTATCTCGAAGGGCCCCATGGGCTGAAGTGGGAAGGGAACCAGCCCCTGGTGGGCTAGTGCGCCCCCCTTGGGCCTCCCCCCTGCGCCTAGGGTTGGAAACCCTAGGGGTGGGGGGCGCCCCACTTGGCTTGGGGGGCAAGCCACCCCCCTTGGCCGCTGCCCCCCTTGGAGATTGGATCTCCTAGGGCCGGCGCCCCCCTAGGGGTCCTATATATAGTC
>NC_041388.1:694126189-694138593 GCF_002162155.2 Triticum dicoccoides
GGGGGGGGGGCAGCCGCACCCTAGCCCCTGGCGCCTCCCTCTCCCTCCCGTGACACATCTCCCTCTCGCTGAGCTTGGCAAAGCCCTGCCGAGATCGCCGTTGCTTCCACCACCACGCCGTCGTGCTGCTGGATCTCCATCAACCTCTCCTTCCCCCTTGCTGGATCAAGTTGGAGGAGATGTCTTCCCAACCGTACGTGTGTTGAACGCGGAGGTGCCATCCGTTAGGCGCTAGGTCATCGGTGATTTGGATCACGACGAGTACGACTCCATCAACCCCGTTCTCTTGAACGCTTCCGCTCACGATCTACAAGGGTATGTAGATGCACTCCTCTCTCCCGCGTTGCTAGATGACTCCATAGATTGATCTTGGTGATGCGTAGAAAATTTTGAAATTCTGCTACGTTCCCCAACATTACATGTGGGGCCAGGCATTGTTTTTCGACGATGATGTGTCGTTTGACCAGTCAACGATTCTAACATGTGGACCCAATGTAGTGCTGATGTGGATGCTTGCAAGGGGATCCATACGTGGGTGATGTGGCTTCTTACATCTGGAACCATACCTTGGTGACGGCGTCCATAACCATCAGAGTTTGTAGGCGTTGTCAAATTTGTTTTGTATTGCAAAATTGGTGGGCATATTTGATGTAAAATTGTAATATTTGACAATGTTAATATGAATATGTATAAAATTTGAATTTGAATGCAAATAGAGCTCTCACTGTTTTTATTAAATCGTAAACTTGACAATTGCCAAACAGACTGTCTAAGACATTACAATAACCAACCATATTATAAAGTTGCGGTATAAAATTAGACACATGACTCCGTTTCACAGCATCCTGGCGCCGCAACCCTGACGTGGCAAATTGTGGCAATAGCCAATAGATATTCAGGCGTGCCCAAAGCTTTTAGTTAGCAGTAAATTTCACTAGAAATAACTAACTAGAATAGAGTATGTTGATACAAGTTGGTCCTATTTAAAATTCTAAACAATTAGTATATTGTTTTGGCCGTTTCATGAATTTTATCTAACCCTATGCGCGCGTAACTAGAATCATAGCCATTCACCATGCATGCATAGGGTACGGGCCACCGTCTGAAAAGCTGGGTCACATGCACTAGATTCCTTTGGGGCCCATGTGTGCATGTTGCGGCTAGCACATGCTATCCCCTTCTAAACAAAATTACACACTAAACAAACTTGTCAGCATAACTTTGAAATAATTTTTGCAAATTTAAATCCGTTTATGTTTTTGAGTTTCTCACGGCCAACTCTATGAAACAAGTCCAATATCGATATATTCCAAATTAAATTTGGAGTCCAAGATAAAATTAAATTGGGCATGGCTCAAACAGTTTCATAATTTTTTCATCAAAGTTCAAACAATCTGTCTACAAAGTTCTTCGTTCCCTGATACTTTTTCTAGCAAAGTTCTTCAATGTTTATAACAAAGTGCACATCCACTATTTATAAAGTTCTTCAACTCCTGATTCTATTTATTTAGCACTTTACAATTAAACTGAAAAGTTCTTCACTGTTTCTAGCAAAGTCCAGTAATTTATGAAATGGTTATAAAAAGTTCTTTATAATTTGGAGTTAAAGTTCAAGTAGGGAGTTAATAAAATTCTACAGCGATTTTGCTTAAAACACAAAGGAAGTAAAAAAATGAGGGAAGAAAGTGGATCAGCAAGAAACAAAATGTAGATTTATATTTTATAGAAGAAACGGGTCACACCATGGGAAAAGCAAACCTACCTCTGCATGCCGGATATGAAAGTGTGCTTTGCATGCGCGCAGCGCCTGCATGGGCCCCGGGTGGACCAGCTGCATGGATCCAAGCGAGAACGGACGGAGAGGATACGCGTTGCGTGCGCAAGCAGTTAGACATCGCCTTATTCGTGTTTCATGTATAATGTGTATTGTCATGAAACATTTGGAAAAATGAGAATAACATTGTTTCGAGTAAGCATATATAAAAGGGTAGAAACATGATTTGTCGTAGGATCATGAATCAAACTAAGCAACAGAGGAAACTTTGCAAAATATCACAAACCTCATTAAAAATGGTGGAACTTGAAAGTGCAAGCCAGTGTCGTAGCTCTCATGTATTTCCAGTTCCCTTCAATATACAACCATGAGCAAAAGTTTTATAATTGATCTTGGAGGCATTTTCTTTGGCAGCACAAACTAGGTAAAATACTCCACTCTTCCTCATTCTTGCACTCCCCTCGGGAAGAGTCAGACGGGTTCATACTTTTAGTTCTTCTATTATTTCTGGTCAACAAACACATATATTCTAGATCTTGCAACCTTATGGATCAAAATTGATATAGTTTATCATTTCCATAGTATTACTCACAACACCTTTTTAGCCTCTTCTAGGTCTCAAAATTACCACACCCTACACAAGAAGGAATTGTAGATGAGAGAGAAACCCAATCACACTCTACTGTTAACACATTGGAAGAAACAAGAAATCTTCACTGGAATAAGAAATAATTTGCTCCAGCATAAACTAGAATGCAACAATCTACACCATGATACAAGGGAATACCAGGACCCTGGAAACTTTTTAGTCATTCAAAGTTTAGAAGGTGAATACAAGTAGGGTGCACTATGTGGATACTCTATAAGGTATTCAATAACAATAAAGGATGTATATGACAATAAATGATACATTGAAGTTTCTAAAATTATTAAAAAAACTCGCAGTTTCACTTGTGCAAATAATATCAAAGGAGTCATCGTCAGGCTTTGCGGGCTGCCCAATATAGAAAATTTGTATGTCTCATTCGTGTTAGATTAGCAATTTTCTTGTTGTAGTAACACATCCTGATTTTGATAAATTTGAATATTGTCGTACAGAAGCATTGTGTTCTTTAAAGTACATTTGCATTGCATTTCTGGCAATGTCTGCTAGCATAATTTTTTTGGCAGTTAGAAGAAAGTTAAAAGTGGCAAATAATCAATTTACGATTCTAATTACAGTGCTCCTCTTTCAGATAACGCCTCAGTGCACCCAAATAGAGTGGTATTTGTGGCAGTTGAAAATCTTGACAGAAATAATTAATGGTACTATCTACATCATTTTTTGTCTGTACAAACATTTTGTAGATAATGCTAATGAATTTATCTTCTTAACGTAAAGGTTTATCTTGGTGCTCATATGAGTAGTCAATCGTGTAATATAAGCATGTATATATAGACAATATATATATAGATTAAATCTTGATAGAAATAGTTAATGGAAATATCTACATCAATTATTTTTCTGTACAAACATTTTGTAGATGATGCTAATGAATTTATCTTCCAAACATGAGCTTATCTAGATGAGTTAGTTATGGAGGTTGTGTTGACGTAGTGGCCGCACCTGCGTGCTCATCTTCTCTGTATATTTGTAACAGTTGGCAGATGAATGAACATACGAGCTGTTTCTCTCCTGTTATTCCTGCTTTCACTGATGAAACTGACAAGCGCGAGAAATCCCAACGAGCATAGAGCTACTCCTCGAACAGCAGCGGCGGCGTCACCTTCAGAGCGTTCGGATGGTGCCCAGTTATTTCTGGTGGTGCCGGCTAGTCGTTCGCCTACCTGGGGCAGCTGGTGGCCGGTGTACGTGATGTCTCCATGGCAGGAATTGGTGACAGTTTGGGGTCGACTCCATGGTCGAGAACTTCAGATCGGCGGCGGTGCACGCATGGCAACGATGGCGAGCGGCGCCAGGAGGCTATGGCGCACTGGGACATGATGGTTCACACGGGGGCTGCCGGTGGCCACGACGACGAGGGATGGCGGCGGCGGTGACTATGTTTTCTCGGTCCAACCGAGCGGCTAGGTTAAAGACCGGACCCGACCGACATTTTCTCAGGCCAGAAATTGCAGCCCAGACCGACCAGTTTTCTCACCGGTCGGACCCGCCAGGTCATGATTGAAGATAAATAGATTAGAAGTTTTCTCAAAAAAGGAAATATCGTATCAGTTTCAGTTGATGTTTTTATTCTAGATGCACATGGCGTGCGTGCATACAAGGGCTATTTAATAAAAGTGAAACTGGACGAAGTGTGGTGCAACCAAGCGCAAGTCGTCGACGACCTCAGTCACTGGATGGAGCAAGGGTTGGGGTTCTCGTCGTTGAAGGTGGTGGGCGCGTAGTTGGGCATGTAGTAAGGCCCGCCGTGCGACTGGTCGTAGTTGTAGTAGTTGGCCAGCGGCGGGGGTGGCGGCGCGTAGTAGGAGTAGTAGCCGGCCGGCCCCGGCGGGTAGTTGATGGAGCTGCTGGTCGGCGGAGGGGAGTACGTCGGCGGGTAGTAGCTAGATGTGCTGGTCGGCGGGGACGGGGGGCTAGGAGTTTTGAGGAGAAGTCCGCGCTGCCGGAGGAGGGCTTGAAGCATGCGCCGCCGCCGGCCGCAGTGGTGGTGCGTCTTCCACGTCAAAGCCGCCGAAGTCCACGATGGTGACGCGCTTCTTGTTGTTTCTCTCAATCTCCACCTTGAGCGTCCCCGCGTTTGAGAAAAAGGGTTTCCCCCCGCTTTATAGATAAAGCACCACCGAACAACCGAATCCTGCCGATACAAACACACACACACCACACACCACACACACCCAAGGCTGGATACAAGGATGCTGAGAACAGCAACACTACCCCGACAAAATCCTAGCCAACAACAGAAGAACACAATCAGTACTACTACGATGATGTCGGGGCCCTCAACCGTGGGCGGGCCACCGCGAAGAGGAGAAGCCGAGTAGGACGAACAATGAGCTCCAAAGCGGCGCCTTCAGCAAGGAAACGACACCATCGTGTCGCCACCGCCCAATCCAAGGATTAGAGTTTCCCCCGGAGCACTCCGACGACAAATGAGATGCCGGGACGGCGCCTTCAAGAAGGGGACGACGCTGGAACGCCGCCGCCGTCGGCCTGGCAGAGCAGAACGGGTTTTCACCCCGGCCAACACTCATCGTCACCGGATTGGATGAACGACCCACCCCGGTCAACACGCCGCCCACACGACCATGCTGACCGGACAACGCCCGAGCCGCGTGCTCCGCCCAAGAGCACCCCGGCTACCACCAACCGGGCCGCCGCCACGGCATCCGAGCCCCACCCTCAACCAGGACACACCGAACGGACGCGGCTGACCAGAACGAAGCGGAAGCTCGCCTTCCACCCCAAAGTCGACACCTTGGCATGATCGGTGACCTCGGCGGCCGGATCAGGGCCAGGGGAACTCCGGCGGCCACCCGCGGCAGCCGCCAGATGCAACGGAGGGGGCACCCTGCCCCTTCCCGGAGTCCCCTACCACCACCAGTAGGCCTCGCGCGCACCACCACACCATGGCGCCACCCCGGCCTGACGAGCCCGTCGCTGAGTCCAAAGAAGAGGGAGGGAGCTCACCCGAGTCCGACGCAGACGAACAGCCGCCGGAGAGAGCCGCCGTAGCTGCGTGCAGATCGGACAACCACCAGGCCGCAGCAGCGCCGCTGCAGCCCACCCCACTCCGAGGTCAAGACCGACCTCGGCCACCGCCCCGCGCCGCCCGCCGCCATCCAGGAGCCGGATCCGGGAGGATCGGGCCGGATCCGCGCGAGCACGCCACCGCCCAGAACGGGAAACCCCGCGGCCGCCACGCCGCAAACGAGCTCGCCGCTCGACGTCGCGTCCCCAACAGGCAACCCCGCCGCCGAACTCCGAGCCCGCCGCCGCGCCGCCGGCCCCACCAAAGCCCGGCGCCCCCACTCGACCGGCTGTCTCGCGCCAGCCGCGGAGCACGAGGGGAAGGAAGAAGAGGCCCCGCCGCCGCCCCCACCGGCCGGGCTTCGCCCGCCGGCGTCGCTGGGCGGCGGCGAGGGAGGAGAGCAGAGGAGGGGGAGGTGGGTTACGGCGGCTAGGGTTCCCCCCGGTCGCTCGCGAGAGCGACACGGGAGGGGACGGGGCGCTCTTGAGTTTTTCCCTTGTACTAAGGATGTTTGCCGTCACGTTGAGCGTCCCCGCGTTGGCGAGGCCGTCCACAAACACCCGCCCGCTGTCCCCAAAACCAACTTCGAACCATACGCTATCCATAATAATGTTAAACATACAAAGAGTTACACGCAATTACACGCTGACTAGAATTTTCTTCATCTATCAACTAATCATAAACTTGTCCCCCCTTCCTTGATTTTCAGAAGAGGTGGGCTGCCTCCCCATCTATTGACCAATCAAATTAACCATTTTTGTGAAATCGTATAACTCGTTTGTACGTGTAGCATTACTCCGCTATCCACCCCTGCAACCAAGGACATTCATCAACCGCGGGCGTACGTTGCATGCATGCACGGACATATACTCATGGATAGATAGATCACGCGTGCGTACAATTGATGCGCTCGTGGGCCTTTTTAATCTTCTTCCCGCGGCCCTTGCAGTGCACCTCCGTCGCGAAGACCATCGGCTTCCGCGCCATTCTTCTGCTCGATCGCCTCGCTGCTTTGCTTCCTCCGATGAAAGGAAATCAATCGACGTCCTATGTATATTCCCATATTTGTATGTATGGGCTCTTAAGAAAGTAATCGCCAACTGTGGGTTACCTTCCTCAGTCAGGCAGGCCGACGATCTCGTGCAAGGTAAATTTTGATTTACTTTCCCTGCAATAAAAAAATCTGATTGACTTGACATTTCATATTTATTAGTATGCATGCTTCTATACAACTATTAAACAATTAAATAAGAACTTCTTTAAGCACCCCCACAAAGCGTACACAGATCCAATACCACCGCACGATTAGGCCCACTAAAATCAATTTAACGGTTAGCCTTAACCTAAACCATTTTCTGTATGCACTTAGCAATTTACATTGACTGACCGTACTTCACCGTGAAGGAAAATATGAAACTCCACGCCTGAACAATTAGGAAACTAATAATCACGGGTGCATCCTATTCTAGGAAACTAAATCAGAGTGCATCCATCCTATTAGGAAACTAATCTCAGACAAATCCATCCTATTAAAAAACTTATCTTGGACGCATCCATCCTATTAGGAAGCTAATCGCGAGCCGCTTGCCGCCATCATGCACGCTAGCCACGATGGGGGAAGCGCAAGGAGCTTCGTCTTCCTCCGGGAACACACGTGCTATCGCCGCCATCGTCTTCTGTTTGGAGGCCAGGCGCTCTTCTGCCGCTACTGCGATGACTCCATCCACGTCCAGGGCATGCTCTCCGGCAACCATCGGCATCCGCGTTAACTTCAGCTCCGTTCGCAGCACCCACGCCGACAAAGTGTCTGTTCAGTGGGTGCACGTGTATTACATATTAAATAAGAATCGTGGGGCTTAAGGCAATCTAGAATTATAGATTTGGGATTACCTTAGGTTGCCGATTGCTGTACTGAAAATATGTAATTATATATGGCACGTACATAAGAATGCATCAATCTTGTCTTAGAAAGTAGGAGCAAGAGGGATACTGAAGAAATCAAGATGCAGAGTCTATTTCCCATGATTACTTCTCATGTTCATGTCGGCTTTCTTGGGCTTTACTTCGTATCACCATATGCATTAAACTGGACCGTATCAAGAGGTAACGTCATCCCCTTTATTAGAATTGCCTTATTTGTGCTATTTGATCAGTGTGTGTTTTACGTATGATGTTGCTTTACCTGGAATTAAGGTGGGTTGCACCTGCCTAGGCACTATCTCCAGGGATAGGTTGGAAATCAGAATATATGATGCATTCTTAGAGAAAACTTTACACGCGTCACTTTAACATAATTGCATAACAATCCAGTAAATTATGTAAGATTCAGTAGGAGGCAAGATATTGAAGATGTACTACTATTTCAGTTACATAATTCTATACATCTAAAACGGGTCACATGATTCCGTAACTGTTGTTAAAGAATATCTCCCGCTGTTCTGTAAAGGTATGCAATCTCTACTGCGTTCCAATAAAGAGAATTTTACCATACAGAAGGATCCAATGAAGAAACTAATCCGGCTGAGTTCCAATAAAGGATCCGTCCTCATACAGCTGCCGTATATTGGTACAGAGAAATCATATAAACTGTACTCAGTCGGATTTATTTTGTTTCATGACAGAGAAACCAAATACCTTTCGTATTTTGGCACATATATTTATTCTTATATACTTGTGCAGTTTCGAATGATCCAATATATCTGCAGTCATCAAACTTGAAGACATGCTGTTTAAGGCTTTATTTGCACCGCCTCTCTTTCTTTGTCTGCGCGCCTATTTCCTCCAGTAATAATAATGAACAAATTTTTCCGGATCAGGTATTACACAGTTACAAATGTATGCTGAAGCTACTCCTTACGACAAGGAAAAAGAGAATGAATGCTTTCTATCTTCACCAGTTTTGTAGCATGTTCCAAATTGTTGGCTCTTTCTTATTTGAGGATTCATCTTTTTTTTTGTAATTTGAAAGCTGACCTGAAAGCTTGATAAGGTTAGGCTTGACAAATACTCTAGAATACTTTTCCTTCCATCTTTATTTTTCTTCATAACTCATTTCAGTTTCTATACGTACAAAGCGTCTTACATCATTGTAAGTTAGTATGGTTGCCAACGCATAAACACATACAAAACCGGATAAATATTTTATATTATGATAATTATTGGATTTCTTTTAGCCCTTTGACATTTCAATTAGTTCTTGTAAATCATCTTTATTTCATATAGAAGTCGTTCTAGTCACATATCATCTTCTATTTCCTATTATTCATAGTAGGTAGCTATATAATTTTGGCAGTCCACACAACCAAAAAATATATATAATATAATTTGATCCAAATTAGTACAAATATATATTTTGCTATGCAGATTAGTAGAATAAAATAAGATTCGAGAATCAAACATCTTGAACAATATAATTGCACCGTAAGGCAGTTTATACTTTTTTTCCTGGCTACACTCGAAGAGAAGACTATACTACATGCCTATATTACTGCATTAATAAATAATTGCTGATTTTATTTAAATGAGAATATTTTCCTGCTATTACTCTATGTAGCAACATAACCACTATTGTGTCTCGCTTTTGAAAATACAATTTGAGCGACAGTAAACATTGTGTTTCCATTTGATTTATATTTTTAAAAACGTTTATTTTTTTATATTATGTGAATTCACCTGTTTTACGTTTGAGACGTGTGTTGCGCGTGCATGCTTACTAGTCTCTTTAGGTTACTGGCCAGGACCGGTGGAAAAACTGGTCGGTCCAGGCAGCATCAATTGTACGCACGCGTGATCTATCTATCCATGAAATAATACATCTAGATACGTAGACCATCTAGCGACGATTACAAGCACTGAAGCGAGCCGAAGGCGCGCCGCTGTCATCACCCCTCCATCACCGGAGTCGGGTATAACTTGTTGTAGACAGTTAGGAAATACCCCATAGGATCAGCATACCAGAATAGCAACCACCGCCGATAAAGAATAACGTAGATCAGAAGGATCCAAACCAAAGACACGCGAACTTAGATGAAGAACGCCCAGATCCGAGCAAATCCACCAAAGATAGATCCGTCGGAGACACAACTCCACACGCCCACCAACGATGCTAGTCACACAGCAAGAACGGGGGCTAAGTGGGTAGACCTTTATTCCATCTTCAGCGAGCCGCTGCCGTCTCGCCTTCCTGAGCAGAATACAAAACGACTAGAAACAGAGCCCTCCCGCCGGCCCTTGCCAGGATCCACCGCGCCCCCATGGCCCTAGGGCCACCAGAGACGAGGCGGACCTGTGGCGGCGTCGGCGAGAGGCGGGAACCCTAACTTTTGTTTTGGAGGAGGAGGCGGCGGCGGCTTACTTTTCTAGTTTTACAGCCATGATATATCAACACATCAACTGATACGATATGATATACAATAATGATAATAAAAACATCGGTTAATAACATCTGGATGACTTCTTGTATTGGGCTTTTCGGAAGATCAGAGGTCATCTAATCTAAGTTATATAAATGAAAATTGCTATGTTTTGTTTTATTTTCGGTAGAACCATGTTATATATATATATATATATATATATATATATATATATATATATATATATATATGGGTTGATATTTCTGCATGATATCAAGATTATGAGTACAACACACATGGAGAGTGTCAGGGGCGTGTGCAGAACACACGCGTGACACCGTGGACGGGAGACATCCTTCTACTAGTTTATGATCGGGGCACGAAGACACGGACCTACACTACTCATTCATGCATAATGGACACGGGGATTTACCCAGGTTCAGACCACATGGTGCATAATACTCTACTCCTACCTTTTTGGTGTGTGATTTGATGGGTAGATTAGAGGTACAAAACCTTCCCGGTGAACGGGCAGGACAGTGTATCCCTACTGGCGTTCTACCAAGTGGCCAACCTATCTATTCTTTTGCTTCTTTTTCCTCCTCCTTTTTCTTTTGGCATGGCCCTATTTTTACACTCCAAAGGGTAACACAGATGGCTTCGAGGCTAAGTAAGTGATACTGGATCCGACCAGGTAGGTGGATGCATTAAATGCGCGATAAGGTGTCATCATCCTTTGTCTTCCGGGAACGGACCTCTGTCTTGTCAAAACCGACTTGGCTGACACCTGCTTAGGCGTGACACGTCTTGGCATAGGTGTGCACCATGCGGCGGCGTGGGTGAGTGAGTCACCCCTTGTGTCTTCTCTACTGTCTGGTGCGTCTGCCCATCGGTCGCATGGCATGAGAGCCCTGCAGGCGCAGAATCGTTGCCTCACGCGTAAGTGAGGTGGTTGCTTGCTATCTAAGGCTGGCTGAGTGCACCCAGTTGTGGGCAGCCATTATCGGGTGAGATCTTTCTCGGGTCTTGGCCATCCGTCATTGCCGGATGCTTTGAAAAGATGCTCGTTGGGTTTGTGGACACTAGAGGGGTATGCAAACCTTCTTGTACAAAGATTTGCATACCACCACCAAGCCCACATCTTGCTTGGTGCATCGTCTCAGTTGTTTTAGAAAAAAAATAAGCAAAACAATGGTCATATGTAGAGCTGCAAACGAATCGTCTTCGAGCGACTTCGACTAGTCTCAGCTCAACTTATACTAAAATTCAAGTAAGCTCAAACTGAGTGAAGCTCAAGATAGAGCCATAGAAACTGGCTTGTGCTCGGCTTGTATCAATCTCGAGCTAGTTTCGAGCTCAATAGGTAGAAATTGGCTGACTTCAACTGAAGGAACAACAGTCTCGTCATGTCCGCAAGAGTTCATCTTGGACGAATTAACAAGAGATCATGGATGAATTAGAAAGAGAAGAAAATTAAGGTGCGTTTTCTCTCAAAGTTTGGCTAAAAATAGTAGGATATTTAACCCACATGACTACGAACCATATTAGGGCCTAAATATTATTGTTACTAAGCAGGCGTGGAGTATCTGCCCCCGAGCTGAAATGCACCCTAATGAACAATAAAATAAAAAAATAGTAAACATAATTAAAAAAATGAATTTCTTTTATAAACTTTGACAAATGTTCTGTATGCTTGTCAAATTTCAGCACAAAACGACATTCGTGGAAGCCGTGAAAAAACAAAATCAATACTCCAAAAATTCTAGTTTTGAAAACATTTTGGAGTACTGATTTTGTTTCTTTTTTGCCATGATTTCCATGAATGTCCTTTCGTGCTCAAATTTTGCAGGAATACAAAACATTTAGCAAAAAATCAGATTTTTTTAATGGTCTTACTTAAAAAAAATATTGTTCACAGTGGTGCATTTGAGCTCGGGGCCAGAATAGGACTTTTGTCCCTAAGCTTCCATGGTTGCTAGTGAATAAAATGAACAAAAATCATACACAGCATATATGGTAATAAATTATCCTACTTATTTTTAACATATATTGGGCTTAATTAATATAATTATATTAATCAAGCTATGGAAGTAAAATCAAGTGATTTAATGTTGCCCCAAGACCAATTTGTTTCACGACCGAGCTACATAAAGTGATCATACTCGGTTTATTTATTTTCGAGTCGAGCTAAAAGACAAGTCGATCTCAAGCAGCTCACGGCCTCGAGCCTTTCTTGAATCCCTGGTCATGAGTAACTCCCACTGTTTCAACAAAAAATAATGGGAGGATTGAATTTGAACATAAAAAATAGGTGTATTTGAACGTATATAGGTCCAGACAATCCTTTTTTTAGTGGGAGTTTTGGCCCAACGACACTATAGAGCCGAATGGCATCACTTGTTTGGGCTGAATGCAGTGGAGCCCATCAGAGCGTATATGGCCTGGCCCAGGCATATACAGCAGCAGCTGAAGAAGAAAGGAGAACAGAAGTGAAGCACAAACCCTCGACGAGACGGCGGCGAGAGGCCGGCGCGCAATGCCGCTCCGATTCCTCGGCCGGATCTGCGGCGACGCCGTCGGTTCGGC
>NC_041388.1:694138877-694146974 GCF_002162155.2 Triticum dicoccoides
TGTTGGACGGATTAAGCGTGTAGAATCGCACCTTAGGTGCTCTCCTGTGTATACTCATGTATATATAGCCGGTTACAACAGGGCGCAGAGCGCCGGGGTGTGGCGACGTGCATGGATCGTGGGATCGTGCATGCAGGACGTGCGCACGTACAGGAAGAGAGAGAGGGGTAAGCTAGCTACTTGTTAACACCCCGCCGGAGGTTGAGCGTCCGGTGGTCGGATGCACAAGCTGGACCGGAATTCCTCAAATGCTGGCGTGGGGAGCCCTTTGGTGAGCACGTCGGCGAACTGTTGGCTCCTGGGCACATGGAGAACGCGCAGTTCACATAGTGCAACCTTCCCCCGGACGAAGTGGATGTCCAACTCGATGTGCTTTGTTCGACGGTGATGCACGGGGTTGGCAGCCATGTAGACGGAGGAGATGTTGTCGCAGAAGACTACACTGGCTTTTCAAAGCGGTGTAGCAAGCTCATCGAGAAGTTGCCGAATCCAACAACTCTCAGCTACGGCGTTGGCGACGGCGCGGTACTCAGCTTCTGCGTTGGAGCGAGACATGGTCGCTTGGCGTTTGGACGACCAAGAGACCAGGGCGTCGCCGAGGTAGACCGCGTAGCCGGAAGTGGAGCGGCACGTGTCCGGGCAGCCCGCCCAGTCCGCGTCGGAGTAGGCAATGAGGTCGAGGGAGGCGGCGCGACGAAGATGCAGTCCATGCGTGGTGGTGCCCCGAAGATATCGGAGGATCCGCTTCACCAGCGCAAGGTGCGGAGCGCGGGGGTCATGCATGACGAGGCAGCACTGCTGCACCGCGTAGGCAATGTCCGGCCGTGTCATGGTCATGTACTGAAGGGCGCCGACAATGCTCCGGTACTCTGAGGCGTTGGGGACGGGTGCACCGTCGGCGGCCGACAGTTTGGAGCGCGTGTCCACGGGTATCGAGGAGTTCTTCAGCATACTTGCGTTGCGACAAGAAGAACCCGTCAGCCGTGCGCGTCACAGCGATGCAGAGGAAGTAGTGAAGCGGCCCGAGGTCTTTCATCGAGAACTCGGCGGAGAGCAGACCTTGCAGTCGTCATAGTAGAGCGATGGACGATGCGGCAAGGATTATGTTGTCGACGTACAGCAGTAAGTAGGCGGCACCGGCGTCGCTTTGGAGCACGAACAGGGATGGATCCACGCGCGAGACGACGAACCCGATGCTGTAGGCGAACGCGGCGAACCGCGCGAACCAGGCGCGCGGCGCTTGCTTCAACCCGTACAATGATTTGTCGAGGAGGCAGACGTGGTCGGGGTGGTCGGCATCAACAAAGCCAGCTGGCAGCTGACAGTACACCTGCTCCGTCAGATGGTCGTGGAGGAAAGCATTGTTGACGTCCATTTGGTGGACTGGCCAGCCCCGCGATGCCGCGATGGTGAGGACGACACGGATCGTTCCGCCTTGACGACCGACGAGAAGGTTTCGTCGAAGTCGACACCCGGGCGCTGGGAGAAGCCGCGAACAACCCAACGCGCCTTGTAACGCTCCAGTGTGCCGTCGGCCTTGAGCTTGTGTCGAAACTCGAAACAGCCACTTGCCGGTGACGATGTTGGCGCCGCTGCCAGGGCACAAGCCGCCAGGTATTGTTCGCCATCAGTGCCATGTACTCCACCTACATCGCAGTCAACCAACAAGGATCGCGCAAAGCGGCACGCACACTCTTTGGGATGGGTGAGATCACGTTAGACGTGGAAGTGGTGTAGTTCTGGTGATATTTGGGGTTTGGGAAGAACTTACCGGCCTGAGCACGGGTGCGCATGGTGTGGGTGGGCACCGGGCACTCGCGACAGCGCGCTGAAGGTGGTGCTGGTGAGGAGGGCAGGGGAGAGACTTCGGGGGAAGCAGGTGGATTGACGTCGGGTGTGTTTGGCTCGGGTGTGATTGGCTCGGGATGGGCTGTCGTGAGATCAGGTAGAGGTGTGGCTGCCATGGCAGCATGCTCGTTTTGTTGTGGGGAACACGGGGGTGTGGGTGTGGCCGCCGGCGGAGCGGGTGCTCGGACGGTGTGTGGTTGGCACGGGACATGCGGTATGGAGTAGAGCTCGTCGGCGAGGGGTGGTGTGGTGGGTGTGTCTAAGGCGTTGTTCTCTTGGAAGGGAAATGTGCTCTTGTCAAAAACGACATGCCGTGAGATGACCACACGCCCAGTAGTGCGATTCAGGCAGCGATAGCCTTTGTGTTCGTGCGAGTAGCCGAGGAAAACACAAGGCCCCGACCGAGGAGCAAGTTTGTGCGGGGTGGTGGCTGTGAGGTTCGGATAGCATAGGCAGCCGAACACCCGAAGGGCTGTGTAATCGGGGTGGGCGCCGTACAGGAGGAAGAACGGCATGTGATCATGGCGGGGACAACAAGGGCGCCGATTGAGGAGGAAAGTGGCCGTCTGAAGCGCTTCAGCCCAGTACGAGTAGGGCATGTGAGCATGGACTAGCAGTGATCTGGTGATGTCGTTGAGTGTGCGCAGGGCTCGTTCTGCGCGCTCGTTCTGCGGCGAGGTGTATGGGTACGACATGCGGAGCTGGGTGCCAAGGGAAGAGAACAGGGCACGGGAGGCGGCGTTCTCAAATTCCTTGCCATTGTCAGTTTGGACAATGAGGATGGGAAGGTTGAATTGAGTGCGTGCAAACTGAAAGAACGTGCGAATGGTGGGAAGCACATCCAATTTGTGGCGTAACGGGAATGTCTAGGCAAAGTGGCTATAATCATCGAGAAGTAATAGATAATAATGGCAACCAAAGTTGCTTTGGGCTGGAGCAGTCCATACATCACAGTGCACTAATTGAAAGGAAAAAAAAGATACATGATCGGATGAACCGAACGGGAGCCTAGTGCTCTTTCCTAGTTAACAAGTTGGACAAACAATAGGTTGGCTTGGGGTGTGATCAACGCCTGAGTGACAGAAGGGTGCGGCTGAGGGCATCTCCGCCTGGATGGCCTAGGCGTTGGTGCCACACATCTCGCGAAGTGGCGGTGAGGGCGTGGTGACCATGTGGCAGCGCAGGTGTGGGCGTCAAGGGAAAGAGGTCATCATCGACGGCATTACAGCGGAGGATCACCTTCTTTGTTCTTCGTTCCTTGACAGAAAAACCAAGATCATCAAATTCGACATTGAGAGGATTGTCATGGCCGAGAGCTTTAACTGAAATGAGATTCCTAATCAGGTGCGGGGAGACCAGGACATTGCGAAGGGAGATGGGGGAGCCGCTGGTGGGGATGGTGGTTTGCCCGGTGTGCGTGACCGCTAGCGTGCTCCCGTCACCGACAATGATGCGAGATGAATTGTAAGGGACTGAGGAGGAGAGCATACCAGACGAAGACGCCATGTGCGATGTTGCTCCGGTGTCGAGGTACCAGTCGGCCGTTGGTGGCGCCGGCTGCTGCTGCTGCATCGACATGGAGTTCAGGGCGTGGATGAGTGCGTTCTGATCCCAGGAGGACCAGGAGGGTTGGTGGAGTTGTTCGCCAGGGCGCCGTACAGAGGGTGAGCGGGCACGACCCCTGGTTGCCAGACCACAGGAGGCGCGTGCGCTGGAACGCCTGGCCCGGCGGTGTAGTGAGATGCAGTGCCGGCGAACGGTGTGCCCCCGCCAGGTCGGGGTCCAAGGATGCCGGCGCCAGGTGCATGGGGACGCCAGGGCATCGGCCAGGCGTGGACCATGCCAGTCCATGGAGCCGCAGCAGGAGTGGGAGGGCGTGTCAGGTGGCCGCCCCCGCCGGAGTTGTTGGCCCGGCCCTTGCCCTTGTAGCGCCCGTTCCTACCGCCGTTGCGCCCGTGGCCGCCATTCTGCCCGCCCGAGCCGCTGCTGGTGTTGGTGTTGGGCACACGGGCAGCGTGCAGCGCAGTCTCAGTGTTGGCGTCGGCGGACATACGACTCTCCTCGAGCAGCAAGAATGTGCGGCATCGCAGGAACGTCGGGAAGGGAGTCTGCATCGTCAGAATGGGCATAGCGTAGCGAAAACGCGGGTGCAGACCTTGAAACATGTTGAGCACCTGGTCGCGGTCGATGATGGGCGCGCCGAGCTCGGCGAGGCGGTCGGCGCAGTCCTTGAGCCGTGCGAAGGAGAGGATGGAAGAGCTCCCCTGCTCGATGCGGCGAAACTCGGTGGAGAGGAACACCACCTGGTGCTCGGCGTTTCTCGAGGAAGAGGGTGCAGATGGCCGCCCAGAGATCGGCGGCGGTGGCACCGCGCTGGTGGACGAGCCCGAACACCTCCGGGCTAACTCGGTTGTATAACCAAGAGACGAGATGAGCATCGTCTTGCGCCCAGGCAGGGTCGCGCGGACGCGGCGGTCCGGTGAGATGATCTGCGACGGCGAGCTTCTGGAAGGTGACTTCAAAGAGGGTGCGCCAGTGAGAGAAATTGGGTGGGTTTAGGGTGAGCACAAGAGGAACATGGTGGTTGATGAAAACGCCAGCGAGTGGGGAGGTGACCGGCTGGTGCGTCGTGGAGGAGGAGGCCGTGGGGTCTGGAACGAAGAGAGCCCCGCGGGCAAGTGCAGATGGGGTGAGCAGGGGCTGGTGCATGGTCTGAGAGGAGGGAGGTGTGACAGGCGAGCCGCCAGAGACACAGCCTGGACGTGGTGGAGGTGGGGGAGGCGGCGGCGGCGTCGACATGGCGCCGGCGACCGCAGGTGTGCGGAAGCGGAGTGAAGCGGTTTACAGGCGAGGGAGAAGCCCAGCGTCTGATACCATGTAGAATCTACTACCACTATAAAAAGAAGAGAGCGGCAGATCCAAACAATCACATTCATCTATCATCAAAATCTAATGGCTCTTAATCATTCTGTGTTTAACTCTACCAACCACGCAACAAGCCACGCTCGATCAATCGCTAACTCTGCCCATGTTCGAAAAAAAAACGGTGCCAACGCACGCCCGCACGACCTCTCGCCCCCCTCCTCCTCCCAACGGACGCCAGCCATTCGCCACAGTTGGCCACAACACAGGCGGGCCGCCGCACAGCGATCCTCCCGCACTGTTCGCCGCCCCGCCGATCCCCTCATCCACCATCGCCGCACAGCTTGGCCTCCGCCCGCTGCTGGAGACCCCCGCCCGCTTCCGCCGCTCACCCCTCACCTCACGCCGCCGCCCGCAACTCCTCACCGGCACATCGCATCGCATGGCGGCGGCGGCCTTCAACGGGGGAGCGACACCCAACGCATCCGTGCTCGGTCACCTCGCGTCAATGTACATCGATGTGCAGATGAGCCGCATCGGCACACGCTGCCCCTCCCCTTAGTCGTCTGCTTCCATTTCACGGACGCCGATGGGCCCGCCACCACCGCCGCGGGAAGCCCCGGTGACTCGGTGAATAATGAACGCCCTGTTTCCTGGGATGCGCCGCTCCCGGATCTCAGACTGCAGGATTGCGGTTTGGGCTGCTTTGAATTTGGGATTTGACGGCCATGACTTGATCTGTCGCAGATGAGATCGCCACCATGACTTGATCTGTCGTAGATGAGATCGCCAAACCGTTCCCAGCTTGTACGGCCAGCCTTGGGCCAAGCTGGTTGCAACGAAGGTGCTCAAGATCGGCGTCGTGCTTTCTGGTGACTAGGTTCTAGGGGGGCACAATGTGATCTGTGACATTTTTGATAAGTGCGAGTGATCTCCAACCGCACGTTCGTTTCGTTTAGCACTAGCTGAGACCAATTGACTGAAAATAGGTGTTCATAATTGAATTAAAGAGCTGTTAGTGCACTGTGCCAGTCTCTTTTCTGATGGAAAATCTAAGGATATATCTTGTTAGATTTTGTTGCTTTGCGGTGTTTGCTGAATAATTCTTGTCGTTGACTTGTCATGGTTGGCGAAACGACTCCTTGGCGATCGATCGCGAGAGCGATCGATTCCGACCACGCGTAGCGCACCTCATGTTCCCTTTCCCTTTCTAGCTCGTTTCCTTTTTTGGAAAAGCCTTCCCGTGCGCAGCCTAGTTTTTCCCTTTTCCCTTTCGCTTACCTGATCCGCTCATATTCCTCCGCCGCAGCTCCCCTGCTGCTTCCCTCCCCCCTCCTTGCCGGCGGCTCCTCCGCCGCAGCTGCCCTGCCGCTTCCCTCCCCCCTCCTCTCTGTCGGCTCCTCCCACCGCCGCCGCACTCATCGCCTAGGGCTGCTGGTATATTCCCCACCACCACGCCGCCGCACCCACTTCCCCTACCCACGCCGATTGAGACGGAGGGAGGGAGGACATGGTCGTTGGGGGCCGCCACACGCCTGGATCTGGGTGCCATCGTGCACATCCGGCCGGATCTGGCCGCCGCCGCGCTCGTCCGTGCCGGATCTGGCCGCCACAATCGAGGATCGATGGAGGAGCACAGGTCGCGGCTTGGTTGTGGAGGAGGGAAAGGGAGCACGGGGCAGCACCATTGCGGCTGGAGCAGGGCTTCGGTTCGAGGGTGGCGGACATGGCTGCGTCATGTACGTGGGGGAGAAGGATGACCGTGCACCCCGGCGTTCTCTGCGTGGTGGTAGTCATGCGCCGTGCCACGTCGAGACTGGGTGTAGCACGGGGCGGCCGTTGCGGCTGGGAGGTGATCTGCTCATCGTCCATCTGGAGAGGAAGCAGAGTGACTCATGACGTTACATAGCCGCCTACGAGCCAATGATGAGCAAACGAGGCAGCGGTAAGCAAGTCCCCCATTGGAATCTGAATCCTCTAATTCTTTCCTCAATTACTGACATACAGACTAGTTAATTTTGTATGGCTGGCTGCTGAACCTGTTATTGCATTACCTGCATCCAGCAACATGGAATTTTATATCCTTCAGAATTGCATCATTGTCCAACAATATACTTCAGATTTTCCGATAATTATGGCTTAAATGTCATACAGTCTAATTTGGATACCTAGTTTGTTTTCTTGAAGCTTATAGATGTAGGCACAATCTATATTCACTAGGTGCTAAATCTTCACACTTAAAGATTCTGGATATATCCTCTTCTCTGTTTTTGCTGTTTTACAACAGAAACATTTACGCATATGTAAACTGCAGAATCGTGCAGCTGCAGGCTTGCAGCAGGTTGGCGGGCGAATGGTCATAAAGAGAAGATAACAGGCATGTCGAGTGCTGTGAGTATTCCATTCGTTTAGACAACTACGTTTCCAAGATCATCAAGAGGTGTGTTGTTTTCCTTGAGAAAATCATCAATTTGTTTAGCATTGGTCAAATCTGTTTGTTGATCTGAGATTTTGTATTCTTGCATCACCAGATCATAGTGTGACAGATGGGAGAACACACACACACCTCAATGGATGACATATTATAATTACGGAGACTAGTTGTAAGGATAATGGAGTGCAATTTTCTGATTCAGTGATCTGCAGGTTTGAAGAACTAATATTGTGTAGAAAATGGCAATCGAATTATTTAGATTTAATAAATTAGATTTAAGGATAAATTAGTTGGTGCATTTCATTATCAAGGACTAATAGTATCAATATACTAGGAGCAATATGTAGCAAACAATTCAAAATTTAAGGAATGATCCATCTTACCCCTCAAGAAGAAGGAATAATCCATTTTAATATGTTCCTTTATATATACGGAGAACTTCTTAGTAGTTCGTATGTCAAGATGTTTGGATACTGAATAATGGTGCTCTTTCTAATAATCAGGCAGACTGTACGCATTGCCAGTTTATGTGTGTCTGTAATTTTTTTGTGGTATATCGAGCAATTGTCCTTGAAAAATTGAAATAATTGAGATATCCACAGAAATGAAAGCTGCAGCCTGCAGCGATATGGTTCCTAATTCATATAACGTAGAGAGGACGTTAGGAGTGGAATGGTCATCACTTATTGTAGCAGTTTTCTGAAAAAGTAATATCTTTTCATGCAGTGACATTAATGTGGTCATTAAGAATATGAGAAGTAATTTTCAGGAAAAGTGTATCTTTCATCTTGCATAAAGACGAGCACGTGACACCACTGTCACCCTGTCTTAGCGTAACGCGAGTCGAGGCGGACGTCGTCGCGGTAGCGACGACGGACGCCGAGACAAGCACGTGACACCACTGCCACCCTGTCTTAGCGTAACGCGAGTCGAGGCGGACGTCGTCGCGGTAG
>NC_041388.1:694162562-694166872 GCF_002162155.2 Triticum dicoccoides
GCGACGACGGACGCCGAGACGAGCACGTGACACCACTGCCACCCTGTCTTAGCGTAACGCGAGTCGAGGCGGACGTTGTCGCGGTAGCGACGACGGACGCCGAGACGAGCATGTGACACTAGGGCCACCCTGTCTTAGCGTAACGCGAGTCGAGGCGGACGTCGTCGCGGTACCGACGACGCACGCCGAGACGAGCACGTGACACCACTGCCACCTTGTCTTAGCGTAACGCGAGTCGAGGAGGACGTCGTCGCGGTAGCGACGACGGACGCCGAGACGAGCACGTGACACCACTGCCACAACACCATATTGAGCAAAAAAAATAGAGGTTTAAAAAATTATCTAGAATTTGAAAAATGTTGATGTTTTTCATAAAAATCACTATTTTACAATTTGTTCAATTTTTTAAATAAGTTATTTCTTTGCTTTTTTTTAAAATTTGAAATTTGTTCATAGTAGATCAATTCAATGAACATTCCGTTCAACAGGGAAACAGTAGATCAGTTCAATTGAGTACGCAATTTTTGGTAATAAAAATATTTTCCTGTAAAGTTTCAATTGAAAGGGAATAGAGGGACGGGCTAATTTATTTTTCTGTGTAAATTTAGCTATTCATTTTGGTTGAAAGTGCTAGTTCATTTTGGTTGAAAGTGGAATTTCCCACCCATAACTATCCCTGAAAAACCACTGGCCCAGAAAGGGAATGGGCCGGGAATACATGCCTAAAGGAATCAATGAGTGTAAAGGAATAGAGGCCAGGGACGGTTCTGGCCCAACGTTGGACCAAACTCGCGAAAAGGGAATAGGCTGCGATCGGGATCGATCGAAAAAAGGGAATAGGCTGCGATCGGGAGGCGGCTGGAATTGTCGTTACGCTGTCCGATCCAGCCGGTCGGCCCGAGTTGGTGTTGTGGATCTGATTACGTGCGGGAGCGTGCCAAAGGCAGCACCATGTATGGATTCAAGGGAGCGTGTTATGAAGGGAAGTACGTCCTGCTTATAGCTTATTTCGTGTACCCCTACAGAAGCACACTTATTGAAATTTCAGTACTGAATATAGACTTTGGTTATCACCATTTTCAAATAGGAAGTGGATCATCAATAGGGATTTTGCTTAGGTACTTCCATGAATTAACAGATGATAGTTTTTTCCTCTTGAAGTATCCTTGTGCGTATAGGAAATTTGTGACCGTAAGCATGACAAATATATGATGTATACATACAGTTTTCTAGGTAACCTAAATTACTATTCTTGTCCTTTTCCAGCACAAGAGCTCTACCCCAGCACTGCTTCTCCATCTCTGGTCGTTCCCTTGGCTTCCTCCATGGCGGCTGAGAAGATGGGCCACCACTGAAGCCACTTCTGGTAATCGCTAAACTGTACCTGTGAGATTAACGAGGTCGCAGCTGAGGCTGTCCGTCGTCGTGCCAGGCTGCCAACTCATGGCCAATTTGCACCAGCACTAATAGGACTCCAGCGACCTGGGATGTAATCCATCTGGAAATGAGATGGTGGAGAATAATTTGCTCATGCTCCATGGATGCGACGCATGTATTGGGGATAACCTGCCTGGAAGTGAGATGCATCTGGATATACATGATTTAAGTGATATACAGAACAGAATTGATTTGGGGCTACTGGTCTTTGGTAAGCACCTATTTTTAGATGATGCATTTGATTATTCTGGCATTCCATTTTATGCGCATCAGATAAAATCTGTTTTTCTTTATCACAGTTTTGTTTGATGTGGGTTTATTTGCATAATATTTACTAAAGAAAATGGTTTGAGGTGAAGAGCCGAAGGCCTGAAGCCAAATGTTCCTAATTAGGACGATGACCTTCAGGAAACAAGGCCAACGCTATGTGTGCCTGCAAGATTGAAGATCCTAGATATTTTTAGTTTTCTCCATGATCCTACACCATTGTATCACTTTATGCAGAACCCTTTATCATTCATTTTTATGTTCAAAATATGGTTGTCATAGATGGTTTTACAGGGATTTTTTTTCGAAAAGGGGTTTACCCTAGCCTTTGCATCAGAGCGATGCATACGGCTCATATTATTAAAAGCATAATCCAGTAGCAAAGTCGCCAAGTATCGAGGTGCGAAAATAAACAAAAGGCTCAAAAGAGCTACAACCCAAAACAACAACCGGCTGGCAAACACAATAGGAGCACTACATGCCTATCCTATTACATGACCACCATCCAAACCGGTTAAAAATATCCCGTGCTACCATCTTCCATCGGGTAGACGCAGTAACCAAACGCTCACTGGCCTCCATCGGAGTGAGTAGCGACCACATACGGATGAACGCCGTGGCCCTGAAGATAACCTGCAAAAAGTGAATGTTTGTTGATCGGTTAAATACTAAATCATTTCTGCAGTTCCATACTGCCCAAAGTAAAGCACAAACGCCAACACGAATGTGTCTTGCAGTATCGGAATCAACTCCGTCAAGCCATGCTCCAAATAACATGTTGATAGAGGTGGGCTGATTAATATTAAACGTAATATGAATCGACCGCCACAGAATCTTAGCCAACAGACAGTCGAGAAAGAGGTGTTTGATGTTTTCGTTATGATCGCAAAAGCTACACCTAGAAGAGCCCATCCAGTTGCGTCTTGCCAGGTTATCCTTAGTCAAAATGACTTGTTTATGCACAAACCACATAAACACTTTGATTCGTAAGGGAACCTTTACTTTCCAAACGTGAATCGAAGAAGGGACAACGCTAGAGTTAATGACATCCAGATACATAGATTTAACCGAGAACACACCATTCTTATTAAGTTTCCAATACAGCTGATCTGGTTGTTGGGACAGCCGGACCTCCATCAAACGTCTAACAAGGTGGAGCCAGGCCTCCCAACGATTTCCAACTAGCATCCTCCGAAAACTAATATTGAGGGGAGTGGATTGTAAAACAGTTGCAACGTAGGCTTCTCTACGTCGCACAATGTTGTACAAAGTAGAATATTGAAGTGCAAGGGGAGTCTCCCCAAGCCACGTATCCTCCCAAAATCTCGTAGTGGCACCATTCCCGACAATAAATTTTGACTTGTTGAAAAAAAGTTGTTTGACTCTCATCAAACCCTTCCAAAAAGGTGAGTCGGAAGGCCTCACGTTTACCTGGGCCAAGGTTTTAGCATAAAAATACTTATTGCGCAAAATCTGTGCCCAAGTAGCGTCCGTCTCAGACGATAGTTTAAATAGCCATTTACTAAGGAGACATATGTTTTTGACTTCCAAATTTTCAATACCTAGACCCCCTTGGTCCTTCGGCCTACAGATTATATCCCACTTAGCAAGCCTATACTTTCGTTTGATCTCATCATTCTGCCAAAAGAATCGAGATCGGTAAAAATCTAACCTTTTCCTGACTCCCACCGGAACCTGGAAAAAGGATAAGAGAAACATATGCATACTGGTAAGGATTGAATTAATCAGAATCAATCGTCCTCCGTATGACATGAACTTCCCTTTCCAACAGCTCAGTAGCAATCCTCGATGCATTTCCACTCAAAGTTAGTCAGCTTACGATGATGAATGGGTATACCTAAGTACTTAAACAGTAAGGAGCCCAATTCACATCCGAACAATTGTTTATACGTGTCCTGGTCATCCTTTGCTCTTCCGAAGCAAAACAATTCGCTCTTGTGGAAGTTAATTTTAAGGCCAGATAATTATTCAAATAAGCATAACAGCAGCTTCATGTTTCTTGCTTTCGCCAAGTCGTGCTCCATAAAGATGATAGTATCATCAGCATACTGAAGAATGGAAATCCCTCCGTCAACTAGATGTGGGACCAGGCCGCCTACCTGCCCTGCATCCTTTGCCCGACCTATTAAAATAGTCAGCATATCCGCCACTATGTTAAACAGGATCGGTGACATCGGGTCTCCTTGCCTTAGCCCCTTGTGTGTTTGGAAATAGTGACCTATGTCATCATCCACTTTAATCCCTACACTCCCTTTTTGCGTAAAGGAGTCAATCTGGTTTCTCCAGGCTGAATCAAAACCTTTCATACGCAAAGCTTGTTGAAGGAAAGGCCATTTAACTTTATCATATGCTTTTTCAAAATCCACTTTAAAAACTACACCATCAAGTTTTTTTGAGTGGATTTCATGGAGCGTTTCATGCAAGACAACAACCCCTTCAAGGATATTTCTATCAGGCATGAAAGCAGACTGGGACGGATGAACCACAGAATGCGCAATCTGCGTAAGTCTGTTCGTCCCAACCTTGGTGTCACGATCAGATTTTTATGCATGAACAATAACCCTGTTTTATTTTAAGAATGGGGC
>NC_041388.1:694167262-694171292 GCF_002162155.2 Triticum dicoccoides
TTTGTGAGTTAACTGACATGAGGTTGCTTCAAATGGAATATACTCATAGTTGCATCACATTATGCATTTCCTTCATTTTTAGTCTGCAAGTTACTTATGTGATCGTCATGATATTGGTACGGTTTATTTTCCTGAGGGTATATTCATTTCATTAGAAATTTATTTTGTCTGCCTTTCGTCTTCCTAAATTTCACGTGTTTTTATTTTCTCTTTCCTCGTTAGCTAACCAATTATTATTGTAGCACATGACTTAGGGCTTTTTAACTTATTGCACAGTTTGTTATTCTAGAACACTAGACTTTTCTCCACAGTTAGGATGTTCATATGAAAAGTTTAATTCATGTTTAATCCTTCCAGAACTAAGCTTAGCTTAGAAAAAAGGTAGCTTGTTGCATGCAATCTGTGTCATACAAAAATGTTAAATTCCATTTCTTCATTTTTGTTCAGAATGTTGCACTACATGAGATGAGACAAACTCAGAATGGGAGCAAAATAGTCCTGACTACTGGCGAACTCTTTTAGCTCGCTGTGTTCCCACTGATGGTGTTGTAGTCGAGCTCAACAATTCAACTTGTGAAGATAACATGTAGCCCGAACTCAAGAGGGAGTGAGATTTAGTTTTTCCAGGACAACTATTTTTTTTTCTATCTTTATTAAAATTTTGCATCTCTTCCATGTTCACTTGGACAATACCTATACTTATTATAACTTATAAGTCCTTCAAGTTCAGACAAGAAAAATTAGATATCCTGAAATCTTTACTATAAGATCATTTTGGTCTTCTTGAACTTCAAATGCCATCATCAAAAGATAAATGATGGTTTGTATTAAACTTGACCTTTAGAGATGTGGGCACTATAGATATTCTTTTTCCCTAAATTTCTAGGAAATATGAATTAAGAATTCAGTACTCACATAAATCTGAGAGGCTGCTTTGATCGAGACGTGCAACGCACGTACACGTTTACTAGTAGTGGAGGAAGAGGGAGATCGCACCTTAGGTGCTCTCCTGTGTATACTCATGTATATATAGCCGGTTACAACAGGGCGCAGAGCGCCGGGGTGTGGCGACGTGCATGGATCGTGGGATCGTGCATGCAGGACGTGCGCACGTACAGGAAGAGAGAGAGAGGGGTAAGCTAGCTACTTGTTAACAAAGCGCACGGCCATGGCTAATCTATCGATCGACCAACCTGCAGAGAAACCTCGGCGACGAGATGCGGGAGTTGTCCCAGCACAGGTTCTTTGGTTGCTGCTCTCATGTTTCATCAAGCATCCACCTTAATTTGGTTAGGCTAAATGAAATCTCGTCCCGTCCGGTCGCAGGTGGTTCGTCCAGTTCCGCGCGGAGAGAGATTTCTACGCCGGGGTCTGCAGCGAGGCCGCTGGCTCCGCGCGGAGGCTGCGGAGGAGCATCGAGCACGAGACGGAGAGATTCGGCCGCGGCCTCTGGCAGCAAAAGTTTGTTTCCTAGCTACCGTCTCCATGGGTGTTAATTATTACTCTACCAAGTTTTAATCACCTCTTGCACTGATGCTTCGATTTCGTCATAACACCAAAGATGTATACATCACTTCATTTCATCCAAGAAACCACTTCAAGTATAAGCCTTTAATTCGGTTCCTCTTCCTGATGGGGCTGCCTGTTCGGCCTGTTCTGTTCTGTTCTGTTCCATGTGGTGACATTGCAGTCAAATTTGACTGGAATGTGTTTAGTTTTCCCAAACATACTTGAATCAATCAAGTAGGTGCGCTGCCTGTAGCTAGGGAAATTGTGTTGTTCACATTGCGGTCATTGAAAGCTTCGGGTTGGATTAATTATTCATGCACCATGACCATGGTGTAACAACTTTGGATGAATCTGAATGGGGCTGTCCTAACTAGTACGTACGTACGTGCCACATTAGAATTGGAATCTTAGCATAATTAGGTTTTTCTGTAATTTACTAACCTCATTGGGTTCCTTGATACAACGTCCAACATTCAAATTAATATCGTTGAAATTTCAAATCTAATCATTGGACAACATATATAGCCTCAACAGATATACCTGCCGGTCATTTGAACAATTTTGTAATGCAATGTTTTAAACTGGCTCTTGCTTGTTCCTGTCAATCTCTCCTAACTAGTATAACCTCTGTCCGAAAATAGTTGTCTAAGAAATGGATGTATCCGGACATTTTTTAGTTCTAGATACATCCATTTTTATCCATTTCTCCGACAAGTATTTTCAGACAGAGGGAGTATCAATCTAATGGCCACCCTTGACAATCAACTACAGTTGAGGCCGCTACAAGAGGCTAATAGCTGCTCTGCATTTCGCCATGCATGTGGCTTTTCACCCAAAAAAAGGATGTTAATTTCAGTTACAATAAGCAGTTGAGAGCAATGACACAATTAATACAGTTGTGCTCTTAGCTAGTTTCCAATTTACTCAAGTTTTGCTCCTTTGCAGGAAAAAGATCTTGGATGCCTACCTTGCCTTGAGCGGAGTAAATTATGTTCTCAAATTTCCAGCGGAGCCAGCAGGTACGGTATTACTCTGCTGGCCATGGATCTCCGTGTATACATTTGGCATCGCTAGCTGTTGTCACCTAGTTGACCACAAACAGATGAATGAGTGCTTCTTCTGTCCTGCTCATAAATCGTAACCAATTGCAGCCATAGATGAGTTCGCTGCTGAGAAAGCCTTGAAGGAGGATGCCATGAAGTGGAGGTTTGAGGAGCTGTGGATGACCGAGCACGGCAGTAAGTACAAGCACAAGGAGTGGAGGAAGGCGTGGCTCTATGACAAGTACAAGAAATGCGCCCAGGATGTCGACAAGCGCAACACGGAGGGCGGTGGGGCTGCCTTCGGGACAGACCAGTTCTGGGACGAAACCGAGCAAGAGTTCCGCGAACGCACGGGCCGCAAGCTCGAAGACTGATACTGCAGTATATGGCGTGCTCTCTGTGGCACCGATGCTTGGGTCATTGATAGAGAGGACATACGGTTTGCCGTGTTGAACTAATTAGCATTTGCTCTGAATCACGAATGCTCTGGATATTTCACTCTATGTTTGTAGTAGCCGTGACATGATGAATGTGGTAAGTGTGATGTATCAACGACTAGCATATGGAATCAGCATCTTTAACGTGTACGTGTTAATCTCTATGTCTGGGTTCATTGTTGTTCATTGCTAATGTGCTTATTTAATTTTTACTCCCTCCGTCCCATAATATAAGAACATTTTTGGCACTAGTGTAGTGTTAAAAACGTTCTTATATTTTGAGACAGAAGGAGTAGATTATTGTGCAGTACGCCTGCATGCTGGAGAGAAGATCCACATATAAGTACATTTTACCTGCTGTCAGGTATATATTTGGAGATGATTACACGTATACTCCAATTGCTGCTGTTAATTCTAGCTTAATAACAGAAAGAAAACTGTTGATGCCGTGAAGGAGAAAGTATCCACCAACTATTTCAAGATATATTTATGTATGTAGACTAAGATTAGAAGAAAGTGATGAAGCAGAGATGGAGTTGGACCCATGCATGCAAGCATGCATCATTTCCAGCAGAGGTGGAGGCTGACGCGCACGCCCTGGAGGGTGGTGTTGCCGGTGAGGGGGTCGTACACCGTCCGCCCGCCCTGCACCTTGGCGTCGCACACCTGCAGCCGCGGCTGACTGTACATCGCGGCGACGACGTAGAGGGCGCCGAAGAGGGCGAGGAGCAGCGCCGCCACCGCCAGGATCGCCCACCAACAGCTCCGCCGCCGCGCCACACCGTCGCGTCTCCCCATCTCGACTCGATCGGCCTGGTACTTTGCTAGAGTAGCTGTGGAGTGAGCGAGCCCTGTGTCTGCTCTGCGTCTGCGTGTGCTTGCCGATGGAGATGGAAGCAGCGGGTTTATATGGGTCGGGCCGGAGGGAGCGGAGGCATCTATCTGGCTATTGTTTGCGTGTAGCGAGGTGCTTGCCCTGGTATCTTCTCTTTGCTACTTTGCTTGCACGCTCACTCCTGATATTTCTGACTGAGATGGTGC
>NC_041388.1:694171497-694174586 GCF_002162155.2 Triticum dicoccoides
TGTATTTCATCGCTGCGACAGGGTCTTTGTTGTTTTTTACATTTCTCTCTTTTTATTTGTTCTTGGTTGTGTGTACCCTGGACATCTTTCGATATCTTATTGATACAGAGGCTGAGTGTAATTGGTATCTTCGCGATATTAATATATTCCACTTTTCAAAAAGCTAGGCCGGGGGAGGTAACATGGATGGGCAAGCAAGTGATCCTTGGTTGAGCCTCCAAGCTACATACAGTACTTCCAACCTGCGTATTCTTCAAGCAAAGAACTGGATACGTACTAGTACATCAGTACTACAACATGTCAGCATCACCATTTTGATTTTGAACTCAAACTATGTTTCAGTTGTAGCATTCATTATTGTGTACGATGGGCACAAATTTACTTGTTTTTTTTCCGGGAATTTTGCTTGGTGTTTCAGTTCTAGCATTTCTCAACTCTACTTGGAAAGAGATATCCGTATGGTATCTAGTTCGGTATACCGCAAGTCACCCCATGATGAGACAGGTTCATTATTACTCATGTGTTGATTCTCTGATGAAATATTTGTAGGTAAAATATCTTTTTCTTTCTTTAGGGATGGAGGTAAAATAATACTTCATCATGTATATGGACGGATGATGTAGTAAGTGCGAGCGAGGCGCTGAAATTTTATTTTTGAGCTTGGCACTCTCGTTATTAATCCTTTTTAAGAGAAAATCAAGCATGCTAATTGAACAATTTTGAAGTGAGGAAATTAACGAAAGTTTTGCAACTTCGACAATTTTTTTCCTCCATTATTGATTCTAGCTATTTTTCTTTCTTTTACTTTTTGTGAAACTTTGTTAGGCAATACGACAATAACATTATTTATAGACTATCACTAGAGATGGGAGTAACTTTATTTGTGACTTTTTTTAAATACCATCTACTTGAGGAAAGAAATTTTCTCTATCCCAATCATACATAACTCATAAGAGATGGATAGAAGAAGTGGCGCGTGGAGCAGGTTTGTGGAATCCGTGAGATCTCACGATTCACATTAAATTTGAATCCACGTCAAATTTTTCTTCCATTGCACCGCACAGGCATGTTTACTAGTATGTGTATTTATAGTTACTATATATCTCAGGAGTTATTTACATTGATGAAGTAAATCTATATACACAGATTAGGCATCAACGACGACTGTTTAATCAACTGGCGTATATAACTGGGCGAACACACATCAATCAGATGATCGATGGAGTTGGATCCGCGTGCGTGCGTGCGTGCCTGTATTTCACATGCATCATTTCCATCAGAGGTTCTATTACTCATGTTTGATTCTCTGATGAAATATTTGTAAGTAAAATATCTTTCTCTTTCTTCAGGGATATAGATAAAATAATACTTCATCATGTAGAAGGACGGATGACGTAGTAAGTTAGTGCGAGCGAGGCGTTGAAATTTTGCTTTTGAGCTTGACACTCTCTGTTATTAATCTTTTCTTAAAGAAAATCAAGCATGCTATTTGAACAATTTTGAAGCGAGGAAATTAACAAAAGTTTTGCAACTTCCACAATATTTTTCCTCTATTCTTGATTTCAGCTATTTTTCATTCTTTTCCTTTTAGTGAAACTCTACTAGGCAAGACGACAATAACATTATTTATACACTATCACTAGAGATGGGAGTAACCTTATTTGTGACTTTTCAATGGGATAAGTATATTTTTCGTCCCTTTACTATATTGAAACTATAGAAATGATCCCTCAACTTCAAAACCAGCAAAACTTAGTCCTTCAACTTTTTAAACCGGATAACTTTAGTCCTTTGATACCGCTTTGGGTGGTTTTACTGATGATGTGGCATGGTTTAGACTGATTTGGATGGTTTTGTTGATGAAGTGGAGGCTGCCGGTCATGGGGCGCTGAAAACCATGTTCGCCGGCACCGGTCTGCAACTACTCTGGCCGAGCTTGTGTCGTGCTGCCCGGACAACAGTCGAACGCGATATTCAGTCTGCCACCGTCATGCCTGCTGTACTGCTGCTTCAGCCCCAGCATCAGTGACATGCCGCCTGCGCCGCCGCCGAAGCACTGCCTGTGAGCCTGTCGTATGCCTCAAAGTCGAGGTGGTGGTTGTCCATGATGCCGATGCTCTCCATCCGCGCCCGGGTGCCGAAGACGTTGACAATGGAGGCGAGCAAGCTGGCGTCATTCACATGCAGCTGCGTCCGTGTCAGCTTTCAGTCATCGGCCCCGGCATGATCGCCTTCGTCTACAGCGGTACAACACTACAACCATCCTGGCATGGCTAGCAGCTGCCGGTCGTCATGGGAGACAAGATGTAGATCATGTATATGAGTTATTTGATGAAATGCATATGCTACGGGCACATAGGGTGGTAGCTACGAGACCACTACTCTCATGGCCGAGACGCAAGTGAGGCACCACGACATGTTGTTCGCATATAGAATACACATATGGTCTACTGGCATTTTCGCCATGCATGGACGAGGTAGGGTGACAGCACATACGGAGTTGGCACCTTCGTCGGCGGCCAAGGCAGCGGGGAGGGTCAACCAAACTCACGGAGTTTTTTGATAAGGGTGTTATTGATGAAATTACCAATGAAGTGGGTCTTGCTAGTTTTTGTATAGGAGAGGAAATTAAATATGTAGGGGAAGGTCGAATCTCGTCTTATTTATTCTTTTTTTATGTTATGTATCTGTGTTTTTATTCTCCCAGCAACGCCAAGCTCACCTTGGCAGCACAGGCGCACAGCAGGAGAAGCACGTTGCCGGCATCACGCGGCCATGTGCACGTTGCAGCATATATTGGACTACGTGGTGCACATTGCCTCGGCTGTGCAGCTGCCGAGGCCGTGGTTGCCGTCCACTTCATCAACAAAACCATCTGAATCAGTTAAAATCATGCCACGTCATCGGAAAACCACCAAAAGTGATATCAAGGATTAAAGTTATCCGGTTTGAAAAGTTAAGGGACAAAGTTTTAATGGTTTTGAAGTTAAGGGACCATTTTCTATACTTTGACATAGTTAAGGAACGAAAAATATACTTATCCCCTTTTCAAAATACCATCTACTTGAGGGAAGGAGAATAGGGGCGGG
>NC_041388.1:694174938-694213083 GCF_002162155.2 Triticum dicoccoides
CACCAGAAAAAAATACATAATTCATCAGAGATGAATAGAAGAAGTTGCGCGCGGAGCAGGTTTGTGGAATGAGTGAGATCTCACAATTCTCATTAAATTTGAATCCACGTTTAAATTTTTCTCCCATTGCAACGCACGGGCATGTTTGCTAGTGTATATATACCTCAGATGTCATTTACATTGGTGAAATAAGTTTACATACACAGAATAGGCATCAATGACGACTGCTTAATCAACCGGCATATATAATTGTACCCGCAAAAAAAAAACGGCATATATAATTGGGCGAACACACATCAATTGGAGGATCGATGGAGTTGGATCCGTGTGCGTGCGTGCGTGCGTGTATTTCACATGCATCATTTCCAGCAGAGGGTGACGTTGATGCTCAGGCCTTGGAGGGTGTTGTTGAGGGTGAGGGGGTCGTACACCACCGGCCCACCCAGCAGCTTGGCCTCGCACACCTGCAGCCGCAGCTGCGGCTTGTACATCATGGCGCCATAGACGGCGGCGACGGCGAGGAGCAGCATCACCACCGCCAGGATCGCCCACCAAAAGCTCTGCCGCTCGCCGCCGCGCCTCCCTGCCGCACCCCTCATCTCGGCCGATCTATTGGGTACTTGCTAGCTTTGGAGTGAGTCCGTCTATCTGCTCTGTATGCGATTCCCGACGGACGGAGAAACATCTATATAGATCTACCTGGTTGCTGTTGCGTGAGGTAAGGTGCTTCATTCGCCTGGAATCTTCTCTATGCTTGCTCGCTTAATCACATTGCTACTTTGCTTGGACGGCGGCCACCAGCTATGTCGATCGTCACGGCACTCCTGCACCCATGCATCCATGCATGAACTAGAGATCACTCCTGCACCCATGCATCCATCCATGGCAGAAAGATTCATAGTGCAGGAGCAAAAGATGATGTGGCTTGCTAGCTAGGGGAAAGTAACATGCATGACCAAGTAAGTAATCCTTCGTTGAAGCCTCCAAGCCACGTACAGCACCAACCTGCCTACTGTCCAAGCAAGAACTGGATACGTGCGTGTCCCCATTAATTGGATTTTGGATATTTTTTGCGAATACCCATTAATTGGATTTGAATTTGAATATGGCCACAAATTTATGAGCGCTGTCTTTTGCTTGCTGTTTTAGTTGTAGAATTTTTCAACTTTACATGAAAAAATCGACATAACCGTATAGTATCTTGTTCGGTCCAACGCAAGCCACACTCAGCCAGTTGGGAGAAAAGTAAAGACATAAGGTTTACTAATTCAGAAATGTTATTGGTACGCACAATTTCTACGCAAAACTTACGTACTGTGAGAGAGACAATAACCGTCTGGAGAAAGAGAGGGAATAACTGCCAGCAATTTGAACTAGTTCGCAAGATTTTTGTGCAACCAGTACGTAAGAATACCATTGCTCAAGTTAGTAATAGCACATTGCTCAAATTAGTTTCCCGCAAAAAAAAACTTGCTCAAATTAGTAAGAGTAATGCTACATGTACGGGGAGGTTGCATACGGATTTAACATACAGGCTGACTCGGAAGTGTAGGATTGGAAGATAGCGAGTGGGATTGGCCCCACCCCCATGAAATTCAGTGGGGGAGAAAGAATTAGTTGGAAAGTTTTGCAAAACATCCGTAAACACATGTATGTAGGATTATTGAATTTCCCGCGGGCCATTTCTTTTGGGCAGCTTAAAAAATAAGTTGCCTCTTCCCAGCTTCAAACAATGAGCCGCACCTAAATTTTTTTAAGGCTTCTAAATTAGTAATCACATAACAAGTTCAGAAACTTCAATGAATGAGAGAGGCGGCTTATAAGAAAAGCTGAGGAGGCGATATAATTAGTATGTAAACGCCTGTACATCTAGGATTGTTGAATTTCCCGCAAAAAAAAGGATTATTGAATTAGTTAATAGTTTACCCCACGACGGGAACACGTAGTAACCAAAACACACAGTACATAAATTCCTCATTCTTTAACTTATTGTCCTCGAGATTTCAGTCGCTATTTGATTTTTTTCGTCGGTCATCTGATCGTGAGGCCACTATCCTTGCGGTGACAATCTGGCACATTTGGGAAGCTAGGAATGCTGCTAGGAATGAAGCTGAGGCCCCTCATCCACGTGTTTCAGCTGCTAAGATACGTGCATATATGAAGATGATTATGATGCATCTTTTTAATCCAGTACCTGCTCATAGGCGTGAGACTCATGCTTCTAGCTCCAGTTGGTCTCCGCCGCCATCAGGTGCTGTTTTAATTTACTCTGATGCTGCTGTTTTTGCTAATCTCAACAAGGCTGGCTTGGGTGTGGTGGCGCTGGATCATGAGGGACAGTGCACCCTCGGTGCTCCGAGCCCCTTTTTGGAGATTTCGATCCAGAGATGGCAGAAGCCTTAGCGCTTCGCCGTGCGGTCTTTCTGGCTAGAGATGAACATTTCACGCATGTGACTTTCGTCTCTGACTGTCTCTCTCTGGTGCAACGAATCAGTTGTAATATTCGGGACTGTTCAAATGTGGGCTCTGTGGTTATGGATATCAAACAAGCGGCCCTAGCTTTCACACCTTCGGCCTTCAACCCTGTTCCTCGGCAATGTAATTTAGTGGCCAATGTTTTGGCCAACTCTTGTAAGAGTTCTAGTTTGTTCTTTATTTCGCATTCTGCTCTGGATTGTATCCGGAAGACCTTGTATGACTTTATTACTTAATTAATGAAATTCCGATGTTCTCTCAAAAAAAAGCATGGCTAGGATGTTAGAACTAATCTTGTTATTAGTGCGTACGATTAGATATGTTTATATCATGCTTGTAGTTGAGTTGCGGCTGTATGTGCACGTCAGGTTGTGTTCACGTGCACAAGGTAAAGCTAATTATGCATGGTAGTTAGATGCATGCGTTAAAGCTCCGCGAGTCCGACGGCCGAGTTGCGTGCAGGTAGAGATGGAGTAAGAATCGGACGCATAAGTTGTGGCATGCGCCAATTCAACTAGAGGCCTGCAAAAACTTGGAAGCGACTCAAGCAGGGACGTGTGGGATCCGGCTTGCCTGCTCCCTCCTCATGCTTCCATCCATGCTCCCACTTCATTCTACAGTTGTCTTTTTCTTTTTTTTCTTTCTAATCTAATCATCTCCCTTCCTCCTGATTTTAAGGGGTGAGGCCGGACCTTATTTTGTTCCAATCAAATCAAGCCACGTACGCGAAAGTACGGATGGGCACACGCCGGGAAAGCAGGCAAGTCTCGTCCGGAACGTGTGTGTGCTGTTAGTCAGTTGAGTAATAACCGGACCAAGCCAATGTGTGTGGCTGGCCGTTGTGTGTGCATGCATGGCAGAAATGGTGCGTGTGTGTGCATGCAGCTAGGTAGTTAGTTAGTGGGTCAAAGTAGTGGCGTGAGTTTAGATGGCATGGGTGCTTACCGTGTGTATAAATAATCATTTCAGTCAATGAGTAAAGAGGCCGGAAGGGCTGAGAAAAGATGTAGCACTTGTAATTGCCAAGGAAGTGCCTCACCGCAAAGCTGGCTCGTTTTCTTCCTTGGTACATGCGTGTGAGTGTGTGTGTCCTCGTGTGCATCAGAGTATTCTTGCGAGGAACTATAAAAGAGAGAGGATATAGTTGTGTGAGATAGAGGAAGAAGAAAGCGGCACTGCAAGAAGAGGCAGCACCAACATAGGAGGAGGTGGTGTCGATGGCGGATGGCCTATAGGAAGGGATGCCGTCAGGGCATTTGAGGCTCTTATTGGGCCCTTCCCTGCAGTTGAGGTAGAAGACGCCTGGCGGGTAGCCACCGTGAAGGTCGATCTACCGGAACATGACGGCGGCACAGTCGGTGCCTTTGACATCGTTGATATAGTCTGCGTATGGGCACGCGAAAGCCTTGAACGCCACGCAACACGGCGCCGGATCGAGCGGGGGCCACCTGCAACGGCTCGTCAACACTGTTGAACTGTTGAGTAAATAGGCAATTTCTCGATTAAATTAATCCACAAATAAATCACTAGCATGGCATTGACACAAATAAACGCATACTGATATTTAGTCAAGCTAGCACATAGTACACTAATTGCGGAAAGATCTACGTATAACGCTAGCATGGCTAAAACAGAAAACAGTAGGAACGGGATAAACAAGTTATAGCCTCCAGTAGGCCATGCAGAGGCCGCGGCTTTGGTGGCAGCAGCGGCGTCCTCGGCGGCCTTCTTGTCGGCTTCAGCTTTCTCGGCGGCGGTGGACATGGTGATGATGAAGGCGACGCAGATGTAGAGGAAGTAGATGATCAGAAGCGAGCAGTCGCGTAATCGCTGCCCAAAAACCTATTCACCCCTCACCCCGTACAGGAATCAGAAGGGCGTGGATTCGGAGACCTGCTCTCCCGTCGACCGTGTACGCGGCGGACGGGATGGAGTCACCGGCGGCAGCAGCAGCAAGGGAACGACGGTGGGCGTGCGCGTGGGAGCAGATGTGATCTGTTCGTGGTCGCTAGGGTTAGGAGACACCGCACATTTATATAGGTGCAGCCGCGTGGAGAGACGTGGGATCGACCCACGTCCGAGTCCGTGACACCCGATCCGACGTCTCAGATCGTGGCCCAGCTGTCAGAGAACTCTCCGTTAGTGACTGGCAAAAATAAGCGCGTAAGTGTGAGCTCGGCTCGGCTCAATCCCGCAACCCGCGGCGCGGCGCGGCGTGACGAGGCGTGTCGTGGCGAGGCGGGCGGCGGAGGAGGAGTGCGCGAGGGCCTCTTCTCTTCTCAAGCTCCAATAGCATATAGAAGAGAAACCCTTATAAGGAGGTCCAACTCCTCTTCCATTTCTGGGGTGGGACTAAACTTCCCACTACACCTAGTGCCATATAACCCACATGGGCCCTTAGAAATTTTTCAGAAATTGCTATATGGGCCTAGAGCCCATCTCAAATTTTAGCAATCCCCCACCAGATCTCGAGGGCCCATTGTGCCCTCTGTTCCAATTACTGTTTCGATATACCAGTGTTTCAGTGAAGACCTGTTAAGGTTGAGCTTCACCAAGAGCAAGTAGTTACACTCCTTCACAACTGAACAATGAACTATGCCTTGAATTGTCAGTTTGGCGTAAAGAAGTTTCACCACATGTCTTACTAGTACTAGGCTGCCGAAGGCTGACCCCTCGGGTGGAGCATATAAGTCACACTCCTGGCCTATTCATGAGCTTACTAGAGATCACCCCAATCTCATAGACTGTGACCAGCAGTCGGGCTCATATGGGTGTGTTCCTCCAAAGATCGCTCTGTAGGATAGCATCGTGCTTATATAAGCTTCGGAACACATTAAGACAGTAGTCATCCTACCATACAGTATCGAGAGTATTGCATCTCCAAAGGAGTGGGTTAGTATAGTTACTCTCCTCAGTTCACCACTGGCTTGTTTTTCCAGGTCCTAATTCACGGGATCTCCGATCACATAGGTTGGGTTACTACCATGGCAACTCATGTGGGTCTCATACCCATCTCCCTCGATGCATTATCTATCACTACACGTGATAGCCCTTTCGTAAAGGGATCTGCCAGATTTTTAGCCGTATGGACATACTCCAATGCTATCACTCCGGAGTTTCTTAATTTTCTGACAGCCTTTAATCTCATTCTTATGTGTTTGTTGGACTTCATGTTGTCCTTTGAACTTTTCACCTTGGTGATGACAGTCTGATTATCACAGTTCATAAGGATAGCCAGAACCGATTATCAACCAATGGCAAGTCCATCAAAAGATCTCAAAGCCATCCTGCTTCGACACCAGATGTGTCTAATGTTGTTAATTCTGCTTCCATTGTCGATCTCGTTAAGATCATTTGCTTGCAAGACTTTCAGGAAACAGCGCCACCTCCAAGAGTAAATATATACCGAGTTGTGGCCTTCATCTCATCAGCATCAGAGATCCAATTTGCATCACTATACCCTTCAAGTACCGACGGGTACCCGGTATACTGAAGTCCATAGTTCATAGTACCTTTCAGATAGTGCATAACTCTTTCAACAGCATGCCAATGTACATCACCCGGTTTGGAAACAAACCGGCTCAGTTTGCTCACAGCAAACGCGATGTCAGGCCTCGTTGCGCTCGCTAGGTACATCAGTGAACCAATGATTTGAGAGTATCTCAATTGATCTATAGTCGTGCCTTTGGACTTCCGAATCAACACGCTAGGATCATATGGTGCTTGAGATGGTGTGCAGTCCGAATATCCAAAACAACTCAACACCTTCTCAACATAGTGGGATTGCAGAAGTGTAATCCCACCCTCATTATCTCTTAGTAGCTTGATGTTCAAGATAACATCAGCCACACCAAGGTCTTTCATCTCAAAGTTCTCAGACAGAAACGACTTGACCTCCTCAATGACTTTGAGGTTGGTTCCGAATATCAGTATGTCATCAACATACAAGCACATTATAACTCCTTCGCCACCACCATGGCGATAGTATACACATTTGTCAACCTCATTAACAACGAAACCAACAGATGTCAGAGTTGTATTAAACTTAACATGCCATTTCTTAGGTGCTTGCTTCAGGTCATATAAAGATTTCAACAACCTACACACATTTCTTTTTTGACCATCTATCACAAAGCCATCTGGCTGTTACATATAGATTTCCTCATTTAGCTCTCCATTCAGAAAAGTCGTCTCAACATCCATCTGGTGGACGAGAAGACCATGCGAGGCCTACAACGAGAGTAATACTCTAATGGTGGTCAGTCTAGCCACAGGTGAATAAGTATCAAAGAAATCTTCCTCTTCTTTCTGGTCATAACCTTTGGCCACAAGCCTAGCCTTTTACTTTTCAATCGTACCATCGGGCCTATGCTTCTTTTTGAACACCCACTTACATCCCAATGGTTTGCAACCACAGGGACGCTCGGTGATCTCCCATGTCCCGTTAGCCATGATGGAATCCATCTCATTACGGACCGCATCCTTCCAGTAGTCAGCTTCTGGAGAGGCATACGCTTCTGAAATAGAAGTAGGAGTATCATCCACGAGGTACACGAAGAAATCAACGCCAAAGGTCTTTGCAGTCCTTTGTCTCTTGCCCCTACCATGGGTTTCCTCGTCATCCTCCTCGGGATTTTCATCTTGTGTTTGTTCATAATATTCCATAGGGATGGCAGGTTCAGGAGTCTCCTCAGATTTCTGTCTAGAAGTGCTTTGCATATCTCTCATAGGAAAAATATCCTCAAAGAATGTAGCATCCTTAGACTCCATAATTGTACCGACCTTCTGGTCAGGTACCTCAGATTTCACTACTAGAAATCTATAGCCAACGTTGTTCTTAGCGTAGCCCAAATTAACGCAGTCCACAGTCTTTGGTCCAAGCTTACACTTTTTGGGGATCGGCACATTGACTTTCGCCAAACAGCCCTAAGTACGCAAGTACGAGAGTGTTGTACTTCTCTTTGCCCATTTCTCATAGGGAGTGATCTCATTATCCTTTGTCAGAACTTTATTCAGGATATGACATGTCATCAATATAGCCTCCCCCCACCATGCCTTGGATAAACCCGATGTATCTAACATGGCATTAACCAAATCAGTTAGAGTACGGTTTTCCGCTCGGAAACCCCGTTTGACTCGGATGAATAGGGAGGCGTCCTCTCATGAATAATGCCATGTTCCGCACAGAAGGAATCAAACAGACTCGAGAAGTACTCTCCACCACAATCTGACCGGACTCGTTTAATTTTCTTTTCAAGTTGATTCTGAACTTCTGCCTTATAGATTTTACAGTAGTGTAGAGCCTCATCTTTAGTATTTAACAGATACACATAGCAATATCTAGTGGAATCATCTATCAATGTCATGAAGTATTTCTTTCCACCTTTAGTCAACACACCATTCATCTCACAAAGATCAGAATGTATGAGTTCTAATGGTGCCAAGTGTCTCTCCTCCGCGGCCTTGTGAGGCTTGCGAGATTGCTTAGCTTGCACACATGAAAGACACTTAGAACCTTTGGCTAAAGTAAAACTCGGGATTAAATCCAACTTGGCTAGCCGCGTCATAACACCGAAACTAATGTGACAAAGACGTGAATGCCAAACTTCAGATTCATTAACATCCGAATGAACATGGTTCACGACTTTATTACAAAAATCTGCGAGGGAAAGGCGGAACATCCCTCCGCTCTCATAACCTTTTCCAACAAAGAGTCCATATTTCATAACAACTAATTTATTAGACTCGAAAACCAACTTAAAGCCTTCTCTACATAGAAGGGAGCCACTAATGAGGTTCTTCTTGATGGTGGGGACATGCTGCACGTTCTTCAGCTGCATGATCCTTCCCGAAGTAAACTTCAGATCGACCATGCCAACACCATGAACAGAAGCACTCGCGCCATTCCCCATCAATACGGACCCGTGGCCTGTGACCTGGTAAGAAGTGAACAATGAAATATCAGCACACACATGTACACCTGCACCTGTGTCCACCCACCAATCGGTGGGCTGAAACACTGAAAAAACAGTAAATAAATTACCGTACCCAGGTGCACCATTCTCATTGTTGTCCACAATCATGTTGACGGACTTGGAGTCCTGTCCTAACATCTTGTACTTGTTTGGGCACTTGTTGGCCCAATGTTCAACCAAACCACAAGTAAAGCATCCCTCATCCTTCTTGTTCTTCTTGAAGGTCTTCTTACCCTTCTTCTTAAAGTCGGTATTGTGTTGGACACCATTCTTTCCCTTGGGCTTGTGGGAGTTGAAGTTCTTCTGGTTCACCATGTTGGCGACAGAAGTCCCTTCTGCCCCTTTTTCGTGCGAGTCCTTTGCCCTTAAATTCTACTTAACACTCAAATGGCCAATGACATCCTCCACAGAGAATTCACGCCTCTGATGTTTCAGAGTGGTGGCAAAGTTCCTCCAGGAATTAGGGAGCTTAGCGATTATGCAGCCCGCGACAAACTTTTCCGGTAACTCACACTTCAGAAGTTCAAGCTCCTTAACAATGCATATTATCTCATGAGCCTGCTCCAATACAAGACGGTTTTCAACCATCTTGTAATCGTGGAACTGCTCTATAATATACATCTCGCTCCCGGCATCGGTAGTCCTTGGCGACATGCACATGTAAATATGCGTCGACCAGTTTATCTCCGATCATGCTAAGAACTGCTCCGAGGAACACAACAGTGGCCTCCTTGAACGCCTTCTCCTGTTCAGGAGCAATCGTTCCCGTGGAGACATCGGTGACCCAGAACACGTTCATAGCCATGAGCCATGAAGTGGTCTTAGTCTGCAAACGCTTAAAATACGAACCAGTAAAATTATCCGGTTTCAGTGCTGCGGCAAAGCCGCTTGCCGAAAAATTCCTACACATAATAGGTTTTTGGATTGTTGAGTAAACAGGCAATTTCTCAATTAAATTAATCCACGAGTAAATCACTAGCATTGCATTGACACAAATAAATGCATACTAATATTCAGTCAAGCTAGCACATACTATGCTAATTGCAGAAAGATCTACGTATAACGCTAGCATGGCTAAAACGGAAAACAGTAGGAGCGGGATAAACGAGTTATACCCTCTAGTAGGCCATGCAGAGGCCGCGGCTTTGGTGGTAGCAGCGGCATCCTCGGCGGCCTTCTTGTCGGCTTCAGCTTTCTCGGCGGCGGCACGTTCGGCGGCGGTGGACATGGTGATGATGAAGGCGACGCGGACGTAGAGGAAGTAGACGATCAGAAGCGAGCAGTCGCGTAATCGCTGCCCCAAAACCTATTCGCTCCTCACCCCGTACAGGAACCAGAAGGGCGTGGTCTCGGAGACCTGCTCTCCCGTCGACCGTGTACGCGGCGGACAGGATGGAATCACCGGCGGCAGCAGTGATACATCTCCAACGTATCTATAATTTTGTATTGCTCCGTGCTATATTATCTACTGTTTTGGACAATATTGGGCTTTATTATCCATTTTTATATTATTTTTGGGACTATCCTATTAACCGGAGGCCAGCCCAGAATTGCTGTTTTTTTGCCTGTTTTAGGGTTTCAAAGAAAAGGAATATCAAACGGAGTCCAAACGGAATGAAACCTTCGGGAACGTGGTTTTCTCAACGAATAAGACCAGATAGACTTGGACCCTACATCAAGAAAAGAAAGAGGAGGCCACGAGGTAGGGGGGCGCGCCTGCCTACCCTAGGCGCGCCCTCCACCCTCGTGGGCCCCCTGTTGCTCCACCGACGTACTCCTTCCTCCTATATATATCCACATACCCTCAAACGATCAGATACGGAGCCAAAACCCTAATTCCACCGCCGTAACTTTCTGTATCCATGAGATCCCATCTTGGGGCATGTTTCGGAGCTCCGCTGGAGGGGGCATCGATCATGGAGGGCTTCTACATCAACACCATAGCCCCTCCGATGAAGTGTGAGTAGTTTACCTCAGACCTACAGGTCCATAGTTAGTAGCTAGATGGATTCTTCTCTCTTTTTGGGTCTCAATACAACGTTCTCCCCCTCTCTTGTGGAGAACTATTTGATGTAATCTTCTTTTTGCGGTGTGTTTGTCGAGACCAATGAATTGTGGGTTTATGATCAAGTCTATCTATGAATAATATTTGAATCTTCTCTGAATTCTTTTATGTATGATTGGTTATCTTTGCAAGTCTCTTCGAATTATCAGTTTGGTTTGGCCTACTAGATTGATCTTTCTTGCAATGGGAGAAGTGCTTAGCTTTGGGTTCAATCTTGCGGTGTCCTTTGCCGGTGACAGTAAGGGAAGCAAGGCACGTATTGTATTGTTGCCATCAAGGATAACAAGATGGGGTTTTCTTCATATTGCATGAGTCTATACCTCTACATCATGTCATCTTGCTTAATGCGTTACTCTGTTCTTAACTTAATACTCTAGATGCATGCTTGATAGCGGTTGATGAGTGGAGTAATAATAGTATATGCAGGCAGGAGTCGGTCTACTTGTCTCGGACGTGATGCCTATATACATGACTCAATTCTGTCAATTGCTCAACAGTAATTTGTTCACCCACCGTAGAATACTTATGCTCTCGAGAGAAGCCACTAGTGAAACCTATGGCCCCCGGGTCTATCTTTATCATATTGATCTCCTATTACTTAGTTATTTCCTTTGCTATTTACTTTGCCTTTATTTTACTTTGCATCTTTTATCATAAAAATACCAAAAATCTTATCTTATCATATCTATCAGATCTCACTCTCGTAAGTGGCCTTATAGGGATTGACAACCCTTATTTGCGTTGGTTGCGAGGATTTATTTGTTTTGTGCAGGTACGAGGGAATCGTGCGTAGCCTCCTACTGGATTGATACATTGGTCCTCAAAAACTGAGGGAAATACTTACGCTACTTTGCTGCATCATCCCTTCCTCTTCGGGGAAAACCAACGCAGTGCTCAAGAGGTAGCAAGAAGGATTTCTGGCGCCGTTGCCGGGGAGGTCTATGCAAAAGTCAACATACCAAGTACCCATCACATACCCTTATCTCCCGCATTACAATATTTGCCATTTGCCTCTCATTTTCCTCTCCCCCCACTTCATCCTTTCCGTTTTATTCGCCCTCTCTCTCTCTCCTCCCCCCTCTCTATTTGCCTCTTTTTGCCTGCTTGCTTTCTGTTTGCTTGTGTGTTAGTTTGTTTGCTTGTCGTTATGGCTAGTCACTTATCTTCTCCGTTATCCCCCGAGAATGAAATTGTAAATTTTAAGCAAAGGGAGGGAGAAAATCTAAAAGATGCTTGGTATAGAATTTTCAATGCTCAAAATAGATCTACTAGGAAGCAATCCACTTCCGTTCTCCTTCGCAATTTTCATGTAGGCATTACTCCTTGGCACCGTTATGTTCTTGATACTATTACCAGAGGGAACTTTTTGGGTAGCCATACTTTTGATTCTTATAATGCTATGTTAGATTTATTTGGCTCACCCCCTCTCTTGGTTAATGGAACTATATTAACTTTGGAGCATGTAATACAAAGGCTTGAAATTATTGAAAATAAGATTGCTACCGTAGAATTAATTGAAAATTTGGATAAAAAGATCCACAGCCGAATCTCTCAATATGGATCTAAAGTATGAGTTACTTTGAAAGATATTAAAGAAAAGGAACCCATAGTTAATGAGAAAATAAATCACGATTCCATTAGGATCGATAAACTTGAGAATATTATTACTAACTTGGGAACCGCTTTTTCTTCCGTAAAGAACACTCCAAGTCCTTCTACTAAAGTTGCCAAGCTTATGTACGTTCCTAAAAATAAGGGTCCTCTAGTAAGGATGCGGATCTCAAATCTATAAGTATTCATCCCAATCTTTTTGCTATCATTAAGGAACCATTTGTTACGAATGAATGTTTTGATCTTGTGCCTAAAAGTTTGATAATTAATAAAAAGAAAGAAATTCCTAAAGATGGTATATGCCTTATTGAAGAATTGCCTACCAAAGATGGCAATACCTAGATCTATTCTTGCTTGTTATGCCTAGCTAGGGGCGTTAAACGATAGCGCTTGTTGGGAGGCAACCCAACTTTATTTTTATTCCTTGCTTTTTGATCCTGCTTAGTAATAAATAATTTATCTAGCCTCTGTTTTGGTTGTGTTTTTTGTGTTTAATTACTGTTTGTGCCAAGTAGAACCGTTGGGAAGACTTGGGGAAAGTCTTGTTGAACTTGCTGTAAAAAACAGAAACTTTAGCGCTCACGAGAACTGCTGTCATTTTTATTTGGAAAGTGCTATTTAGTTAATTATTTTTGCAGATGATTAATATATAAATACCTCACGTCCAGAAATTTATTTAGAATTTTTGGGGTTCCAGATCTTGCACTAGCTACAGATTACTATAGACTGGTTTGTTTTTTTACAGATTCTGTTTTTCGTGTGTTATTTGCTTATTTTGATGAATCTATGGCTAGTAAAATAGTTTATAAACCATAGAGAAGTTGGAATAAATTAGGTATAACACCAATATAAATAAAGAATGAGTTCATTACAGTACCTTGAAGTGGTCTTTTATTTTCTTTCGCTAACGGAGCTCACGAGATTTTCTACTTTAAGTTTTGTGTTGTGAAGTTTTCAAGTTTTGGGTAAAGATTTGATGGATTATGGAACAAGGAGTGGCAACAGCCTAAGCTTGGGGGTGCCCATGGCACCCCCAAGATAATCTAAGGACACCTAAAAGCCAAAGCTTGGGGATGCCCCGGAAGGCATCCCCTCTTTCGTCTACTTCTATCGGTAACTTTACTTGGAGCTATATTTTTATTCGCCACATGATATGTGTTTTGCTTGGAGCGTCTTGTATTATTTGATTCTTTATTTGTTAGTTTACCACAATCATCCTTGCTGTACACACCTTTTGAGAGAGACATACATGATTTAGAATTTGTTAGAATACTCTATGTGCTTCGCTTATATCTTTTGAGTTATATAGTTTTGCTCTAGTACTTCGCTTATATCTTTTAGAGCACAGTGGTGGATTTGTTTTATAGAAACTATTGATCTCTCTTGCTTCACTTAGATTATTTTGAGAGTCTTAAATAGCATGGTAATTTGCTTAAAATCTTAATATGCTTGGTATACAAGATTAATAATAAAACTTTCTTATGAGTGTGTTGAATACTATGATAAGTTTGATACTTGATAATTGTTTTGAGATAAAAGATGGTGATATTAAAGTTGTGCTAGTTGAGTAGTTGTGAATTTGAGAAATACTTGTGTTGAAGTTAGTGATTCCCGTAGCATGCACGTATGGTGAACCGTTATGTGATGAAGTCGGAGCATGATTTATTTTTTGATTGCCTTCCGTATGAGTGGCGGTCGGGGATGAGCGATGGTCTTTTCCTACCAATCTATCGCCCTAGGAGCATGCGCGTAATACTTTGCTTTGATAACTTGTAGATTTTTGCAATAATTATATGAGTTCTTTATGACTAATATTGAGTCCATGAATTATACGCACTCTCACCCTTCCACCTTTGCTAGCCTCTCTAATACCGCGCACCTTTTGCTGGTATCATATGCTACGTCTTGAGCTTGCGTTGGTTTTCCCCGAAGAGGAAGGAATGATGCAGCAGAGTAGCGTAAGTATTTCCCTCAGTTTTTGAGAACCAAGGTATCAATCCAGTAGGAGCCCACGCTCAAGTCCATCGTACCTGCACAAAGCGATAGCTACTCGCAACCAACGCGATTAGGGGTTGTCAAGCCCTTCACGGTCACTTACGAGAGTGAGATCTGATAGATATAATATTTTTGGTATTTTTGATATAAAGATGCAAGGTAAAAAGTAAAGGCAAAGTAAAAAAGCAAGACAATATAAAGTTATGGAGATTGATATGATGAGAATAGACCCCGGGGCCATAGGTTTCACTAGTGGCTTCTCTCAAGAGCATAAGTATTCTACGGTGGGTGAAAAAATTACTGTTGAGCAATTGATAGAATTGAGCATAATTATGACAATATCTCGGCATGATCATGTATATAGGCATCACGTCCGTGACAAGTAGATCGAAACAATTCTGCATCTACTACTATTACTCCACTCATCAACCGCTATCCAGCATACATCTAGAGTATTAAGTTAAAAACAGAGTAACGCCTTATGCAAGATGACATGATGTAGAGAGATAAATTCATGCAATATGAAATAAACCCCATCTTGTTATCCTCGATGGCAATGATACAATATGTGCCTTGCTGCCCCTTCTGTCACTGGGTAAGGACACCGCAAGATCGAACCCAAAGCTAAGCACTTCTCCCATGGCAAGAACTACCAATCTAGTTGGCCAAACCAAACAGATAATTCGAAGAGACTTGCAAAGATAACCAATCATACATAAAAGAATTCATAGAAGATCCAAATATTATTCATAGATAGACTTGATCATAAACCTACAATTCATTGGTCTCAACAAACACACCGCAAAAAGAAGATTACATCGAATAGATCTCCACAAGAGAGGGGGAGAACTTTGTATTGAGATTCAAAGAGAGAGAAGAAGCCATCTAGCTACTAACTATGGACCCGAAGGTCTGAGGTAAACTACTCACACTTCATCGGAGGGGCTAGGATGATGTAGAAGCCCTCTGTGATGACGGCCCTCTTTCGGCGGAGCTCCGGAACAGGCCCATAGATGGGATCTCATGGATACAGAAAGTTGCTGCGGTGGAATTAGGTTTTTGGCTCCTGTTCTGATCATTTGGGGGTACGTGTGTATATATAGGAGGAAGGAGTACGTCGGTGGAGCACCGAGGGTCCCACGAGGCAGGGAGGCGCGCCTAGGGGGGGTGCCCCCCACCCTCGTGGCCTCCTCTTTGATCCCTTGCAGTAGGGTCCAAGCTCCTGGATCACGTTTGGTGAAAAAATCACGTTCCCGAAGATTTTATTCCGTTTGGACTCCGTTTGATATTCTGTTTATCCGAAACACTGAAGTAGGCAAAAAACAGCAATTCTGGGCTGGGCCTCCGGTTAATAGGTTAGTCCCAAAAATAATATAAAAGTGGAAAATAAAGCCCAATATAGTCCAATACAGTAGATAATATAGCATGGAGCAATAAAAAATTATAGATACGTTGGAGACGTATCAGGCATCCCCAAGCTTAATTCCTGCTCGTCCTCGAGTAGGTAAATGATAAAAAGAGAACTTTTGATGCAGAGTGCTACTTGGCATAATTTCAATGAAAATCTTCTTAATTGTGGTATGAATATTCAGATTAGAAAGATTCAAGACAAAAGTTTATATTGACATAGAAAATAATAATACTTCAAGCATACTAACAAAGCAATTATGTCTTCTCATAATAACATGGCCAAAGAAATTTATCCCTACAAAATCATATAGTCTGGCTATGCTCCATCTTCCCCACACAACGTATTTAAATCATGCACAACCCCGATGACAAGCCAAGCAATTGTTTCATACTCTAACTTTTTCAAAACCTTTTCAATCTTCACGCAATACATGAGCGTGAGCCATGGATATAGCACTATAGGTGGAATAGAATGGTGGTTGTGGAGAAGACAAAAAAGGAGAAGATAGTCTCACATCAATTAGGCGTATCAAAGGGCTATGGAGATGCCCATCAATAGATATCAATGTGAGTGAGTAGGGATTGCCATGCAACGAATGCACTAGAGCTATAAATGTATGAAAGCTCAACAAAAGAAACTAGTGGGTGTGCATCCAACTTGCTTGCTCATGAAGACCTAGGGCAATTTGAGGAAGCCCATCATTGGAATATACAAGCCAAGTTCTATAATGTAAAATTCCCACTAGTATATGAAAGTGACAACATATGAGACTCTCTATATGAAGAACATGGTGCTACTTTGAAGCACAATATATGAGACTCGCTATATCATGGTGCTACTTTGAAGAACAAGTGTGGAAAAAGGATAGTAGCATTGCCCCTTTTTTATTTATTTATTTTTTTGGGCCTTCTTTTTTTTTCTTTGGCCTTTCACTTTTTTTATTTGGGACAATGCTCTATTGAATGATGACCATCACACTTCTATTTATTTACAACTCAATGACTACAACTCGATACTAAAACAAAGTATGACTCTATATGAATGCCTCCGACGGTGTACCGGGATATGCAATGAATCAAGAGTGACAAGTATGAAATAATTATGAACGGTGGCTTTGCCACAAATACTATGTCAACTACATGATCATGCTAATCAATATGACAATGATGGATGTGTCATGATGAACTAGATGGTGGAAAGTTGCATGGCAATATATCTCGGAATGGCTATGGAAATGCCATAATAGGTAGGTATGGTGGCTGTTTTGAGGAAGGTATATGGTAGGTGTATGATACCGGCGAAAGTTGCGCGGTGTTAGAGAGGCTAGCAAAGGTGGAAGGGTGAGAGTGCGTATAATCCATGGACTCAACATTAGTCATAAAGAACTCATATACTTATTGCAAAAATTTAGAAGTTATCAAAGCAAAGTATTACACGCATGCTCCTAGGGGGATAGATTGGTAGGAACAGACCATCGCTCATCCCCAACCGCCACTCATAAGGAAGACAATCAATAAATAAATCATGCTCCGACTTCATCACATAACGGTTCACCATACATGCATGCTACGGGAATCACAAACTTCAACACAAGTATTCTTTAAATTCACAACTACTCAACTAGCATGACTTTAATATTATCACCTCCATATCTCAAAACAATTATCATGCTTCAATATTTTCTTAGTATTCAACACACTCAAAAGAAAGTTTCACAAATCTTGAATACCAAGCATATTATTATTAGGCAAATTACCATGCTATTAAGAGACTCTCAAATTAATTTAAGTGAAGCATGAGAGATCAATAGTTTCTTTAAAACGAATCCACCACCGCGCTCTAAAAGATCTAAGTGAAGCACATAGAGCAAAATTATCTAGCTCAAAAGATACAAGTGAAGCACATAGAGCAAAATTATCTAGTTCAAAAGATATAAGTGAAGCACACAGAGCAAAATTATCTAGCTCAAAGGATATAAGTGAAGCACATAGAGCAAAATTATCTAGCCCAAAGGATATAAGTGAAGCACATAGAGTATTCTATCAAATTTTAATTCATGTATGGCTCTCTCAAAAGGTGTGTACAGCAATGATGATTGTGGCATACTAACAAACAAAGACACAAATAAAACAAGATGCTCCAAGCAAAACACATATCATGTTGGTGAATAAAAATATAGCTCCAAGTAAATTACCGATGGAAGTGGACGAAAAGAGGGGATGCCTTCCGGGGCATCCCCAAGCTTTGACTTTTTGGTGTCCTTGGATTATCTTTGGGGTTCCATGGGAATCCCCAAGCTTAGGCTCTTGCCACTCCTTGTTCCATGATCCATCAAAAGAATTCACCCAAAACTTGAAAACTTCACAACACAAAACTCAAAATAGAAAACTCGTGAGCTCCGTTAGCGAAAGAAAACAAAAGACCACTTCAAGGTACTGTAATTAACTAATTCTTTATTTATATTTGTGTTAAACCTACTGTATTCCAACTTCTCTATGGATTATAAACTATTTTACTAGCCATAGATTCATCAAAATAAGCAAACAACACACGAAAAACAGAATCTATCAAAAACAGAACAGTCTGTAGTAATCTGTAGCTAGCGCAAGATCTGGAACCCAAAAAATTCTAAAATAAATTGCTGGACGTTAGAAATTAATCTATTAATCATGTCCAAAAATAATTAACTAAATAGCACTCTTCAAATAAAAATGACAGCAGTTCTTGTGAGCGCTAAAGTTTCTGTTTTTTACAGCAAGTTCAACAAGGCTTTCCCCAAGTCTTCCCAACGGTTCTACTTGGCACAAACAGTAACTAAACACGAAAAAACACAACCAAAACAGAGGCTAAATAATTTATTTATTACTAAGCAGGAGAAAAAAGCAATAAATAAAAATAAAATTGGGTTGCCTCCCAACAAGCGCTATCGTTTAACGCCCCTAGCTAGGCATAACAAGCAAGGATAGATCTAGGTATTGCCATCTTTGGTAGGCAATCCATAAGTGGCTCTAATGATAGTTTCATATGGTAATTTTATTTTCTTTCTTGGAAAGTGTTCCATGCCCTTTTTTAATGGAAATTGAAATCTAATATTCCCTTCCTTCATATCAATAATCGCACCAACCGTTCTAAGGAAAGGTCTACCAAGAATAATAGGGCAAGAAGGATTGCAATATATATCAAGAACAATGAAATCTATGGGCACATAATTCCTATTTGCAACAATAAGAACATCATTAATTCTTCCCATAGGTTTCTTAATAGTGGAATCCGCAATATGCAAGTTTAGAGAGCAATCATCAAAATTACGGAAATCTAGTAAATCACACAAAGTCTTGGGAATTGTAGAGACACTAGCACCCAAATCACACAAAGAATAAAGCTCATGATCTTTAATTTTAATTTTAATAGTTGGTTCCCACTCATCATAGAGTTTTCTAGGGATAGAAACTTTCAACTCAAGTTTTTATTCATAAGATTGCATCAAGGCATCAACAATATGTTCGGTGAAGGCTTTATTTCGACTATAAGCATGTGGAGAATTTAGCATGGATTGCAACAAGGAAATACAATCAATCAAAGAGCAATTTTCATAATTAAATTCCTTGAAATCCAATATAGTGGGTTTAGCAACATATAGATTTTTATTTCTTTCAATCCCACTTTCATCAATTTCATCATTAAGATCTAAACACTCTGAATTTTTAGAACGCCTTCTAGGTAAAGGAAGATCATATTCAGTTTCATCAAGATTCATATTGCAAAATAAAGATTTAATTGGAGACACATCAATAACTTTTAGATCTTCATCTTGATTTTCATAGGAATTGGAAGAACACACTTTAATAAAGGCATCTTTGGAAGCACGCATCCTAGCGGTTCTTTCCTTACACTCATCAATTGAAATTCTCATGGCTTTAAGAGACTCATTAATATCATCCTTAGGTGGAATAGTTCTAAGTTTCAAAGCATCAACATCAAGAGAAATTCTATCAACATTCCTAGCCAAATCATCAATCTTAAGCAATGTTTCTTCAATCATAGCATTAAAATTCTTTTGCGAAGAAATAAATTATTTAATATTAGATTCAAAATCAGAGGGCATCTTATTATAATTTCCATAAGAGTTGTTGTAGGAATTCCCATAATTATTAGAATCATTACTAGGATATGGCCTAGGATTAAAATTCCCTCTATAAGTGTTGTTACCAAAATTATTCTTACCAACAAAATTCACATCCATAGATTCATTGTTATTCTCAATCAAAGTATACAAAGGCATATCATTAGGATCAGAAGAAACACTCTTAGTAGCAAATAATTTCATAAGTTCATCCATCTTTCCACTCAACACATTAATTTCTTCTATCGCATGCACTTTTTTATTAGAAGTTCTTTCAGTATGCCATTGAGAATAATTAACCATAATATTATCTAGGAGTTTAGTAGCATCTCCTAAAGTGATTTCCATAAAAGTGCCTCCCGCGGCTGAATCTAACAGATTTCTAGAAGCAGAGTTCAATCCGGCATAAAAATTTTGTATAATCATCCACAAATTCAAACCATGAGTAGGGCAATTACGTATCATTAATTTCATTCTCTCCCAAGCTTGTGCAAGATGTTCATGATCAAGTTGTTTAAAGTTCATTATATCGTTTCTAAGAGAGGTGATCTTAGCGGGAGGAAAATACTTAGAGATAAAAGCATCTTTGCACTTGTTCCATGAATCAATACTATTCTTAGGCAAAGACGAAAACCAAGCTTTAGCACGATCTCTAAGCGAAAAAGGAAATAGCTTCAATTTAACGACATCATTATTGACATCTTTTTTCTTTTGCATATCACATAGATCAACGAAGCTATTCAGATGAGTAGCGGCATCTTCACTAGGAAGGCCGGCGAATTGATCTTTCATAATAAGATTCAACAAAGCAGTATTAATTTCACAAGATTCAGCATCGGTAAGAGGAGCAATCGGAGTGCTAAGGAAATCATTATTATTGGTATTGGTGAAGTCACACAATTTGGTAGTATCTTGAGCCATCGCGACAAACAAGCAATCTAACACACGAGCAAACAAAAAGCAAGCGGACAAAAGAGGCAAACAGAGAGGGAGGATAGAGAGAGAGGGCAAATAAAACGGCAAGGGTGAATTGGGGGGAGAGGAAAACGAGAGGCAAATGGCAAATAATGTAATGCAAGAGATAGGGATTGTGATGGGTACTTGGTATATTGACTTTTTGTGTAGACTCCCCGGCAACGGCGCCAGAAATCCTTCTTGCTACGTCTTGAGCTTGCGTTGGTTTTCCCCGAAGAGGAAGGGATGATGAAGCAGAGTAGCGTAAGTATTTCCCTCGGTTTTTGAGAACCAAGGTATCAATCCAGTAGGAGTCCACACTCAAGTCCCTTGTACCTGCACAAAGCGATAGCTACTCGCAACCAACGCGATTAGGGGTTGTCAAGCCCTTCACGGTCACTTACGAGAGTGAGATCTGAAAGATATAATATTTTGGTATTTTTGATATAAAGATGCAAAGTAAAAAGTAAAGGCAAAGTAAAAAGCAAAACAATATTAAAGTGATGGAGATTGGTATGATGAGAATAGACCTGGGGGCCATAGGTTTCACTAGTGGCTTCTCTCAAGAGCATAAGTTTTCTAATGTGGGTGAACAAATTACTGTTGAGCAATTAATAGAATTGAGCATAATTATGAGAATATGTAGGCATGATCATGTATATAGGCATCACATCCGTGACAAGTAGATCAAAACGATTCTGCATCTACTATTATTACTCCCCTCATTGACCGCTATCCAGCATGCATCTAGAGTATTAAGTTAAAAACAGAGTAACGCCTTAAGCAAGATGACATGATGTAGAGAGATAAATTCATGCAATATGAAATAAACCCCATCTTGTTATCCTCGATGGCAACGATACAATACGTGCCTTGCTGCCCCTTCTGTCACTGGGTAAGGACACCGCAAGATCGAACCCAAAGCTAAGCACTTCTCCCATGGCAAGAACTACCAATCTAGTTAGCCAAACCAAACGGATAATTCGAAGAGACTTGCAAACATAACCAATCATACATAAAAGAATTCAGAGAAGATTCAAATATTATTCATAGATAGACTTGATCATAAACCCACAATGCATCGATCTCAACAAACACACCGCAAAAAGAAGATTACATCGAATAGATCTCCACAAGAGAGGGGGAGAACTTTGTATTGAGATTCAAAGAGAGAGAAGAAGCCATCTAGCTACTAACTATGGACCCGAAGGTCTGAGGTAAACTACTCACACTTCATCGGAGGGGCTAGGATGATGTAGAAGCCCTCCGTGATGACGGCCCTCTTCCGGCGGAGCTCCGGAACAGGCCCCAAGATGGGATATCATGGATACAGCAAGTTGCGGTAGTAGAATTAGGTTTTTGGCTCCTATTCTGATCGTTTGGGGGTACGTTTGTATATATAGGAGGAAGGAGTACGTCGGTGGAGCACCGAGGGGCCCTCGAGGCAGGGGGCGCGCCCCCCACCCTCGTGACCTCCTCTTTGATCCCTTGCAGTAGGGTCCAAGTCTCATGGATCACGTTCGGTGAGAAAATCACGTTCCCGAAGATTTTATTCCGTTTGGACTCCGTTTGATATTCTGTTTATCCGAAACACTGAAAGAGGCAAAAAATAGCAATTCTGGGCTGGGCCTCCGGTTAATAGGTTAGTCCCAAAAATAATATAAAAGTGGAAAATAAAGCCCAATATAGTCCAAAACAGTAGATAATATAGCATGGAGCAATCAAAAATTATAGATACGTTGGAGACGTATCATCATACACCCACCATATACCTTCCTCAAAACAGCCACCATACCTACCTAGCAAGCAGCAGCAAGGGAACGACGGTGGGCGTGCGCGTGGGAGCAGATGTGATCTGTTCGTGGCGGCTTGGCTTAGGAGACACCGCACACTTATATAGGCGCAGCCGCGTGGAGAGACGTGGGCTCGACCCACGTCCGAGTCCGTGACAGCCCACGATCCGACGTCTCAGATCGTGGCCCAGCTGTCAGAGAACTCTCCCTTAGTGAATGGCAAAAATAAGCGCGTAGGTCTGAGCTCGGCTCGGCTCAATCCCGCAACCCACGGCGCGTCGTGACGAGGCGTGGCGAGGCGGGCGGAGGAGGAGAAGTGTGTGAGGGCCTCTTCTCTTCTCAAGCTCCAATAGCATGTAGAAGAGAAACCGTTATAAGGAGGTCCAACTCCTCTTCCACTTCCGGGGTGGGACTAAACTTCCCACTACACCTAGTGCCATATAACCCACTTGGGCCCTTAGAGATTTTTCAGAAATTGTTATATGGTCCTAGAGCCCATCTCAAATTTAAGCAATCCCCCACCAGATCTCGAGGGCCCATTGTGTCCTCTGTTCCAATTACTGTTTCGATATACCAGTGTTTCAGTGAAGACCTATTAAGATTGAGCTTAACCTAGAGCAAGTAGTTACACTCCTTCACAACTAAACAATGGACTATGCCTTGAATTGTCAGTTTGGCGTAAAGAAGTTTCACCACATGTCTTACTAGTACTAGGCTGCCGAAGGTTGACCCCTCGGGTGGAGCATATAAGTCACACTCCTGGCCTATTCATGAGCTGTGACCAGCAGTCGGGCTCATATGGGTGTGTTCCTCCAAACATCGCTCTATAGGATATCATCTTGCTTATATAAGCTTCGGAACACATTAAGACAGTAGTCATCCTACCATACAATATCGAGAGTATTGCATCACCAACGGAGTGGGTTAGTATAGTTACTCTCCTCAGTTCACCACTGGCTTGTTTTCCCAGGTCCTAATTCACGGGTCGATCACATTGGTTGGGTTACTACCATGGCAACTCATGTGGTTCTCATACCCATCTCCCTCGATGCATTATCTATCACTACACGTGATAGCCCTTTCGTAAAGGGATCTACCATATTTTTAGCCGTATTGACATACTCCAACGCTATCACTCCGGAGTTTCTTAATTTTCTGACAGCCTTTAATCTCATTATTATGTGTTTGTTGGACTTCATGTTGTCCTTTGATATTTTCACCTTGGTGATGATAGTCTGATTATCGCAGTTCATAAGGATAGCCGGAACCGGTTTATCAACCAATGGCAAGTCCATCAAAAGGTCTCGAAGCCATCCTGCTTCAACACTAGATGTGTCTAATGCTGTTAATTCTGCTTCCATTGTCGATCTCGTTAAGATCGTTTGCTTGCAAGACTTCTAGGAAATAGCGCCACCTCCAAGAGTAAACATATACCCAGTTGTAGCCTTCATCTCATCAGCATCGGAGATCCAATTTGCATCACTATACCCTTCAAGTACCGACGGGTATCCGGTATAGTGAAGTCCATAGTTCATAGTACCTTTCAAATAGCGCATAACTCTTTCAACAATGCCAATGTACATCACCCGGTTTGGAAACAAACCGGCTCAGTTTGCTCACAGCAAATGTGATGTCAGGCCTCGTTGCGCTCGCTAGGTACATCAGTGAACCAATGATTTGAGAGTATCTCAATTGATCTATAGTCGTGCCTTTGGACTTTCGAATCAACACGCTAGGATCATATGGTGTTTGAGATGGTGTGCAGTCCGAATATCCAAAACAACTCAACACCTTCTCAACATAGTGGGATTGCAGAAGTGTAATCCCACCCTCATTATCTCTTAGTAGCTTGATGTTCAAGATAACATCAGCCACACCAAGGCCTTTCATCTCAAAGTTCTGAGACAAAAATGACTTGACCTCCTCAATGACTTTGAGGTTGGTTCCGAATATCAGTATGTCATCAACATACAAGCACAGTATAACTCCTTCGCCCCCACCATGGCGATAGTATACACATTTGTCAGCCTCATTAACAACGAAACCAACAGATGTCAGAGTTGTATTCAACTTATCATGCCATTATTTAGGTGCTTGCTTCAGGCCATATAAAGATTTCAACAACCTACACACCTTTCTTTCCTGACCATCTATCACAAAGCCATCTGGCTGTTGCATATAGATTTCCTCATTTAGCTCTCCATTCAGAAAAGCCATCTTAACATCCATCTGGTGGATGAGAAGACCATGCGAGGCCGCCAACGAGAGTAATACTCTAATGATGGTCAGTCTAGCCACAGGTGAATAAGTATCAAAGAAATTTTCCTCTTCTTTATGGTCATAACCCTTGGCCACAAGCCTAGCCTTGTACTTTTCAATCGTACCATCGGGCCTAAGCTTCTTTTTGAACACCCACTTACATCCCAATGGTTTGCAACCATAGGGATGCTCAGTGATCTCCCATGTCCCCTTAGCCATGATGGAATCCATCTCACTACAGACCGCATCCTTCCAGTAGTCAGCTTCTGGAGAGGAATACGTTTCTGAAATAGAAGTAGGAGTATCATCCATGAGGTACACGAAGAAATCGACACCAATGGTATTTGCAGTCCTTTGTCTCTTGCCCCTACCAAGGGTTTCCTCGTCATCCTCCTCGGGATTTTCATCATGTGTTTGTTCATAATATTCCATAGGGATGGCAGGTTCAGGAGTCTCCTCAGATTTTTGTCTAGAAGTGCTTTGCATATCTCTCATAGGAAAAATATCCTCAAAGAATGTAGCATCCTTAGACTCCATAATTGTACCGACCTTCTGGTCAGGTACCTCAGATTTCACTACTAGAAATCTATAGCCAACGTTGTTATTAGCGTAGCCCAAATTAACACAGTCCACGGTCTTTGGTCTAAGGTTACGCTTTTTGGGGATCGGCATATTGACTTTCGCCAAACAGCCCCAAGTACGCTAGTATGAGAGTGTTGTCCTTCTCTTTTCCCATTTCTCATAGGGAGTGATCTCATTATCCTTTGTCGGAAATTTATTCAGGACATGACATGCCATCAATATAGCCTCCCCCCACCATGCCTTGGATAAACCCGATGTATCTAACATGGCATTAACCAAATCAGTTAGAGTACGGTTTTTCCGCTCAGCAACCCCGTTTGACTGGGGTGAATAGGGAGGCGTCCTCTCATGAATAATGCCATGTTCCGCACAAAAGGAATCAAACTCACTCGAGAAGTACTCTCCACCACGATCTGACCGGACATGTTTAATTTTCTTTTCAAGTTGATTCTCAACTTCTGCCTTATAGATTTTAAAGTAGTGTAGAGCCTCATCTTTAGTATTTAACAGATACACATAGCAATATCTAGTGGAATCATCTATCAATGTCATGAAGTATTTCTTTCCACCTTTAGTCAACACACCATTCATCTCACAAAGATCAGAATGTATGAGTTCTAATGGTGCCAAGTGTCTCTCCTCCGCGGCCTTGTGAGGCTTGAGAGGTTGCTTAGCTTGCACACATGAAAGGCACTTAGAACCTTTGGCTAAAGTAAAACTCGGGATTAAATCCAACTTGGCTAGCTGTGTCATAACATCGAAACTAATGTGACAAAGACATGAATGCCAAACTTCAGATTCATTAACATTCGAATGAACATGGTTCACGACTTCATTACAAAAATCTGCAAGGGAAAGGCGGAACATCCCTGCGCTCTCATAACCTTTTCCAACAAAGAGTCCATATTTCGTAACAACTAATTTATTAGACTCGAAAACCAACTTAAACCCTTCTCTACATAGAAGGGAGACACTAACGAGGTTCTTCTTGATGGCGGGGACATGCTGCACGTTCTTCAGCTGCACGATCCTTCCCGAAGTAAACTTCAGATCGACCGTGCCAACACCATGAACAGGAGCACTCGCACCATTCCCCATCAATACGGACCCGTGGCCTGTGAGCTGGTAAGAAGTGAACAATGAAATGTCAGCACACACATGTACACCTGCACCTGTGTCCACCCACCAATCGGTGGGCTGAAACGCTGAAAAAACAGTAAATAAATTACCATACCCGGGTGCACCATTCTCATTGTTGTCCATAATCATGTTGACGGACTTGGAGTCCTGTCCTGACTTCTTGTACTTGTTTGGGCACTTGTGGCCCAATGTTCAACCGAACCACAAGTAAAGCAGCCCTCATCCTTCTTGTTCTTCTTGAAGGTCTTCTTACCCTTCTTCTTAAAGTCAGTTTTGTGTTGGACACCGTTCTTTCCCTTGGGCTTGTGGGAGTTGAAGTTCTTCTGGTTCACAATGTTGGCGACAGAAGTCCCTTCATCCCCTTTTCCATGCGAGTCCTTTGCCCTTGAATTCTGCTCAACACTTAGATGGCCAATGACATCCTCCACAGAGAATTCACGCCTCTTATGTTTCAGAGTGGTGGCAAAGTTCCTCCAGAAATTAGGGAGCTTAGCGATTGTGCAGCTCACGACAAACTTGCCCGATAACTCGCACTTAAGAAGTTCAAGCTCCTTAACAATGCATATTATCTCATGAGCCTGCTCCAATACAAGACGGTTTTCAACCATCTTGTAATCGTGCAACAGCTCTATAATATACATCTCGCTCCCGGCATCGGCAGCCTTGAACTTAGATTCGAGCGCCTCCCACAAGTCCTTGGTGACATGCACATGTAAATATGCGTCGACCAGTTTATCTCTGATCACGCTAAGAACTGCTCCGAGGAACACAACGGTGGCCTCCTTGAACGCCTTCTCATGTTCAGGAGCAATCGTTCCCGTGGAGACACCGGTGATCCATAACACGTTCATAGCCGTGAGCCATAAAGTGGTCTTAGTCTACCAATGCTTAAAATACGAACCAGTAAAGTTATCCGGTTTCAGTGCAGCGGCAAAGGCACTTGCCGAAAAATTCCTACACATAATAGGTTTTTGGATTGTTGAGTAAATAGGCAATTTGTCAATTAAATTAATCGACGAGTAAATCACTAGCATGGCATTAACAGAATAAACGCATATTGATATTCAGTCAAGCTAGCACATACTACGCTAATTGCAGAAAGATCTACGTATAACGCTAGCATGGCTAAAACAGAAAACAGTAGGAGCGGGATAAACGAGTTATACCCTCCAGTAGGCCATGCAGAGGCCGCGGCTTTGGTGGCAGCAGCGGCATCCTCGGCGGCCTTCTATCAAGACCGGATTTTCAGGATATTAATTTTCCAGAAAATGGCCCTTGTGCTCACCAGCCCCAGGATTACTGTTAGCTGATGAGACATCAACTTGATACAGAAACTCCAAGCAAAATATAGAATGTGTAGTACAAGACCACTCTGGCCTATGAGTACAACAAATGGTTTCTAGTGGTTGATGGCGGAAGCGGTTCGTGGTACATCAGCGTCTATGGGACTCCATTTCCCACAGGAACAGCTGAACTGGATAACTCCTATCTTCGCGAGGCTGCTATCACCATTGCGTAGGTTCCGGAGCTGTCATCGCAACGCTACTCTCCATGCAAGAAATCTGGCCAAGACAATTGCTAGGGACAAGCCAGTGAGTACTTTGAATGTACTCGCAAACATTATGAACATAGGTATAATAAAACAATTGATAATCATGTTCTGAAATATTCTATGATCTCATGTCAGTCACAAAATAAACATCCATGATGCACGCAAGCAGGTTATTCAAATATAACATGAATATGTAATAAGGGAGTAGAAATAGAATGCACCGATCGGGTGTCTGAAGCGATGCCTCGAAAGGATAATAATATAAAGCATGCGTCAGTCGGGCGTCTGAGCGACGTCACATAAAGGGCTTATAAATAAAATAAGTAGCAAACATGCCACAGTCGGGCGTCTGTGCGACACCCCATAAAGGTCTTATAGAGTAAGTAAATAACAAGCATGCCACAGTCAGTCGTCTAAGCGACACCACATAAAGGGCTTATAAAGTAAATGAATAACAAGCATGCCACAGTTGGGCGTCTCCGTGACACCACATAAAGGGCTTATATGAGAGTAATCACAGTGAACATTCAGGAGGTAGAACCGTCCCAGGAATACTCAATAAATAATGTAAATGGTTAGTTCATAATAATAATAATCATAGTCATCATGAGTCACAAGTCATGATCCATGTTCTGGTTTAGCAATTGTTCCTCCGAAGACCGACACTAAGACCGACACTTGACCCATCCCAGACTATAGTCCTTAACCATGGACACGGCTATTCGAATAGATATAATCTCTGCAGAGACTCTTTACCCACGAGTAACGGATTCCTTTAGTACATCGGGACTAATTCCGTCTACGGTCTTTTAATTGAAAACACACCTGACCGCAGACACCATCCTAACTTACCGGTGTCTGGAATCACCCACGACACCCGTTAAGTGAAACTCTAAGTGGGGAGGCTACAACCTCGACTAGCATGGGATCACAAATTTATAACGCGCGCAAACTAGGGGAGCTACCCCCTCGGCTCCAACCGAAACACCCATGCCCCCGGACCAGGTGGCATGCCTACCGGATGCAGCCGGTATCTTCCACCATGGCCTCTCTGTACGGTGTGTGCTAGAAAGGGGTTGACAACTTACTGAACCGTACCCTACCTATGGCAGGGACAAGTGGTAGTACGAGACAAGTATGGGGGTTACTGGAACAAGACTCAATCTCTGGTCGACTCAGGAGGTTAAAGCATTTCCTGCATGATAATCATAAGAAATATATTTCACACCAATCAGACAGAATCACCACTCATCATACCTCACCATGCCTTACCGGACACAACCGTCTTGACGAAGAACTAGAGACAAGCTCGTGTCTACCCAAGACAGAGGCTTTCCCGGATTCCTTCTGGTAGGCATAAAAGGCATACGAGGGTGATTACTGTCACAAACATATCAAATTCCAACAGCACGGAATCATCAATATGCACTCATGAGTATGATCATATCATCACATAAAATAACGAACACTCCGTGTCAAGGTGGTGTTGTAACCATATCAACAACACACAACAATATTATGTCAGGGTTCAGAATGCTTGCCTTCAAGAGTATGCAAGTGTGGTGCACTTTTTGAAAGTTGCCTTCTCTCTCCAAAAATCCTATTTAAGAAAATTTCAAATTAACACATAGTTTCAAAACAGTACAAAAAAGTTGTTTGGAAAATTTGCAAATAAATGTGAAAATAAACTAGACAAAATTTGAGAAACAACAGAAAAAGAATCAAATCAATTGGACTTATATTTAAAAAGTTATAGCCAGTCAAAGTTTAGTCAAAATCTGTTTTTAATAAAAATCGGAAAAAGGAAATGTTTCGGGGAGCTTACGCTTTCCTCTTAGCAAAGACGTATTCGGGGGAATACGCTTCCACTTAAGCCAGCACGGGCCATCGCTGTGTCGCTGATAGTGGATCCCTTGGGCCCACTGGTTAGGTTTGACCAGTCGCCCCCGCCTCCTTCCTCCTCTGTCCGAGCGGAGGCGGAGCTCCGGCGATCAACGCCGGCGATTGGTGGCTCCTCGCGGGGCTCCGACGGCGGGAACAGGTTCACTGCATTAGGACGATCCTCCCGGTGGTCGAGAGGGTCGCGGGCACGAAGGGAGTCGCCGGCGGCGAGCTCTGCGGCGGACGACGTCTTCGGGAACAAATGGGTCTCGGCCTATGGTGGCTCCCAGTCGAAACTGAGAGGTTGGGAGGCTCCGCACAGTAGAGGGGAGTCGGGTGGTGGCGCTGGAAGAGCTAGGGAGGTTCTGCTCGCGACGCACGACACCGGAGCATGGCGGCGGCTGAACTGGCCGGAGACGAGGAGGACGGCCTCCCCTCGTCAATTGCTGGCTATGGGAGTGCTAGGGGGATGGCTTGAGGTTGCCTGAGGGTCTGGACGAGCTCGGGGCCCCTTTTATAGGCGGTCGAGGTCGGTTCCACGGCGGCCAGGGATAAGAACACCGGCGAACCACTGTTCTGTAGCCAGGGGCATGTGGCGGCGAAGGGCACTAGCGGACGTGCTCATGGATAAGCCCGGGCTGTTCCAGAGGGCAGCTGGCGGGCTGGAGTGGCTCGGGCGGCGCCGTCCAAGGCAGAGGATGTCGGAGCGGCGATGGCGGCTTGCGGTGGTGGCGCTGCGGGGCTCCAGGCGGTGGCCAGGGCGGCTCTGCGATGAGGGAGGGGTCGGGCGCGTTGGCGGCGAGTGGCCAAGGGTCAGCACGGGCGCGGGGAGGGCGGCAGCGAGACGCGGTGGCTCGGTGCACGCGCGTGCAAAACATGCGCTCTGGCCGCGCCCAGAGCACGCACGCCAGGCGTTCGACAAAATGCCAACGCGTTCTAGGCCTCTCTGATGCCTCTACAACTAAACAGGACTAGGCTAATGATTATAAGAGAGCTAATAGACATGCTGGTTTGGCAAATCAAGCAGGTTCAAAATGCAAACTAGGGTTCATGCCAATTCTGTTCATGCACTCAAGGTGTTCAACAGAATGCTATGGTCATCTAGGTATCCCTTGGGGTGGCCAAAAACTCCAAATCATAGTCTCTTTAGATGATAAAGAGGGTGGCAAGATTAGTTTGGCAAAACCAGAAACTTGTTAGTGCAAGTTTTGCAAATTTCCAGTTCTGGACAGAAAATAAAAGGCATTGTTGCATGGACCAAAAATACTCCAATGGGTCCAATCTCCTGGATTTAAGGGTTTGGTAGGGTGGACTATAAGTAGGAAAAATCCCAAGGCAACAAGAGCAAGATAAAATATGGTTGCAGTGCAAAACACTAAACTGGACCAGAATGAAGATGAGAATGTTTTGCTCAAATTTTTCAAAGAACACCAATGGGTTTTTGCATAAAGTTGAATTATATACTCCTACTAACACCTCCCAACTTTGGTGGAATTTATAAAGAAATATTTAAATAGGTTGTAGTGCAATTCACAAACTGATCCAGATTTGCAAACTTGAGGTAGGGCTCAAAATTTCCAAATGACTAAAAGAGGTTTTTGCATAAAAGTGATGTGGGAACCTCACATGACATCCCCAAATTTTGGTGGGGATTTTAAAGGAGTATTTGAAAGGGTTGTAGTGCAAATGGAACCCTAAAACTTATGAAAATTCACTTTTAAAGAAATAAAGCTCAGGAAAAATAATTATAGAAATAATTCCACTAATAAAAGAAATGGTCTTGGAAAGATATACAAGTCCAACAATATTTTTGACATGTTTTCACTTGGGGTGAAAACTCCACAATTCAGGAGAAAGAGTGGTTTTGAGTTAAAAGAAAATCCAGAAAATAAAAATTAAATTTACCAAGGCAAAATTTTAGTTAATAAATCATGGTTAAATTTTTGGGGTGTTACAACACTAGCCCCCCCCCCCCCAAAAAAAAACAATCTCGTCCTCGAGATTTGCTAGTGGTTGTTTTGAAAAAGAATTACTCCTACTACCTCAAGGTAAAATCACAGAAACAACCATCCTACCCATGCAATAAAATGTGGCTACAGTGAAAGGGCAAATAAGTGGTGTAAAACTACAGTGTGGAATACTGGCACTGCGTGGAAAAATCTATAGTTGGGGAAAACGAGAAATATCTATTTTTGGTTACAGTAAATTTAGAATTGATTTCTAAATTTCTAAAATATGCTGGTCGTACCCGAGAGCACAGTGTTCTCTCTGGCTGACAGATGGACCCGGGGCCCACTGTCAGTCTCTTCTTCTACCTCTGCATCTCTCTTCTTCCTCTCTCTCGCGCGCTTTCCCACGCTTTCTCCACCGGCGACATCTGGTGCGTAGGGCATCTAGGCCGTTCTGTGGTAGTGCGCGGCGTGCTAGCTGCCGATGCAGCGTGCACTCACCTCGCGGGCCAGTGCGCTGTCGGCACTGCTCGCGAATTCGCCTCCGAACACCGGCGATCGAGCGATGAGCGGCGCTGGTGGACTTCGCCCATCGTACACCGATCTCGAGCTATAAAATGACCAAGGTGCTCCTCTCTTCTTCCTCACACCTGGCCTCGCTTCTCCTTCTCCTTCCTTCTCCTCCATTACTGTCGGGTTTGGGTGCGACATATGCCAACGGATGGCTTATTATGGTGGGGGAGAGTAGAACGTCGCCGTTGCCTAGAAACGGGATGAGGCGAAGACATGCTCGCCGGCGAATCTTACCCAGCTTCGGGGCTCTCCGGGGAGATAACACCCCTACAGCTGCTCTGCGGGGTCGCCGCATGATCACTATGGTCAAGTGTTTACACGGTTGCTCCTTGAGCTGGGTCTGGTGGTGGGAGAGGGCAAGGCTAGCTCTCTCCCTCTATTTGGTGTGGTATAGAACTACTGGGATCCCACCCTTTGCATGGGTGCCCTGGGGGTTTATATAGGCCTACCCCCCAGGGGTACAATGGTAATTCGACTGGGCGCGGCCCCAGCCGTCAGTGCCTCCGACCTCCAGCTTCTTCGCCGACTGCTGGGGCCCGCCGACTGGTGGGCCCCGCCAACTGGTCTGGTATGAAGCCGACAGGCCGCGTCCGCCGCGGGCGGGTCTTGCCGGCTGCTGATTACTATAGCCGTGCTCCTGATGACGCAAGCTCGGTCATGGGGTCATGGCACCAGCCCCGCCGCCTGGCGGGCGATCACTGTGGCCACTCCCCATCTCTTCTTGATTAATGGCCCGTGGGCCCTGGAGGAGGGCTCGGCCGACTCCTCTGGGCCGACTCCCGACGGGTCCGACTGGCGGCTCTCCCGCCATCTCCCGAGGTCTCGCTGACTGATGGGCCCCGCTGCCTTCAGGCCATACAGACAAGCCATCGTGGGCGCAGGACTAGGTACAGTGATGCTGATGTCAGGGCCGGCTGGGCAACAGTGCCACGCCGCAGGGAGATCTTCCCTAGTACGGCGCGCTGTAGCCATGCTTGCCCTTGGTAAGGGGCGGGGAGTGGGCTTCATTGTAGCTACGCCCCTGCCCCGTCCCCCTCGATGAGGTCATGATTTGTTGGAGTCGCCGACCGACTCCCCAGAGCCGGCTTCTCTGGAAGTCGCCCCTGGGACTCGGCCGTGAGCGGGCAGTCGGCCGTCTTGCCGTAGACTCCCCAGGAGGCGGCTCTTCGCCCTGTGGTCTTGAGGGGCGCAGCCTGCCCCGATGTCTTGAAAGGTTATGGGCTTCGGGTTGCCTACCCATGACCCATTACTCCGACAGTAGTCCCCGAAGCTAGTGAGGCACCGCGGACAATCGGCCGAGAAGCCTCAGCAGTTTCTCTTTCCAGGTGCTCAACACACGGTCTTGATTGACTTCTGCCGGGCTGACTAGAAGGAGTCAGACTCGCCCAACTCGGACTCACTCAATTCCGACTTGCTCACTAGTTCGAACGTCTCAGCAGGATTTCAAGTGGCGTGCTAGCTAAGCTTCCAGGCCGCCGCCCGCTCTTGGCCTGTCACGCGAGGGCATGTGGCCAGGCCATCCTGCCATCCCACGCGCGCGATGGGACAGGCCCGTAGGCGGGGCCCGCCACTACCACGCCTCGACGCCCGAGCGGATCCGCTGCGGCCTGGTGGACGGTTGGGATTCCCGTGAAGTTACTGCGTGCAGTAACTTTACGTGGATCGTGTGGGGCGTGGGGTTGCGGGCACAGTAAATCCCCACGTCCGCCCCCTCGGCTTCGCAGCCCATGGGGCTATAAGTAGGGGGAAGAGGGGGGCACGCACGCCCCTCCTTCCAACTACCCCTTGCTTTCTTCCTCCATGCAGCTCCTCGCTCTCCTGCTTCCTCTGCTCTTCTTCGCCCTACCGCACGCCCAAGCTCCGGTGATCACCGCAGCGACAGCTCGCGATGAGCTCTTCCTCTGCGGCCGCGCCTCCCTCGGTGCGCTCCGGCACCTGGGACGGTTCCGAAGTCCATGAAGACCACATCGAGTTCCTCCGCCGTACCCGTCGGCTTCCCGGCAAGGACCGCGTGCAGGTGCGTCTTGTGCCGGAGGGGGAGATTTCCCCCGCCCCGCAGGAGGGCGAGCGGGTCATCTTCCGCTCGCACTGCCTGCGCGGGCCGGGGCTGCCGGCGAGCAGCTTCTTTCGGTCGTTCATGGAGTTCTACGGCCTCCAGCCGCACCACCTCACCCCCAACACAGTGGTGCTGTTGTCCGCCTTCGTGGCTCTGTGCGAAGGCTTCCTCGAGTCCTCCCCACCCTCGAGCTCTGGGGGGAGTTTTTCTTCTCCAAGCTTGGCACCCAGGCCGCGGGTGTGCCGGCTCAGTGCGGCGCCTTCATCGCCGTGCGAAGGACAGGAACCGACAACCACTTCCCCTCCATCGCGTTGTTGAAGTCGGTGAAGATGTGGCAGCGGTCCTACTTCTACGTTAGGAACGTCGCCACGAGGGGCGACTAGGTCAATCTGCCGACTTTCAAAGCCGGCCTGCCGGCTGGCAGACTGCCCAACGGGTCATACCGGGCTAGGTCGCTGACGCCTGCGGGAGCCGGTGCCATCACGCGACTCCGAGTGCTGACGTGGTCGGAGGGTCTGACTAGCACGGACCTGCTGGCCGCCTTCGTCTCGCGCCGAGTTCTCCCACTCCAAGGCCGCCCTCACCTGATATGCCAGATGAGCAGGGGCTGCGACCCGAGTCGGATGTGCACCAAGGATATGCCTCATAGAGAGGTGGCCCTTATGGTGAACTACCTCTCGGACAGCAGGCTCCCGGGGGATTGGCGATTCGGCAAGGAGCCATACTCCCGCGCCAACCCCCCGCTCGTGGTGAGTCGCCTTTCTTTTCTTTCTTTGGACTGTCTTCTTCTTGCCGAGTTTTGTTCTGATCAGTCTGCTTTTGGTTAGAATCTCCTTCTTCAACCACCAGCCGACACCTCGGGGCCGGCCCGTGAGTTCGTCGCCGATCGGGCGGAGAGCGACGTCGATGACCCCGATCTGGGGGCAGCGGCTCTGGAAGACGACGCCGAGGGAGGAGGAGGGACGACGGGCGACCTCAGGCCCTTGACTACCTTCGCCGACTGGCCTGAAGACGACGCCAAGGGAGGAGTCGCCCCTCGCCATCGGCCAGGAGCCAGCCAGCCGGGCGCGGGCTCTTCTACCGCGTCGGGCGCTCCAGGCAACGGGAAGAAGCGCCGGGCTGCGCCGACTTTGTTCGGCAGCCGGCCGAAGAAACCCAAGGGCTCGGCTGCAGTGACCCGGCGGGACGAGGCAGCCGCAAAGGCCATCCACTTTCGTAAGGAAGTGAAGAAGCCGTCGTTGGTCTCTGCATAAGTATTCTGACTTCAAAGTTTATTCTTTCTTCGTGTTTTGTCTGAGTCTCTGCTCGCCCTTCTTTCTTCAGGACTCCCCTCTCTCTTGAGCGGGTCGCCGCCGCCTCCGTCATGGGGTCAGCGGAGACTCCCGCCACCACTCGGCGGATAGACCCCGCAGCCGACCTCCGGGAGGCGACGGAGCGGAATGCGCAGGAGAAGCGCAACAAAGACGAAGCCCTCCGCCTGGAGAAAGCGGAGGCCGACAGGGCGGAGGCCTCCGCTAAGAAAAAACTAGCGGAGGCCAAAGCCGCCGCCGCGGCGAAGTAGCGGGCTGAGGAAGCCGCACGCCGTCAGTCGGCCTTGCTTGTTACCCCGCTGAACTCTGCGCCGCCGCCCCCGGAGTTCACGGGGCAGACTAGAGAAGCCGGCAGGGAGAACCTCATCGAGGAGAGGGAAGGCGGCGAGCCCTCTACTCCGGGCGCAAACGTTCCGCCGCCGCCTCCGCCGCCGTCTGAAGGCGTGCAAGGCGAGCAGCCAGCGGACCCTACGGTGCCGCCGACCGAAGACGAGGCCGTGGCGAGGCTACTCCTCCAGGTCGGCTCGCCAGCGCGCCGTCGTCTGGAGAAGGCGACTTCGGCACCCCGCCCCCTGGAAGCCGGCACCGCCAGCTCGGCGGCTCCAGACGCCGAAGCGACGAGCACCGCACCTATTGGGTGGGTGCGGGGAGGCGGCACAAGGCCGCTGAACCGGGCGCTCCTGGACGTCCAGGCGAATCTCCGCGCTGAGGGCGACGCCCTCCAGAGCTGCACCAATTTTTTCCTAGCATCGCGGGCAGCCGTCCGGGTATGTCTTTTCTTTGGGCCTTTGTTTTTCTTGTTCCTCTTTGTGGGGGCGCGCCAGCGCACCCACTGGGTGTAGTCCCCAAGTTTCGGGCCGGCTGCTGAGCAGGCGGCCCGGAACTCCAATTGATGAACTTTTGGGTACTAACTTTGTCTGAAATGCTTGTTGCAGGATTACCACAACCTTCGTGTCACTGCCTTCAACCGTAATGTTGAAGAGCTTGGCAATCGGACCGCCGACTTGGCGGAGAGCCGGAGTAAGTCCTTCCCTCTTTTTTCTGCTCTGCGGGGGCGCGCTAGCGGACCCGCGGGCTGTAGTCCCCGAGATTAGGGCCGACTGCTGAGCGGTCGGGCCGGATCTCCCCGGCGACCTTCTTTATTGATGACTGTTGTCTTTCTTTCTTTCCTTTAGGAGCCAATGCTGCTCTTCAACAGCAGTTGAGCGAAGCCAACTCCGCCATGCTTGCCAAAGGGGAGGAGTGCAGCAGGCTCGCCACAGAGCGTGGTCTGCTGGCCACTCAGTTGGCGGAGCAGAAGGAGCTGCTTGCGAAGTCGCAGTGGGAGGCAGAGGAGACGAAAACTGCCCTCTTGGCCGAGTTCACGAGCGAGCGCTCCTCCTGGTCTCACAAGGAGGCACTGCTGTCCTCCGGCTTCCACGAGATTGAAGACATCGTTGATGGTGAGTCTCTTTATTTTCTTTCCTCCAGCTGCCGACTTAGATCGTGCCGATTCCTGGTTTTTGACTTGCTTCTTCATTTCTTCGTGTCTTTTGCAGACTTCTTCCCTGGGCAGTCGCAGACCACTATCCAGGCCATCAAGGCCGATCGCGAAAGTCGGAGGGCGGAGGGTGCGGAGATCGCTGCCGATGCCCCCAGGACTCTTGATGAGCACATCTTGAGCATCGAGGCTCGCCTTCGGCCGGCTCACCGGATGCTGCGCGGGCTTCAGCGCGTCGGTACCCAGGCGATTTCCGCCCTTTGGCCGGATATGCAGGCTCCGCGCACCCCCATCCTGACGGCCAACTGGTTGGAGGTCACGGCTGGTCGCCTCGAGGCCTGGAAGGGCTCTTCGGCCTGGGCTGGAACGCGCCGGGCCTTGGAGTTCGTCAAGGCAAGGTACCCGGGGCTGGATCTAGACCGGTTGGCCACGCTTCGGTCGGAGGCCCAGTCGGAGCTGCCGGCTGTGGAAGACGCCCTCGTCAAGCATGCTGCGGCGATCGCCGAGTACACCGACACGAGCATCTTCGTCCCCGAGCGGTCTGAAGACGGCGAGGAGGTACCACCGGAGTGGTTTGGGATGAACCCAGAATACGGCGAAGACTCGGCGGAGGTGATTGGCTCTAGCATCGAGGAGGAGGACGAGGCGGAGGATGAGGGCGAGGCGGAGGCACCAAAAGACGGAGCAGACGGCCAGCCTCAGCCCGACCGCGCCTCCAGCAATGAGCCGCGTGCGACTGACCCGACTGCTGCCGGAGGCGATCAAGCCGGGACTAGCCGGCCGACCGCCCCGACGCCTGACGCTGGCGCCTCCTCCGACCCCCCGAATCCGTCTGCCGCCTCCTAGGCTGCCGCTGTGTCTTTGTTTTATCTGCTTCAGTAGTCTTTTGAAGAACTTGTTAATTCGCACAATTCCACCCGCGGGGTGTATTTTGAACCTCTAATCGACAATTCGGCCAAGG
>NC_041388.1:694213192-694241935 GCF_002162155.2 Triticum dicoccoides
ATTGTTCTTTTGGCTGTTTTCCTTTGCCGCTTTCTCTTAGTTGCCTGTCTTGCCAATCGGACAGCCGCTTCTGCGGACTGTTGCTGGGTCCAGTGCTAGGCTACTTTGGGAAAGCAAGTACTTAGACGATTTCCAGATTGTTTGAGCAAATTGGATAGAAAACGACAATTCGACTGTCCAAGAGTCAGTTTACGAGAAAGGCTGGAAGCCGTCTTGAGCTATGTTTTACGCTAGTCCTTAGCCATTTTTCGTGCGAGCACCCATTCTACCTTACCTTTGCCCACCGTACAGTCGCTCTGTGAGCTGCGGCTTCTGACAGAAGACGGCTTAGGTGTTACACACTACTTGTCCGGCTGCAGGAAGCATTTCATAGTGCAAGGCGGCAAGTCCCCGGGCCGACTTGTCGAGCCCGGTGCCAAGCGGCATGACAAAGAGTAACATACTTGTAGGCATAATTTTTATCATACAGACAAAAGAGGGCAGTCCCCGAGCTCGTCTCGGGGGGCCCGAAGTCTTGGTACTTTAATACAAAAGGTAGCGTGGTACATACTGCATCAACTGTAAAATCTTCGGAGAAGATTTGCATTCCATGGCCGCTCTGTCTCCTTGCCGGAGTTGTCCCTCTTGCGTGCTCGGGGCTTCTGAGCGTCGATCAGGTAGTAGGAGTCGTTGCCTAGTACTTTGCTGATGATGAAAGGGCTTTCCCAAGGCGGCGACAGCTTGTGCTGGCCGGCTGTTCGCTGGATCAGCCGGAGTACAAGGTCGCCTTCTTGGAAAGATCTTGGCCTGACCTTCCTATTGTGGTATCGGCGCAGGCTCTGCTGGTAGATGCTGGACCGGCTGAGTGCCAACAGCCGACCCTCTTCCAGCAAATCGACGCCATCTTGTCGTGCTTCTTCTGCTTCCTCCTTGGTGTACATGGTGACTCGTGGGGAGTCGAACTCTATGTCCGTTGGGATGACGGCTTCGGCACCGTAGACGAGGAAGAAGGGCGTGAAGCCAGTTGACTTGTTTGGAGTCGTGCGCAGACTTCAGAGGATGGCTGGCAGCTCGACGAGCCAGCAGCCAGCCAAGCGCTCCAGAGGCTCGATCAACCGAGGCTTGATGCCGGACAGGATGAGGCCGTTTGCTCGCTCCACTTGGCCGTTTGACTGTGGGTGGGCGACGGACGCTAGGTCCAGTCGGATGCCATGTGTTGCGCAGAAACGGGCCAAGGCGCCTTTGGAAAAATTTGTGCCGTTGTCGGTGATGATGTTGTGTGGTATGCCGTACCGAATTGTGATATCGATGATGAAGGTCACGGCAGTCAGACCGTTCAGTTTCTTGATTGGCTTCACTTCCACCCACTTGGTGAACTTGTCCACTGCGACAAGTAGGTGAGTTAGACCACCTTGTGCTGTTTTGAATGGTCCCACCATGTCTAGACCCCAAACTGTGAAAGGCCAAGCAATGGGGATGGTCTTGAGCGCGGAAGCCGGCTGGTGCGGCTTGGAGCTGAACTTCTGGCACCCTTTGCATTTTTGGACCAACTCCTTGGCCTCTTCCAACGCAGTCGGCCAAAAGAAACCGTGCCGAAAAGATTTGGCGACGAGTGCTCTTGAAGCCGCATGGTGGCCACATTCGCCTTGATGGATGTCTTTGAGGATCGCCTGGCCTTGCTCTGGCTCTACGCAGCGCTGGTAGACACCAGTGATGCTGCGTCTGACCAGCTCTCTGTTGATTATGGTATAGGCTACTGCCCGGTGTTGTACTTGCCGAGCTGAGGTCTCATCAGTTGGTAGCTCTTTGTTCACCAGGAATTTGAGGATGGGCTGGGCCCGTGAGGGTGCTGCTATTTCTTCGACTACCAGAACTGCGACTTGGACGAGGGCGGCTGGGCTGGGAGGCGGCGGGCTGGAGTCAACAACCGCTTGCTGGGTTGATGAAGTCCCCAGGCCGACTGGCTCGGTCCTTGGGCCGAGTTCTGGAATCTTCGAGTCCGTCACCGCAGTCCCTGGGCCGGGCTCGACTATGGCAGCTTTGGGGTCGCCCGCAAAAGTCCCCGTTCTGACTGCCGGAACTCTGGAGTCGGATCTGCCGTCTTCAGGAGGAGCCGGCACAAAAATGGAGTCTGATTCTGGTGAAGGCTTGACATACGGCTTGAGAAGGCGTTGAAGGGTGAAGCCAGATGGTATTGCTTGGCGGGTTGAGCCGATTCGTGCCAAGGCGTCTGCTTGGTCGTTGTCGTTTCTTGGCACATGGAGGAACTCGCACCCCTCAAAATACCCGCTGAGTTGCTGCACGAGGAAACGGTAGCTCGCCATGTTTGCGTCTTTCGCGTCCCAGTCGCCAGATGACTGCTGGACCACTAAGTCCGAGTCGCCATAACACAAGATCCGGCGGATGCCAAGCTCTTTGGCGAGCCGGAGCCCGTGAATGAGCGCCTCGTACTCGGCCACGTTGTTGGAGGCAGCAAAATAGATTTGCAGTGCATATTTGAGCTTGCCGCCTTTGGGAGAGGTGAGGACGATGCCGGCTCCCAAGCCGGTGCGCATCTTGGAGCCGTCGAAGTGCATCCGCCAATGGGTGGAGTCAGGCGCTGGAGGCAGGTACTGGGTCTCGGCCCAATCGACGAGGAAGTCGGCCAGTGCTTGTGATTTGATGGCGGTGCGGGGCTGGTAGTAGATGGTGTAAGGAGCCAACTCTATGGCCCACTTGGCCACTCGACCAGAGGCATCTCGGCTACTGATGATCTCGGCAAGTGGAGCCGTGCAGACCACCGTGATTGGATGCTCTTGAAAGTAAGGCTTCAATTTCTTGGCAGCAAAGTGCACGCCATAGCACATTTTCTGGTAGTGTGGGTAGTTCTGCTTGGAGGTCGACAGTACCTCGCTCAGGTAATATACTGGTCTCTGGACAGGTAGCGCCTTGCCTTCCTCCGTGCGCTCTACCACAATGACTGTGCTGACTACTCGGCTAGTGGCGGTGATGTATAGGAGCATAGGTTCCTTGGGAGTCGGAGCCGCCAGGACGGGTGGAGTAGTCAGCATCTTCTTCAACTGGTGAAAAGCTTCGTCCGCCTTATGGTTCCACTCGAAAAAAAGTGGTCTTCTTCATGAGTTGGTATAAGAGGAGAGCTTTCTCGCCCAGCCGACTGACGGACGCCAAGCAGCCGGTGAACTTATGCACATCCAGCAGTCGGCTAGGTACCTCCATTCTCTCGATGGCCTTGATTTTTACTGGGTTGCATTCTATGCCGTGTTCGGAGACCAGGAAACCTAGTAGCTGGCCGGCTGGTACTCCAAAGACACACTTCTCGGGGTTGAGCTTGATCTGGAACCGGTGCAGGTTCTCAAAGGTCTCCTTGAGGTCTTCCAGCAATGTTCCTCGCTTTTCCGTCTTCAACACCACGTTTTCCACGTAAACGTGGGCGTTCCTGCCGAGCTGCTTGAGGAGGCACTTCTGCATGCAACGCTGAAAGGTGGCGCCGGCATTCCTCAAGCCAAACGTCATGGTGAGGTAGCAGAATGCTCCAAACGGCATGATGAAGGCGGTCTTCAATCTGTCAGCCGGGTTCAGCTTGATCTGGTGATATCCTGAGTACGCATCCAAGAAACTCAACAGCTCGCATCCGGCTGTGGAGTCTATCACCTGATCAATTCTCGGCAAAGCAAACGGGTCCTTGGGGCAGGCCTTGTTGAGGCTCGTGTAGTCAATACACATTCGCCATTGCTTGTTCTTCTTTAGCACCAGGACCGGATTTGCCAGCCACTCTGGGAAGAAAACTTCCATAATGAAGCTGGCTGCTAGGAGTCGGGCTATCTCTTCTCCGACAACTCTTCTCTTCTCTTCTGATAAGCGGCGCAGGGGCTGCCTGACTGGCTTTGCATCAGATCGGATGTGTAACTTGTGCTCGGCGAAATCCGTCGGTACACCTGGCATGTCCTTGGGAGACCATGCGAAGATGTCCCGATTCTCACGGAGGAAATCGATGAGCTCGCCTTCCTATTTGCTGTCGAGGTTTGCACCTACGACGGCGTACCTCTCTGGGTGCTCCGGATCCAAGGGTATCTTCTTTGTCTCTTTGGCCGGCTTGAACGAACCTTTGGCTTCCGACTCCTTCGGGTCGGGCGATATCTCCAGCTGCTTGCCGGCCATCGCCACAACTCGCTCAAGGAGTCGCTTCTCGGCTGCAATCACTAGGGACTCAGCCAGCCGACTGCTCTCGGCCGCGCAAGCGGACGACTTCCGGTAGTCGCCGGCCACAGTCAGAATTCCCCTAGAACTGGGCATCTTCATCTTGAGGTAGGCGTAGTGGGGGACCGCCATGAACTTGGCCAAGGCGGGCCGGCCAAGTAGCGCATGGTATGGGCTCTCAAGGTCCACTACCTCAAACCAAACAGACTCTCTTAGGAAGTGATCTTTGTCCCCAAAGAGGACGTCAATCAGGATCTTGCCGATTGGTGAGCAGGAAAGCCCAGGAACAATGCCGTGGAACACAGTCCGGCTGTTCTGAAGCTGTCTCTGCTTGATTCCTAACTTCTCCATGGTGTCCTTGTACAGGATGTTGATGTTGCTGCCCCCATCTATCAGAACTTGCGAGAAACGCGCGGCCCGTTTGTCCGTGGCAAAGGTGGCGTCCAGGACCAGGGCGTAGGAGCCCGGACTCGGCATCACTTCTGGGTGGTCAGCCCTGCTCCAGCTGATGGGCCTCTCAGACCAGTGCATGAACTCTGGCGTCTCTGAGGCTACTACATTCACCTCTTGTTGCTGCAGCCGCCTGCTGCATCGATCATCAGCCACACTAGTGAACACCATGTAGGCTCCGTGCTCTTCAGGGTATTCGTCTTGTACTACGCCGACTGGCCTGACTGCCGGCTGCTGGAGAGGAGGCGGAGGCGGCTGCCCAGCAGGCGGGGGTGGCAGGAGGCCGTCTCCCTTGGTGATCCTGGTGAGCCAGTGGCACTTCCGGGTGGTGTGATTTGATGGCTTCGCGCTGCTGTGGAACTTGCAAGGTCCATCCAGGGTCTGCTCGTAGGAGAAGGCCGGCAACCAGTCCGGCTTGCCGCCTTTCTGTCGCTTGGGCGGAGGCTGCTCTTCTGGCTGCTGGGCTTCAACGGTCGCGACCTGCCAGCTGCTGGAAGCCTGCTGCGGGGCCTTGCGCTTGTTGTCACCCTGCTGTTGTCACCGGCCGGCGTCCGCCGCCGGAGTTCTTGGAGCCGGAGGAGCTACTTTGCCAGTCGTGCTGATTTGAATTTCCGTCTTCATGGAGGAGTCGGCCGTAGCGTACTTGTCCGCTATGATCAGCAGCTCGTCAAGGGTTTCTGGCTCGTCGCAGAGGAGCTTGTGCTTGAGGAGGGTGCCTTCTCGGCACCCGGCTGTGAAGTACTCGATGGCCTGCACCTCGTGCACGCCCTTGCAGGAGTTCCGGAGCTCAGCCCAACGCGTGAGGTAGTCGCGAGTCGACTCGTTAGGACCTTGCATGCACAAGGAGAGCTGACGAGGCTTCGGAGGACGCTTGTACGTGCTGGTGAAGTTGCGGACGAATGCTTCAGTGAAGTCGACCCAGCAATTGATGCTGCGGGACTTTAGGCTGTTCAGCCATGTCCGGGTTGTGCCCTGGAGCATGAGCGGAACGTACTTTATGGCGACACGCTTGTTGCCGTTTGCTATGCTGACAGCCGTGGAGTAGTCGACTAGACAGTCTTCTGGCTTCATGGAGCCGGTATACTTGGGCGTGTCTCTTGGGAGCGTGAACCCTCTGGGAAAGGGCTCGTCCCGAATGCGGGGCCCGAAACAAGGCGGACCCAGCTCATCTTCTTCTTCCAGCGCCAGGGACCGGTGAAGTCGGTCGATCCGGTGGCGGGCGTCATTCTCTCCAACTCCCTCTCGGCGGCCAAGGCGGTCACCGAGAGTCGGATGGTCAACAGGCGGTGGGGAGACTTGCCTCTCCTTGCGGGGAGGAGGAGGCGGACAGTCGTCCCGTCGTTCCACTGCTCTCGGGCGGCCATCTCGGTCGCGCTCTATGGTAATCCGAGTCCGACTGTGGCTGACAGCCAACTCCTTGTCCTTTCTTCCTTGGGCACCGCCAGTCAGCGTCCAAGACGTCGCGCCTTGATCTCGGCGCGGGTCGTTGTTTGGCCGCTGCGGCGCCTCTGTGCGGCAGTCGGCCTCGTTCTGCGCGGCGGCCGCATCGAGGAGTCGTTGGACTCGCTCCATCATGAGGCAGCGCTCTTCGCCCTCGAAATTGTCCAGTTCATCCGCCGCTGCCTGGGCGGCTCAGATGTTCTCCGCTGGCGTGGCATACACGGGGCGGCTATCCCCAAACAGGCTGGCGATGGCTACGCCGCGCTGCTGAACCGTGCCAAGGCGGCTGGGCCCTGCCGGGGCCGGCGAGCCGCCAACAGCGCGATCCATTTCCGCTGGTAAGCTTCTGACAAGCGTCTCATGCTGGCCAGCTTCTTCGCGCCTTCAACAAGCTGAAGGCGGCGCGCTTCTAACGTCTCTAAGTCAGCATCTTCCGGAATGGGCGCAACTAGGTCTTGCAGCGCCGCGCCGAGTGAGTCGGGCACCCCTCTGCCAGGAGACTCGTCATGACTGATGACCAATACCTCAGTGACGGTGCTTTCGTCGCTCTCCGCGTGGGGGAGAGGTTCATCGTAGACCACCACATTGGTGGAGAATGCATCGACCGACGCGGTGTCGGAGTCGACCAGCATCTGGTCGGTGGAGCCTACGGACTCCAAGTCTACGGCAGGCTCGCCGGAAATGTGGAGTTGATCGAGGAGGCCCGCGAGGAGGTTTTCGGGGCCACCCGCGCCTGCGTCGGACGCAGGTTCGTCGGAGAGGCAGACCTCGCCGACAAGTTCGGCCAAGGAGCTGGCGGCGCAGGCAATCTCAATGCCGCGCAGCGCGTCGACGCAAACTTCGTCTGGCGTGCCTGGCTGGCTGCGCTCGCCAGGGAGGAAAAGGGTTCCCATCCTGGCCCCACGGTGGGCGCCAAATGTCGGGGGTTGGGTGCGACATATGCTAACGGATGGCTTATCATGGTAGGGGCGAGTAGAACGTCGCCGGTGCCTGGAAACGGGATGAGGCGAAGACATGCTCGCCGGCGAATCTTACCCAGCTTCGGGGCTCTCCGGGGAGATAACACCCCTACTACTGCTCTGCGGGGTCTCCGCATGATCACTATGGTCAAGTGTTTACACGGTTGCTCCTTGAGCTGGGTCTGGTGGTGGGAGAGGGCAAGGCTAGCTCTCTCCCTCTATTTGGTGTGGTATAGAACTACTGGGATCCCACCCTTTGCATGGGTGCCCTGGGGGTTTGTAAAGGCCTACCCCCCAGGGGTACAATGGTAATTTGACTGGGCGCGGCCCCAGCCGTCAGTGCCTCCGACCTCCGGCTTCTCCGCCGACTGCTGGGGCCCGCCGACTGGTGGGCCCCACCAACTGGTCTGGTACGAAGCCGACAGGCCGCGTCCGCCGCGGGCGGGTCTTGCCGGCTGCTGATTACTGTAGCCGTGCTCCTGATGACGCAAGCTCGGTCATGGGGTCGTGGCAACAGCCCTGCCGCCTGGCGGGCGATCACTGTGGCCACTCCCCATCTCTTCTTGATTAATGGCGCATGGGCCCCGGAGGAGGGCTCGGCCGACTCCTCCGGGCCGACTCCCGACGGGCCCGACTGGCGGCTCTCTCGCCGTCTCCCGACGTCTCGCTGACTGGTGGGCCCCGCTGCCTCCAGGCCGTACAGACAAGCCGTCGTGGGCGCAGGACCAGGTACAGTGATGCTGATGTCAAGGCCGGTTGGGCAACAGTGCCACGCCGCAGGGAGATCTTCCCTAGTACGGCGCGCTGTAGGCATGCCTACCGTTGGTAAGGGGCGGGGAGTGGGCTTCATTGTAGCTACGCCCCTGCCCCGTCCCCCTCGATGAGGTCATGGTTTGTTGGAGTCGCCGGCCGACTCCCCAAAGCCGGCTTCTCTGGAAGTCGCCCCTGGGACTCGGCCGTGAGCGGGCAGTCAGCCGCGTTGCCTTAGAATCCCCAGGAGGCGGCTCTTCGCCATGTGGTCTTGAGGGGCGCAGCCTGCCCTGATGTCTTGAAAGGTTATGGGCTTCGGGTTGGCCTACCCGTGGCCCATTACTCTGACAATTACTGTTTCCAGGAGCTCGAGATGAGGCTCTAATGGCGGAGGTGATGCTGGACTGGTACATGATCCTTGTGTGCGGAGGGTTGGCGGCATTGCTGGGGTTCTCCATGCTCTTGTGTGCGATGATCCTCGATGATCGTCGTGATGCTGCTGTTCGAGTGTTAGCTCTCCGCAGTGGCGGTGATCATGAGGATTAGGTGCAGTGTCGGGTGCTAATTGTTGTGAGTGTGCTGTAGGCAATTTGCACCCGAATAATTACCCATAAATCTCTCCTTCAGAGACTGTGGTGTGCAAGGGGTGGGGTGATTAGTTAGGTGCAACACGAACACGTGGATTTGCAATTAGTACACGTGGTCGAGTGGTGGTGGTTGTGAGTCTGCTGTAGTGGTGCTGCTTGAATAAAAATCTATGTCGTGAAGAGATATACGCTGCAACAACTCAGAGAAAAATCTCACTTCAGGATTTACCGAGAGTGAAATCAGTTAATAAAATTAACAACAGAAAAAAATACTCACATTAATTGAAACCAGATATTTAATCCATCGCACAAATTTAGGATACCACGCATACATTGCAACACATAAATAAATGCCGGGGAACAATAAACATAGCAGTGACGTCTATAATGAGAACGGTAAATAGACAGGGTCTTGAGAAAATGTCTCTGGTACCGGGGCACACTCTTCAGTCAGGCTAGCACATACTATGCCAATTGCGGAAAGACCTACGTATAACGCTAGCATGGCTAAAACAGAAAACAGTAGGAGCGGGATAAACGAGTTATACCCTATAGTAGGCCATGCAGAGGCCGCGGCTTTGGTGGCAGCAGCGGCGTCCTCGGTGGCCTTCTTGTTGGCTTCAGCTTTCTCGGCGGCAGCACGTTCGGCGTCGGTGGACATGGTGATGATGAAGGCGACGCAGGCGTAGAGGAAGTAGACGATCAGAAGCGAGCAGTCGCGCAATCGCTGCCCAAAAACCTATTCACCCCTCACCCCGTACAGGAACCAGAAGGGCGTGGTTTCGGAGACCTGCTCTCCCGTCGACCATGTATGCGATGAATGGGATGGAGTCACCGGCGGCAGCAGCAGTAAGGGAACGACGGTGGGCGTGCGCGTGGGAGCAGATGTGATCTGTTCGTGGCGGCTAGGGTTAGGAGACACCGCACACTTATATAGGCGCAACCGCGTGGAGAGACGTGGGCTCGACCCACGTGCGCGTAGGTGTGAGCTCGGCTCGGCTCAATCCCACAACCCGTGGCGCGTCGTGACGAGGCGTGGCGTGGCGAGGTAGGCGGCGGAGGAGGAGTGCGCGAGGGCCTCTTCTCTTCTCAAGCTCCAATAGCATGTAGAAGAGAAACCCTTATAAGGAGGTCCAACTCCTCTTCCACTTCCTACGTGGGACTAAACTTCCCACTACACCTAGTGCCATATAACCCACATGGGCCCTTAGAGATTTTTCAGAAATTACTATATGGGCCTAGAGCCCATCTCAAATTTCAGCAATCCCCCACCAGATCTCGAGGGCCCATTGTGTCCTCTGTTCCAATTACTGTTTTGATATACCAGTGTTTCAGTGAAGACCTGTTAAGGTTGAGCTTCACCTAGAGCAAGTAGTTACACTCCTTCACAACTGAACAATGGACTATGCCTTGAATTGTCAGTTTGGCGTAAAGAAGTTTCACCACATGTCTTCTAGTACTAGGCTGCCGAAGGCTGACCCCTCAGGTGGAGCATATAAGTCACACTCCTGGCCTATTCATGAGCTTACTAGAGATCACCCCAATCACATAGACTGTGACCAGCAGTCGGGCTCATATGGGTGTGTTCCTCCAAAGATCGCTCTGTAGGATAGCATCTTGCTTATAAAAGCTTCGGAACACGTTAAGGCAGTAGCCACCCTACCATACAGTATCAAGAGTATTGCATCTCCAACGGAGTGGGTTAGTATAGTTACTCTCCTCAGTTCACCACTGGCTTGTTTTCCCAGGTCCTAATTCATGGGATCTCCGATCACATAGGTTGGGTTACTAGCATGGCAACACATGTGGGTCTCATACCCATCTCCCTCGATGCATTATTTGTCACTACACATGATAGCCCTTTCGTAAAGGGATCTGCCAGATTTTTAGCCGTATGGACATACTCCAACACTATCGCTCCGGAGTTTCTTAATTTTCTGATGACCTTTAATCGCATTCTTATGTGTTTGGTTGACTTCATGTAGTCCTTTGAACTTTTCACCTTGGTGATGACAGACTGATTATCACAGTTCATAAGGATAGCCGGAACCGGTTTATCAACCAATGGCAAGTCCATCAAAAGATCTCGAAGCCATCCTGCTTCAACCAGATGTGTCTAATGCTATTAATTATGCTTCCATTGTCGATCTCGTTAAGATCGTTTGCTTGCAAGATTTCCAGGAAATAGCGCAACCTCCAGGAGTAAACATATACCCAGTTGTGGACTTCATCTCATCAGCATCAGAGATCCAATTTGCATCACTATACCCTTCAAGTACCGACGGGTATCCGGTATAGTGAAGTCCATAGTTCATAGTACCTTTCAGATAGCGCATAACTCTTTCAACAGCATGCCAATGTACATCACCCGGTTTGGAAACAAACCGGGTCAGTTTGCTCACAATAAACGCGATGTCAGGCCTCGTTGCGCTTGCTAGGTACATCAGTGAACCAATGATTTGAGAGTATCTCAATTGATCTATAGCCCCATTGGACTTTCGAATCAACACGCTAGGATCATATGGTGGTTGAGATGGTGTGTAGTCCGAATATCCAAAACGACTCAACACCTTCTCAACATAGTGGGATTGTAGAAGTGTATTCTCACCCTCATTATCTCTCAGTAGCTTGATGTTCAAGATAACATCAGCCACACCAAGGTCTTTCATATCAAAGTTCTGAGACAGAAATGACTTGACCTCCTCAATGACTTTGAGGTTGGTTACGAATATCAGTATGTCATCAACATACAAGCACAGTATAACTCCTTCGCCCCACCATGGCGATAGTATACACATTTGTCAGCCTCATTAACAACGAAACCAACAGATGTCAGAGTTGTATTAAACTTATCATGCCATTGCTTAGGTGCTTGCTTCAAGCAATATAAAGATTTCAACAACCTACACACCTTTCTTTCCTGACCATCTATCACAAAGCCATCTGGCTGTTGCATATAGATATCCTCATTTAGCTCTCCATTCAGAAAAGCCGTCTTGACATCCATCTGGTAGACGAAAAGACCATGCGAGGCCGCCAACGAGAGTAATACTTTAATGGTGGTCAGTCTAGCCACAGGTGAATAAGTATCGAAGAAATCTTCCTCTTCTTTCTGTTCATAACCCTTGGCCACAAGCCTAGCCTTGTACTTTTCAATCGTACCACCGGGCCTAAGTTTCTTTTTGAACACCCACTTACATCCCAATGGTTTGTGATACGTCTCCGTCGTATCTATAATTTTTTATTGTTCCATGCTAATATTATTCAACTTTCATATACTTTTGGCAACTTTTTATACTATTTTTGGGACTAAAATATTGATCCAGTGCCCAGTGTCAGTACCTGTTTGTTGCATGTTTTTTGTTTCGCAGAATATCCATATCAAACGAAGTCCAAACGGAATAAAAATTGAAGGAGATTTTTTTTGGAATATTTACGATTTTTGGGAAGAAAAATCCACGCGAGACGGTTCCCGAGGTGGCCTTGAGGCAGGAGGGCGCGCCTGCCCCCCCAGGCACGCCCCTGACCCTCATGGGCCACCTATAAGGCGGTTGATGCCCTTCTTTCGCTGCAAGAAAGCTAATTTCTGGATAGAGATCGTGTCAAAATTTCAGCCCAATCAGAGTTACGGATCTCCGAGAATATAAGAAACGGTGAAAGGGAAGAATCTGAGAACGCGGAAACAGAGAGAGACAGAGAGACAGATCCAATCTCGGAGGGGCTCTCGCCCCTCCCGTGCCATGGAGGCCATGGACCAGAGGGGAAATCCTTCTCCCATCTAGGGAGGAAGTCAAGGAAGAGGAAGGAGGAGGGGCTCTCTCCCCCTCGCTTCCGGTGGCACCGGAGTGCCACCGGGGGCCATCATCATCACCGCGATCTACACCAACACCTCCGCCATCTTCACCAACATCTCCATCACCTTCCCTCCTCTATCTACAGCGGTCCACTCTCCCGCAACCTGCTGTACCCTCTACTTGAAGATGGTGCTTTATGCTTCATATTATTATCCAATGATGTGTTGCCATCCTATGATGTCTGAGTAGATTTTCGTTGTCCTATCGGTGGTTGATGAATTGCTATGATTGATTTAATTTGCTTGTGGTTATGTTGCTGTCCTTTGGTGCCCATCATATGAGAGCGCGTGTGGATCACACCATAGGGTTAGTTGTATGTTGATAGGACTATGTATTGGAGGGCAAGAGTGACAGAAGCTTCAACCTGGCATAGAAATTGATGCATACGGGATTGAAGGGGGACCAATATATCTTAATGCTATGGTTGGGTTTTACCTTAATGAACATTACTAGTTGCGGATTGCTTGTTAATAGTTCCAATCATAAGTGCATAGAATTCCAAGTCAGGGATGACATGCTAGCAGTGGCCTCTCCCACATAATACTTGCTATTGGTCTAGTAAAGTAGTCAATTGCTTAGGGGCGATTTCGCAACTCCTATCACCACTTTTCCACACTCGCTATATTTACTTTATTGTTTCTTTATCTAAACAGCCCCTACTTTTTATTTACGTACTCTTTATTATCCTGCAAACCTATCCAATAACACCTACAAAGTACTTGTAGTTTCATACTTGTTCTAGGTAAAGCGAACGTCAAGCGTGCGTAGAGTTGTATCGGTGGTCGATAGAACTTGAGGGAATATTTGTTCTACCTTTAGCTCCTCGTTGGGTTCGACACTCTTACTTATCGAAAACTGTTGCGATCCCCTATACTTGTGGGTTATCAAGACCTTTTTCTGACGCCGTTGCCGGGGAGCAATAGCATGGGGTGAATATTCTCGTGTGTGCTTGTTTGCTTTATCACTAAGTAATTTTTATTTTCTGTTCTTAGTTGTTCTCTATCTTTAGTTATGGATATGGAACACGAAATACCAAAAAAAATTAGGTGTACTTGCTACTCATGGAGATGGCGAACCTCCTAAAACCCTCGATGCAGGTTATGTGAAAAATATTATGTACTACTTTAATAATCCTGAGAAAACCCCATTCAATTATGTAATGGGAGTAACGTTGGATCAACGTGAATACTTTAGGGATTACCGCTTGACACAAAAAGGGAAACTATTATGGGATCAAATTCATATATTGAATTGGTATGCAAGGCAACTATGCTTGAGATATGATTATACTTGTTGCTCTAAGATGAAGGCTCCACACCTTCCCTTTTTATGCGAATTTAATGATCATAAAACCTTAGCTTCTTATGCTAGAGGTATATATGATTACTATGATGTGGAACAAATAGAAGAATTTGTTGCTTTTATGGGTGCTTATGAAATTGAATCTATGTTTAAAGAGTTTGAAGATTTTGATGATTCGGTTTATAGACCTGAAAATTTAGCTATCCTTAAATATTGCTATGAGAATTATGAATACAATTACGATATTAATGCACTTATTGAGAAAGTCTCCGCTGTCCAAGAAGAGACTAATATTTTGCAGGAGTCTATGGAAGAAGAAATTGATGAAACTGTGAGCTCATTGGATGAGAAAGATGAGGAGAAGAGCGAAGAACAAAAGGAGGAAGAGCGGATTGATCACCCGTGCCCACCTTATAATGAGAGTAACTCTTCAAATCATACATTGTTTAATTTCCCTTCGTGCTTACCGAAGGATGAATGCTATGATAATTGCTATGATCTCGTCGATTCTTTTGAAATATCCCTTTTTGATGATGCTTTCTATGCTTGTGGCCAAGATGCCAATATGAATTATGCTTATGGAGATGAACTTGCTATAGTTCCTTATGTTAAACATGAAATTGTTGCTATTGCACCCACGCATGATAGTCCTATTATCTTTTTGAATTCTCCCGACTACACTATATCGGAGAAGTTTGCACTTATTAAGGATTATATTGATGGGTTGCCTTTTACCGTTGCTCATGATAATTTTGATGAATATAATATGCATGTTCTTGCTTCTCCTACTTGCATTTATTATGAGAGAGGAACTATATCTCCACCTCTCTATGTTTCCAATATGATAAAATTGCAAGAAATTGTTTATACTATGCATTGGCCTTTACTTTGTGTGCATGAATTGTTCTTTTATGACATGCCGATGCATAGGAAGAGAGTTAGACTTCGTCATTACATGATATATGTTACCTTGTGCTCACCACTAAATTACAAATCATTGTTAATTAAAATTGGCTTTGATATACCTTGGGATCCGGGTGGATCCAGTACTTGAGCACTATATGCCTAGCTTAATGGCTTTAAAGAAAGCGCTGCCAGGGAGACAACCCGGAAGTTTTAGAGAGTCATTTATTTCTGTTGAGTGCTTTTATATAGTTTAAAAACAACAAAAATAAAGAGGGAAACCCAAAACTTTTTCCAAAAGGAAAGCGAAAATGAGAAAGACAAGCATTGTTGAAGTGGGAGCTAGCCTTGAACTTTGTTCATGCTCACGGAAACTTTGTGAATCTTGATTACAGAAACTTTTCAATAAAAATAATTATCCCCTTGTACAATTCCATTGTATTATAAAAATAATGTGCCAAGGTTTGCCTTTAGGATGTTTACATTTGCTTGATGGTTTGTACGGTACAGGACAGAAACTTTGGCTGTAGTGCACGATTTTACCTGTTTAGCTGGAACGTCAAATGGTTCTGATTCTTTTTGCACTGTCTTCCTATAAAAATTGTTTATTTTTCCTAATTTTGGTAGAATTTTTCAAGTATCATAAGTATGGTGAATGTTCAGATTATTACAGACTGTTCTGTTTTAGACAGATTCTGTTTTTGATGCATAGTTTGCTTGTTTTGATGAAACTATCAATTTATATTAGTGGATGAAGCCATGAAAAAGTTATATTATAGTAGACACAATGCAAAAACAAAATATGAATTAGTTTTCAACAGTACTTAGAGTAGTGATTTGCTTTATTATACTAACGGATCTTACCGAGTTTTCTGTTGAAGTTTTGTGTGGATGAAGTGTTCGGTGATCGAGAAGGTCTCAATGTGAGAAGAAGGAAGAGAGGCAAGAGCTCAAGCTTGGGGATGCCCGAGTCACCCCAAGTAAATATTCAAGGAGACTCAAATGTCTAAGCTTGGGGATGCCCTGGAAGGCACCCCCTCTTTCTTCAACAAGTATCGGTATGTTTTCGGATTCGTTTAGTTCATGCGATATGTGCAATCTTGGAGCATCTTTTGCATTTAGTTTTCATTTTTCTTTTATGAACCATGCTGGTATGAGATAGTCCTTGGTTGATTTATAGAATTATCTTTGCATTTCACTTATATCTTTTGAGTACGGCTTTATAGAATGCTTCATGTGCTTCGCTTATATCGTTTGAAGTTTGGATTGCTTGTTTCTCTTTACATAGAAAACCGTCATTTGTAGAATGCTCTTTTGCTTCACTTAGATTTGTTAGAGCATGGGCATATCTTTTGTAGAAAGAATTAAACTCTCTTGCTTCACTTATATCTATTTGGAGAGATGACAGGAACTGGTCATTCACATGGTTAGTCATAAAATCCTACATAAAACTTGTAGATCACTGAATATGATATGTTTGATTCCTTGCAATAGTTTTGCGATATAAAGATGGTGATATTAGAGTCATGCTAGTGGGTAGTTGTGGATTGTAGAAATACTTGTGTTGAGGTTTGTGATTCCCATAGCATGCACGTATGGTGAACCGTTATGTAACGAAGTCACAGCATGATTTATTTATTGATTGTCTTCCTTATGAGTGGCGGTCGTGGACGAGCGATGGTCTTTTCCTACCAATCTATCCCCCTAGGGGCATGCGCATAGTACTTTGTTTCGATGACTAATAGATTTTTGCAACAAGTATGTGAGTTCTTTATGACTAATGTTGAGTCCATGGATTATACGCACTCTCACCCTTCCATCATTGCTAGCCTCTCTAGTACCGCGCAACTTTCGCCGGTACCATAAACCCACCATATACCTTCCTCAAAACAGCCACCATACCTACCTATCATGGCATTTCCATAGCCATTCCGAGATATATTGCCATGCAACTTCCATCATCATCATATACATGACTTGAGCATTCATTGTCATATTGCTTTGCAGGATCGTAAGATAGCTAGCATGATGTTTTCATGGCTTGTCCTTTTTTTATGTCATTGCTATGCTAGATCATTGCACATCCCGGTACACCGCCGGAGGCATTCATATAGAGTCATATCTTTGTTCTAGTATCGAGTTGTAATATTGAGTTGTAAATAAAGTGTGATGATCATCATTATTAGAGCATTGCCCCAGTGAGGAAAGGATGATGGAGACTATGATTCCCCCACAAGTCGGGATGAGACTCCGGACTTTAAAAATAAATAAAAGAGGCCAAAGAAGCCCAAATAAAAATAAATAAAAGAGGCCAAAGAAGCCCAAATAAAAAAAGAGGCCAAAGAAGCCCACCAAAAAATATAAAAAAAACAAAAAAACATGAGAGAAAAATAGAGAAGGGGCAGTGCTACTATCCTTTTTCCACACTTGTGCTTCAAAGTGGCACCATGTTCTTCATATAGAGAGTCTCTTGAGTTATCACTTTCATATACTAGTGGGAATTTTCATTATAGAACTTGGCTTGTATATTCCAACGATGGGCTTCCTCAAATGCCCTAGGTCTTCATGAGCAAGCAGGTTGGATGCACACCCACTTAGTTTCAGTTTGAGCTTTCATATACTTATAGCTCTAGTGTATCTGTTGCATGGCAATCCCTACTCACTCACATTGATATCTATTGATGGGCATCTCCATAGCCCGTTGATATGCCTAGTTCATGTGAGACTATCTTCTTCTTTTTGTCTTCTCCACAACCACCATTCTATTCCACCTATAGTGCTATGTCCATGGCTCACGCTCATGTATTGTGTGAAAGTTGAAAAGGTTTGAGAACATCAAAAGTATGAAACAATTGCTTGGCTTGTAATCGGGGTTGTGCATGATGTGAATATTTTGTGTGGTGAAGATGGAGCATAGCCAGACTATATGATTTTGTAGGGATAACTTTCTTTGGCCATGTTATTTTGAAAAGACGCGATTGCTTTATTAGTAGGCTTGAAGTATTATTGTTTTTATGTCAAATGATAGACCATTGCTTTGAATCACTCGTGTCTTAATATTCATGCCATGATTAGATATGTGATCAAGATTATGCTAGGTAGCATTCCACATCAAAAATTATCTTTTTTATCATTTACCTACTCGAGGACGAGCAGGAATTAACCTTGGGGATGCTGATACGTCTCTGTCGTATCAATAATATTTTATTGTTCCATGCCAATATTATTCAACTTTCATAAACTTTTGGCAACTTTTTATACTATTTTTGGGACTAACATATTGATCCAGTGCCCAGTGCCAGTTCCTGTTTGTTGCATGTTTTTTGTTTCGCAGAATATCCATATCAAACGGAGTCCAAATGGAATAAAAACTGACGGAGATTTGTTTTGGAATATTTATGATTTTTGGGGAGAAAAATCACGAGAGACGGTGCCCGAGGTGGCCACGAGGAAGGAGGGCGCGCCTGCCCCCCCCCAGGCGCACCCCTGACCCTCGTGGGCCACCCGTAAGGTGGTTGATGCCCTTCTTTCGCCGCAAGAAAGCTAATTTATGGATAGATATCGTGTCAAAATTTCAGCCCAATCGGAGTTACGGATCTCCAGGAATATAAGAAACGGTGAAAGGGAAGAATCTAAGAACGCAGAAACAGAGAGAGACAGAGAGACAGATCCAATCTCGGAGGGGCTCTCGCCCCTCTCGTGCCATGGAGGCCATGGACCAGAGGGTAAACCCTTCTCCCATCTAGGGAGGAAGTCAAGGAAGAAGAAGAAGGAGGGGGCTCTCTCCCCCTCGCTTTCGGTGGCACCGGAGTGCCACCGGGGGCCATCATCATCACCGCGATCTACACCAACACCTCCGCCATCTTCACCAACATCTCCATCACCATCCCTCCTCTATCTGCAGCGGTCCACTCTCCCGCAACCCGCTATACCCTCTACTTGAACATGGTGCTTTATGCTTCATATTATTAACCAATGATGTGTTGCCATCCTATGATGTCTGAGTAGATTTTCGTTGTCCTATCGGTGGTTGATGAATTGCTATGATTGATTTAATTTGCTTGTCGTTATGTTGTTGTCCTTTGGTGCCCATCATATGAGAGCGCGTGTGGATCACACCATAGGGTTAGTTGTATGTTGATAGGACTATGTATTGGAGGGCAAGAGTAACAGAAGCTTAAACCTAGCATAGAAATTGATGCATACGGGATTGAAGGGGGACCAATATATCTTAATGCTATGGTTGAGTTTTACCTTAATGAACGTTAGTAGTTGCGGATTGCTTGCTAATGGTTCCAATCATAAGTGCATAGAATTCCAAGTCAAGGATGACATGCTAGCAGTGGCCTCTCCCACATAATACTTGCTATCGGTCTAGTAAAGTAGTCAATTGCTTAGGGGCAATTTCACAACTCCTACCACCACTTTTCCACACTCGCTATATTTACTTTATTGTTTCTTTATCTAAACAGCCCCTACTTTTTATTTATGTACTCTTTATTATGTTGCAAACCTATCCAATAACACCTACAAAGTACTTGTAGTTTCATACTTGTTCTAGGTAAAGCGAATGTCAAGCGTGCGTAGAGTTGTATCGGTGATCGATAGAACTTGAGGGAATATTTGTTCTACCTTTAGCTCCTTGTTGGGTTCGACACTCTTACATATCGAAAACTGTTCCGATCCGCTATACTTCTGGGTTATCAGTTTGCAACCATAGGGACGCTCAGTGATCTCCCATGTCCCGTTAGCCATGATGGAATCCATCTCACTACGGACCGCATCCTTCCAGTAGTCAGCTTCTGGAGAGGCATACGCTTCTAAAATAGAAGTAGGAATATCATCCACGAGGTACACGAAGAAATCAACACCAAAGTTCTTTGCAGTCCTTTGTCTCTTGCCCCTATCAAGGGTTTCCTCGTCATCCTCCTTGGGATTTTCATCATGTGTTTGTTCATAATATTCCATAAGGATGGCAGGTTCAGGAGTCTCCTCAGATTTCTGTCTAGAAGTTCTTTGCATATCTCTCATAGGAAAAATATCCTCGAAGAATGTAGCATCCTTAGACTCCATAATTGTACCGACCTTCTGGTCAGGTACCTCAGATTTCACTACTAGAAATCTATAGCCAACGTTGTTCTTAGCGTAGCCCAAATTAACGCAGTCCACAGTCTTTGGTCCAAGCTTACGCTTTTTGGGGATCGGCACATTGACTTTCGCCAAACAGCCCCAAGTACGCAAGTACGAGAGTGTTGTCCTTCTCTTTTCCCATTTCTCATAGGGAGTCATCTCATTAACCTTTGTCGGAACTTTATTCAGGACATGACATGCCGTCAATATAGCCTCCCCCCACCATGCCTTGGATAAACCCGATGTATCTAACATGGCGTTGACCAAATCAGTTAGAGTACGGTTTTTCCGCTCGGCAACCCCGTTTGACTGGGGTGAATAGGGAGGCGTCCTCTCATGAATAATGCCATGTTCCGCACAGAAGGAATCAAACTCACTCGAGAAGTACTCTCCACCATGATCTGATCGGGCTCGTTTAATTTTCTTTTCAAGTTGATTCTCAACTTCTGCCTTATAGATTTTAAAGTAGTGTAGAGCCTCATCTTTAGTATTTAGCAGATACACATAGCAATATCTAGTGGAATCATCTATCAATGTCATGAAGTATTTCTTTCCACCTTTAGTCAACACACCATTCATCTCACAAAGATCAGAATGTATGAGTTCTAATGGTGCCAAGTGTCTCTCCTCCGCGGCCTTGTGAGGCTTGCGAGGTTGCTTAGCTTGGACACATGAAAGGCACTTAGAACCTTTGGCTAAAGTAAAACTCGGGATTAAATCCAACTTGGCTAGCCGCGTCATAACATCGAAACTAATGTGACAAAGACGTGAATGCCAAACTTCAGATTCATTAACATTCGAATGAACATGGTTCACGACTTTATTACAAAAATCTACGAGGGAAAGGCGGAACATCCCTCCGCTCTCATAACCTTTTCCAACAAAGAGTCCATATTTCATAAAAACTAATTTATTAGACTCAAAAACCAACTTAAACCCTTGTCTACATAGAAGGGAGCCACTAACGAGGTTCTTCTTGATGGAGGGGACATGTTACACGTTCTTCAACTGCACGATCCTTCCCAAAGTAAGCTTCAGATCGACCGTGCCAACACCATGAACAGAAGCACTCGAGCGATTCCCCATCAATACGGACCCGTGGCCTGTGACCTGGTAAGAAGTGAACAATGAAATGTCAGCACACACATGTACACCGGCACATGTGTCCACCCACCAATCGGTGGGCTGAAACACTGAAAAAAAAGTAAATAAATTACTGTACACAGGTGCACCATTCTCATTGATGTCCACAATCATATTGACGGACTTGGAGTCCTGTCCTGACTTCTTGTACTTCTTTGGGCACTTGTTAGCCCAATGTTCAACCGAACCACAAGTAAAGCAGCCCTCATCCTTCTTGTTCTTCTTGAAGGTCTTCTTACCCTTCTTCTTAAAGTCGGTATTGCGTTGGACACCGTTCTTTCCCTTGGGCTTGTGGGAGTTGAAGTTCTTCTGGTTCACCATGTTGGCGACAGAAGTCCCTTCAGCCCCTTTTCCATGCGAGTCATTTGCCCTTGAATTCTGCTCAACACTCAGATGGCCAATGACATCCTCCAAAGAGAATTCACGCCTCGGATGTTTCAGAGTGGTGGCAAAGTTCCTCCAGGAATTACGGAGCTTAGAGATTATGCAGCCCGCGACAAACTTGCCCGGTAACTCGCACTTAAGAAGTTCAAACTCCTTAACAATGCATATTATCTCATGAGCCTGCTCTAGTATAGGACGGTTTTCAACCATCTTGTAATCGTGGAACTGCTCTATAATATACATCTCGCTCCCAGCATCGAGGAACACAAGTCCTTGGCGACATGCACATGTAAATATGCATCGACCAGTTTATCTCTGATCACGCTAAGAACTGCTCCGAGGAACACAACGGTGGCCTCCTTGAACGCCTTCTCATGTTCAGCAGCAATCATTTCTGTGGAGACACCGGTGACCTAGAACAGTTCATAGCCGTGAGCCATAAAGTGGTCTTAGTCTGCCAACGCTTAAAATACGAACCGGTAAACTTATCCAGTTTCAGTGCAGCGGCAAAGCCACTTGCTGAAAAATTCCTACACATAATAGGTTTTTGGATTGTTGAGTAAATAGGCAATTTCTCGATTAAATTAATCCACGAGTAAATCACTAGCATGGCATTGACACAAATAAACGCATACTGATATTCAGTCAAGCTAGCACATACTACGCAAATTGCACAAAGATCTATGTATAACGCTAGCATGGCTAAAACAGAAAATAGTAGGAGTGGGATAAACGAGTTATACCCTCTAGTAGGCCATGCAGAGGCCGCGGCTTTGGTGGCAGCAGCGGCGGCCTCGGCGGCCTTCTTGTCGGCTTCAGCTTTCTCGGCGGCGGCACGTTCGGCGTCGGTGGACATGGTGATGATGAAGGCGATGCGGACGTAGAGGAAGTAGACGATCAGAAGCGAGCAGTCGTGTAATCGCTGACCAAAAACCTATTCGCCCGTCACCCCGTACAGGAACCGGAAGGGCGTGGTTTCGGAGACCTGCTCTCCCGTCGATCGTGTACGCGGCGGACGGGATGGAGTCACCGGCGGCAGCAGGAGCAAGGGAACGACGGTGGGCGTGCGCATGGGAGCAGATGTGATCTATTCGTGGCGGCTAGGGTTAGGAGACACCGCACACTTATATAGGCGCAGCTACATGAAGAGACGTGGGCTCGACCCACGTCCGAGTCCGTGACAGCCCATGATCCGACGTCTCAGATCATGGCCCAGCTGTCGGAGAACTCTCCGTTAGTGACTGGCAAAAATAAGCACGTAGGTGTGAGCTTGGCTCGGCTCAATCCCGCAACCCGCGGCGCGTCGTGACGAGGCGTGGCGTGGCGAGGCGGGCGGTGGAGGAGGAGTGCGCGAGGGCCTCTTCTCTTCTCAAGCTCCAATAGCATGTAGAAGAGAAACCCTTATAAGGACGTCCAACTCCTCTTCCACTTTCAGGGTGGGACTAAACTTCCCACTACACCTAGTGCCATTTAACCCACATGGTCCCTTAGAGATTCTTCAGAAATTGCTATATGGGCCTAGAGCCCATCTCAAATTTCAGCAATCCCCCACCAGATCTCAAGGGCCCATTGTGTCCTCTGTTCCAATTACTGTTTCGATATACCAGTGTTTTAGTGAAGACTTGTTAAGGTTGAGCTTAACTTAGAGCAAGTAGTTACACTCCTTCACAAATGAACAATGGACTATGCCTTGAATTTTCAGTTTGGCGTAAAGAAGTTTCACCACATGTCTTACTAGTACTAGGCTGCCGAAGGCTGACCCCTCGGGTGGAGCATATAAGTCACACTCCTGGCCTATTCATGAGCTTACTAGAGATCACCCCAATCTCATAGACTGTGACCAGCAGTCGGGCTCATATGGGTGTGTTCCTCCAAAGATCGCTCTATAGGATAGCATCTTGCTTATATAAGCTTCGGAACACATTAAGACAATAGTCATCCTACCATACAGTATCGAGAGTATTGCATCTCCAACGAAGTGGGTTAGTATAGTTACTCTCCTCAGTTCACCACTGGCTTGTTTTCCCAGGTCCTAATTCACGGGATCTCCGATCACATAGGTTAGGTTACTACCATGGCAACTCATGTGGGTATCATATCCATCTCCCTCGATGCATTATCTATCACTACACGTGATAGCCCTTTCGTAAAGGGATCTGCTAGATTTTTAGCCGTATGGACATACTCCAACCCTATCACTCCGGAGTTTCTTAATTTTCTGACAGCCTTTAATCTCATTCTTATGTGTTTGTTGGACTTCATGTTGTCCTTTGAACTTTTCACCTTGGTGATGACAGTCTGATTATCGCAGTTCATAAGGATAGCCGGAACCGGTTTATCAACCAATGGCAAGTCCATCAAAAGATCTCGAAGCCATCCTGCTTCAACACCAGATGTGTCTAATGCTGTTAATTCTGCTTCCATTGTCGATCTCGTTAAGATCGTTTGCTTGCAAGACTTCCAGGAAACAGCGCCACCTCCAAGAGTAAACATATACCCAGTTGTGGCCTTCATCTCATCAGAATCAGCGATCCAATTTGCATCACTATACCCTTCAAGTACCGACGGGTATCCGGTATAGTGAAGTCCATAGTTCATAGTACCTTTCAGATAGCGCATAACTCTTTCAACAACATGCCAATGTACCTCCCCCGGTTTGGAAACAAACCGGCTCAGTTTGCTCACAGCAAACACGATGTCAGGCCTCGTTGCGCTCACTAGGTACATCAGTGAACCAATGATTTGAGAGTATCTCAATTGATCTATAGCCGTGCCTTTGGACTTTCGAATCAACACGCTAGGACCATATGGTGTTTGAGATGGTGTGCAGTCCGAATATCCAAAACGACTCAACACCTTCTCAACATAGTGGGATTGCAGAAATGTAATCCCACCCTCATTATCTCTCAGTAGCTTGATGTTCAAGATAACATCAGCCACACCAAGGTCTTTCATCTCAAAGTTCTGAGGCAGAAACGACTTGACCTCCTCAATGACTTTGAGGTTGGTTCCGAATATCAGTATGTCATCAACATACAAGCACAGTATAACTCCTTCGATCCCACCATGGCGATAGTATACACATTTGTCAGCCTCATTAACAACGAAACCAACAGATGTCAGAGTTGTATTAAACTTATCATGCCATTGCTTAGGTTCTTGCTTCAGGCCATATAAAGATTTCAACAACCTACACACCTTTCTTTCCTGACCATCTATCACAAAGCCATCTGGCTGTTGCATATAGATTTTCTCATTTAGCTCTCCATTCAGAAAAGCCGTCTTAACATCCATCTGGTGGACGAGAAGACCATGCGAGGCCGTCAACGAGAGCAATACTCTAATGGTGGTCAGTCTAGCCACAGGTGAATAAGTATTGAAGAAATCTTCCTCTTCTTTCTAGTCATAACCCTTGGCCACAAGCCTAGCCTTGTACTTTTCAATCGTACCATCGGGCCTAAGCTTCTTTTTGAACACCCACTTACATCCCAATGGTTTGCAACCATAGGGACGCTCAGTGATCTCCCATGTCCCGTTAGCCATGATGGAATCCATCTTACTACAGACCGCATCCTTCCAGTAGTCAGCTTCTGGAGAGGCATACGCTTCTGAAATAGAAGTAGGAGTATCATCCACGAGGTACACGAAGAAATCAACACCAAAGGTCTTTGCAGTCCTTTATCTCTTGCCCTTACCAAGGGTTTCCTCGTCATCCTCCTCGGGATTTTCATCATGTGTTTGTTCATAATATTCTATAGGGATGGCAGGTTCAGGAGTCTCCTCAGATTTCTATATAGAAGTGCTTTGCATATCTCTCATAGGAAAAATATCCTCGAAGAATGTAGCATCCTTAGACTACATAATTGTACCGACCTTCTGGTCAGGTACCTCAGATTTCACTACTAGAAATCTATATCCAACGTTGTTCTTAGCGTAGCCCAAATTAATGCACTCCATAGTCTTTGGTCCAAGCTTATGCTTTTTGGGGATTTGCACAATGACTTTTGCCAAACAGCCCCAAGTACGCAAGTATGAGAGTGTTGTCCTTCTGTTTCCCCATTTCTCATAGGGAGTGATCTCATTATCCTTTGTTGGAACTTTATTCAGGACATGACATGTCGTCAATATAGCCTCCCCCCACCATGCCTTGGATAAACCCGATGTATCTAACATGGCGTTAACCAAATCAGTTAGAGTACGGTTTTTCCGCTCGGCAACCCCGTTTGACTGGGGTGAATAGGGAGGCGTCCTCTCATAAATAATGCCATGTTCCGCACAGAAGGAATCAAACTCACTCGAGAAGTACTCTCCACCACGATCTGACCGGACTCGTCTAATTTTCTTTTCAAGTTGATTCTCAACTTCTGCCTTATAGATTTTAAAGTAGTGTAGAGCCTCATCTTTAGTATTTAACAGATACACATAGCAGTATCTAGTGGAATCATCTATCAATGTTATGAAGTATTTCTTTCCACCTTTAGTCAACACACCATTAATCTCACAAGGTGTGACGCCCCCGATTCAATCGTACACTAATCATGCACGCAAATGTACGATCAAGTCAGGGACTCACGGGAAGATATCACAACACAACTCTAAAACATAAATAAGTCATACAAGCATCATAATACAAGCCAGGGGCCTCGAGGGCTCGAATACAAGTGCTCGATCATAGACAAGTCAGCGGAAGCAACAATATCTGAGTACAGACATAAGTTAAACAAGTTGCCATAAGATGGCTAGCACAAACTGGGATACAGATCGAAAGAGGCGCAGGCCTCCTGCCTGGGATCCTCCTAACTACTCCTGGACGTTGTCGGCGGGCTGCACGTAGTAGTAGGCACCTCCGGTGTAGTAGGGGTCGTCGTCGACGGTGGCGTCTGGCTCCAGGGCTCCAGCATCTGGTTGCGACAACCAGGTAGAAGGGAAAGGGGAAAAGAGGGAGAAAAGCAACCGTGAGTACTCATCCAAAGTACTCGCAAGCAAGGAACTACACTATATATGCATGGGTATATGTGTAAGGATGCCATATCAGTGGACTGAACTGCAGAATGCCAGAATAAGAGGGAGATAACTAATCCTGTCGAAGACTACGCTTCTGACAGCCTCCGTCTTGCAGCATGTAGAAGAGAGTAGACTGAAGTCCTCCAAGTAGCATCTCCAGTCGCATCGCATAGCATAATCCTACCCGACGATCCTCCCCTCGTCGCCCTGTGGAAAAGCGATCACCGGGTTGTCTATGGAACTTGGAAGGGTGTGTTTTATTAAGTATCCGATTCTAGTTGTCATAAGGTCAAGGTACAACTCCTAGTCGTCCTGTTACCGAAGATCATGGCTATTCGAATAGATTAACTTCCCTACAGGGGTGCACCAACTTACCCAACACGCTTGATCCCATTTGGCCGGACACACTTTCCCGGGTCATGCCCGGCCTCGGAAGATCAACACGTCGCAGCCCCACCTAGGCTCAACAGAGAGGCCAGCACACCGGTCTAAACCTAAGCGCACAGGGGTCTGGGCCCATCGCCCATAGCACACCTGCACGTTGCGTACGCGGCCGAAAGCAGAACTAGCCCCCTTAATACAAGAGCAGGCTTACGTTCCAATCCGGCGCGCGCCACTCAGTCGCTGGCGTCACGAAGTGCTTCGGCTGATACCAAGACGCCGAGTGCCCATATCTTTCCCACGTAGTTGGTTAGTGCGTATAGGCTCGTAGCCAACTCAGATCAAATACCAAGATCTCGTTAAGCGTGTTAAGTATCCACGAACGCCGAACAGGGCCAGGCCCACCTCTCTCCTAGGCGATCTCAACCTGCCCTGTCGCTCCGCCACAAAGATCCACTCGCGGGTGCTCCACCAGCCGACCCGACTTTAGTCTCCACATGTATCATGTATGAAGTATATAGTATATACCCGTGATCACCTCCCGAGTGATCACGGCCCGATAGTATAGCACGGCTGACGGACAAGAATGTAGGGCCACAGATGGAAATACTAGCATCCTATACTAAGCATATAGGATTGCAGGTAAAGGTATCAACAGTAGTAACAAGGACAGGCTATGCATCAGGATAGGTATAACGGAAAGCAGTAACATGCTACACTACTCTAGTGCAAGCAGTATAGAGTAGAATAGGTGATATCTGGTGATCAAGGGGGGGGGCTTGCCTGGTTGCTCAGACAAGGAGGGGCCGTCGGTGACGTAGTCGACCACAGGGGCATCAGCATCGTCACAGGGTCTACCAGAGAGAAGAGGGGGAAGAAACAGTAAATACATAGCAAGCAAGTGCATAACAGGACAACAAGCAGAGCTAGACGTGTTCTAACGCGGTATGAGGTGATACCGGTGAAGGGGGGAAACATCCGGGAAAGTATCCCCGGTGTTTCGCGTTTTCGGACAGATGAACCGGAGGGGGAAAGTTGCGAGTTCGATAGGTTAGGGGGGTGTGGCGGACGAACGGGTTGTGTATCCGAAATCGTCTCGTCGTTCTGAGCAACTTTAATCTACAAAGTTTTTCCATACGAGCTACGGTTTTATTTTATATTAATTTTAAAAGATTTAAATCAATTTTAGGATTTATTTATATTCCCAATTTAAATCGGTAAATACTTTTGTCACATAGTGCAGTGCCAGCCACAGTGTATTACAGGTGGGGTCAGGTCAAAGTCAATAGTCCAGTCAGCAGTTGACTAGGTCAACGTTGACTGGTCAAACTGGCTGGTGGGACCCAGCTGTCATAGAGTAGTGTAAATTAACAGTTTAATTAATTTAACAAATTAGGTGGGGGGCCACATGCCATTGACTTAGATATTTTGAAACAGGCTTTTATATGAAAAGGAACCACATGTCATTTTCAGTTATTCAACTAAACATTTTTATTAGGTTTTAATTAGGTGGTTAGGGGAATGGTTAAACCGGGCGGGCCCACATGTCAGTGGGTCAACCCACTGTCAAAACGTGTGTGCGCGTGTGCGTGCCCGTCGGTGCGTTCAGAGAACGGCGGCGCGCGCGGAGCCGACGGCTCCAGCGACCAAAAGGGGCAGCCCCGGCTGCCAAATGGATAAGCGCGAGGCGCAGCGTCGAGACCTGCCTTCGTCTGTAGCTAGGAGCGGCTGAAACAGCGTCAGGGGCGACGGAAGGCGGCGACTACGACGGAGCTAGCGGCAAACGGTGCTGGAGGGCACGGGGAGGAGGGGGAAAAGGCCACGGAGGGCCGGAGGCTCACAGCGGAAGCGGCAGGATGCGTGATGGAGCCGGAGGAGGTCGGGGTCGAGCGGATCGATGACGAGGTTAGCGGCGGCGGCCGACGGTGTCGGAGAAGAGGGTGCCGGTCGACGAGGGGACTCCGGCGAGGGGAGCAAGGCGAGGGAGGCCGGATCCGCGACATGGCCCCCGGGATCCGTCCCTCTCTGATGAGGAGGCGGCTTGGCGGCGGTTCCCCGGGCGCGGGCGTGGTCGGGCGGTCGCGCACGGCGAGGCGTCGGCAGGGGAGGGCTCTGGCGCAGGAGTGGCGTCGAAGGTGGGTGCAGGGGAGGGTGAGGCGAGCTTGGGGTGGTCCGGCGAGGCAAATAGTCGACGGGGGGGCGAGCTGGCGGCGACGGGGTCGAGGCGGAGGCGCTCCAGGCGGGCGACGGGCGGGGTCAGGGGCGTCGGTTGCCCCCGAT
>NC_041388.1:694242105-694312310 GCF_002162155.2 Triticum dicoccoides
CGGGCGCGGGCGTGGTCGGGCGGTCGCGCACGGCGAGGCGTCGGCAGGGGAGGGCTCTGGCGCGGGAGTGGCGTCGAAGGTGGGTGCAGGGGAGGGTGAGGCGAGCTTGGGGTGGTCCGGCGAGGCAAATAGTCGACGGGGGGGCGAGCTGGCGGCGACGGGGTCGAGGCGGAGGCGCTCCAGGCGGGCGACGGGCGGGGTCAGGGGCGTCGGTTGCCCCCGATCCAGATCCACTCGGGGCAGGGTGGGGAGACGAGGTGGATCGAGGGAGGAGTGGGGGTTACGGGCGACGTGGGTTAGGGTTTGGAGGGGTTATGGGGGCGCCGGCTGGGCCGGCCTGGCTAGCCTAGTGGCCAGCTGGGCCGAGGCCCAGCGGGGGGGGGTGGGGGGGCTTTTCCTTTCTTTCTTTTTGTTCTGTTTTCTTTTCTTCTTTCTATTTTTATTTTTCTGTTCTGTTTTATTTTTTTATATAATAGTTTATAGTTTTACAAAAAGTGAAACCCATAGCTAAAATAGAGTTACAATTATAACTACTGCCACGAAAGGTTTTATCCCTGAACAAAATAGTTTAGTATTTTATAAAACCAAAAATGCATTTATTTAATTGTTTTACCTACTGTTTTAATCATTTTAGGGTATTAAAATATTTTATAAAAGTGGGGTTTCTTCACCACAATTAACTTTGCATTATTTGGCACAACTCGAATATTTTAGTTTTAAAGTTTGAAAACTTTTACCGTTTGATTTGATTTTGAATTTGAATTTGAATTAGTTTCGAACTAACGCGGGATTAGCAACAGTAATTGTGGTGACGTGGCATCATTAACAGTGGTTTACTGTAGCTTAAGTATCCGGGCGTCACACAAGGATCAGAATGTATGAGTTCTAATGGTGCCAAGTGTCTCTCCTCCGCGGCCTTGTGAGGCTTGCGAGGTTGCTTAGCTTGCACACATGAAAGGAACTTAGAACCTTTGGCTATAGTAAAACTCGGGATTAAATCCAACTTGGCTAGCCGCGTCATAACACCGAAACAAATGTGACAAAGACGTGAATGCCAAACTTCAGATTCATTAACATTTGAATGAACATGGTTCACAACTTTATTACAAAAATCTGCGAGGGAAAGGCGGAACATCCCTCCGCTCTCATAACATTTTCCAACAAAGAGTCCATATCTTGTAACAACTAATTTATTAGACTCGAAAACCAACTTAAACCCTTCTCTACATTGAAGGGAGCCACTAACGAGGTTCTTTTTGATGGCGGGGACATGTTGCACGTTCTTCATCTGCATGATCCTTCCCGAAGTAAACTTCAGATCGACCGTGCCAACACCATGAACAGAAGCACTCGCGCCATTCCCCATCAATACGGACCCGTGGCCTGTGACCTGGTAAGAAGTGAACAATGAAATGTCAGCACACACATGTACAGCTGCACCTGTGTCCACCCACCAATCGGTGGGCTGAAACGCTGCAAAAACAGTAAATAAATTACCGTACCCAGGTGCACCATTCTCATTGTTGTCCACAATCATGTTGACGGACTTGGAGTCCTGTCCTGACTTTTTGTACTTGTTTGGGCACTTGTGGCCCAATGTTCAACCGAACCACAAGTAAAGCAGCCCTCATCCTTCTTGTTCTTCTTGAAGGTCTTCTTACCCTTCTTCTTAAAGTCGGTATTTTGTTGGACACCATTCTTTCCCTTGGGCTTGTGGGAGTTGATGTTCTTCTGGTTCACCATGTTGGCGACAGAAGTCCCTTCGGCCCCTTTTCCGTGCGAGTCCTTTGCCCTTGAATTCTGCTCAACACTCAGATGGCCAATGACATCCTCCAGAAAGAATTCACGCCTCTGATGTTTCAGAGTGGTGGCAAAGTTCCTCCAGGAATTAGGGAGCTTAGCCATTATGCAGCCCGCGACAAACTTGCCCGGTAACTCACACTTAAGAAGTCCAAGCTCCTTAACAATGCATATTATCTCATGAGTCTGCTCCAATACAGGACGGTTTTCAACCATCTTGTAATCGTAGAACTGCTCTATAATATACATCTCGCTCCCGGCATCGGCAGCCCCGAACTTAAATTCGAGCGCCTCCCAGAAGTCCTTGGCGACATGCACATGTAAATATGCGTCGACCAGTTTATCTCCGATCACGCTAAGAACTGCTCCGAGGAACATAACGGTGGCCTCCTTGAACGCCTTCTCCTATTCAGGAGCAATCGTTTCCGTGGAGACACCGGTGACACAGAACACGTTCATAGTCGTGAGCCATAAAATAGTCTTAGTCTGCCAACGCTTAAAATACGAACCAGTAAACTTATCCGGTTTTAGTGCAGCGGCAAAGCCACTTGCCGAAAAAGTCCTACACATAATAGGTTTTTGGATTGTTGAGTAAATAAGCAATTTCTTGATTAAATTAATTCACGAGTAAATCACTAGCATTTCATTGACACAAATAAACGCATACTGATATTCAGTCAAGCTAGCACATCTTATATCTTATATCTTATATTTACTAATTGGAGGCACCACAAGAGATTCCATGTTAGTCCACATCAACAAGATTAATCTAGCCGTTAGATTAGAAATTTAATGGTTATGATATATTAAAACAACGTTTCTTATTTATTTGTAAAGAAAATCATCACATACATGTACAAACATTAAAAGGAAATATATCTACCCATAAAAAAGAAAAGAAAATATTCTTGGGCACCCACGTCCTCCAGCAAAAAGTTTGAGAAAAAAAAAAGGAAATCCATCACATAAATAAAAAGAAGTCCTATCACCCACGTCTCCCCTTAAAAAACACCCACATCTATTTTTAAACAGAACACCACGTACATGTAAAAGGAGGAATCCTCCACACCCACGCTCCATGTTCCAGGAAAAAAATGAATCCATCACGTAAAAAAATCCTCAGCACCCACGCCCATTAATTGAAAAAAGTGTACATGTACAAAAGAGAGACCTCCACACCCATGTCCAAGTTCCACCAAATAAAAATAAAATCGATTTCGTACAAAACAATCCATCACGTAAAAAAAATTCATCAGCACCCACGTCTAATAATTGAAGAAAAAAGACAACACGTGCATGTACAAAAAAAAAGTCCTCCACACCTACAGCCAAGTTCCAGCAAATAAAAATGAAAACAATCACATACAAATAGAAAGGTTCTCAGCCCCACGTGCAACTAATGAAGAAAAACACATCCACGTCGAAGTTCCAAAAATCGACAAGCATATCTGGCTCTTCGGAAAGAATAATCTAACTATTGTTTCTCTATTTTTATTTATTTTGCTAATACCATGCTACTCGGGGTTAGAAAAGAAACACAATTACATGTGTTGGAAGGTATCTAGGATGTTCTACATACATGTCTACAAAACAATGGCTCCATGAGATCAGTTTTCACACGAATATATAATGGACTATATTTTTGTTGAACTTGACATCATTCGAATGTCACGGAGTTATTCTTGAGAAACACTTCATTAATATTAGTTTGTCCCCCAGGTCGATAAAGTTCTCAGATTGGAATTGTTTTCAGTGTATATGTATGGTAACCCTTGGATCTACATACTCCACTACAAAAGGTGCCATTAAAATCTATTTATGCTAATAATTCTTAGTCGAATTATACTTCCAAATAAATTTAGTGATGAACAAATTACTAAGTTTATGTTTGTAGTTGGACAAATTCTGTTTTCTTACATCTCTATAACTTTTTGGTGAGACATTGCAGTAACCAGCACTCTCATCGTACTAATAATTGGCTTCTTGGGTTGGATTTAAGAATGTTAGCATTGTGTTGTTCCTTCAAAACAAAATTCATCTCATCTCATAGAGTTTAATACCTTAAATATGTAGTTACGAGAACTATGGGGCATATTTGGTACACAAAAAGATATGTTTACCAAATTTATAGGAATAAGAAGCCCACCATGTTTTTAATTTTTTCCTCTTTGATGGGAAATAGCCCTTGGTTTATAATGTCAAATGAATTTTTTTCACCTTTATGCTTAAGTCATCATAGTTTCATTTTCTTTAACCGAAACTGTAAACATATATGCATTAACACCTGAACATGTACCTTAAATAATGTAAACCATCATATGGTCATTTCCACTTTTTTGACTTCAAATATTGTTTGTCACTCTGAAGCAACGTAAAACCTATTATTAGCTATTTCACATAATCTATTAATTTCATCTATACTTGATGTTACCAAAGATTACAAGGACCACCGAACTATCTATTAAACCCAATGAATACATTTTTCTTTTTCCATATGAAAAATACTAATGCAAAGACTTTGTGGTAGTTTTTCATACTACTTTTCCACGTTTCGCTATATTTTGAATTCTTAAAATATTCATGTACAATGGATGTAGTTATTTTAATTTTTCTGTACATTTGAAATTGTAGCCCGTGCAGCTGCACGGGTTGATGACTAGTACTATGCTAATTGCAGAAAAATCTACGTATAACGCTAGCATGGCTAAAACAGAAAACAGTAGGAGCGGGATAAACGAGTTATACCCTTCAGTAGGCCATGCAGAGGCCGCGGCTTTGGTGGCAGTAGCGGCCTTTTTGTCGGCTTCAGCTTTCTCGGCGGCGGCACGTTCGGTGTTGGTGGACATGGTGATGATGAAGGCGACGTGAACGTAGAGGAAGTAGACGATCAGAAGCAATCAGTCGCGTAATCGCTGCCCAAAAATCTATTTGCCCCTCACCCCGTACAGGAACCAGAAGGGCCTGGTTACGGAGACCTGCTCTCCCGTCGACTGTGTATGCGGCGGACGGGATGGAGTCACCGGCGGCAGCAGCAGCAAGGGAATGACGGTGGGCGTGCGCGTGGGAGCAGATGTGATCTGTTCTGACAAAAATAAGCGCGTAGGTGTGAGCTCGGCTCAATCCCGCGGCGGGCGAGCGGTGGAGGAGGAGTGCGCGAGGGCCTCTTCTTTTCTCAAGCTCCAATAGCATGTAGAAGAGAAACCCTTATAAGGAGGTCCAACTCCTCTTCCACTTCCGGGGTGGGATTAAACTTCCCACTACACCTAGTGCCATATAACCCACATGAGCCCTTACAGATTTTTCAGAAATTGCTATATGAGCCTAGAGCCTATCTCAAATTTCAGCAAACACCGTGTAGTTGGCCGCCGCAAAGTCCACCGGGCATGGTCTCCTGGTCAGTACGTTAGATCAACCAAGAAGCTGTGTAAATGCTACTATCGATCAGATGCAACAGAGGCAGCTACTAGGATAGTGATGAATCGAGACGAACTTGAGATGACTCCGGCTGCGGCGATTAGGGCCGCGCAGAGCACGAGGCGCATCTCTGCTGAACCTTGTGAACTTATCTCCCGGCCGGCTGGCCAAGATGAAATGCAATGCAAGAAGTGAGCCACGAGAGCAAGGAGGGATAGGAGATGTGTAGTAAATACTCCATATATCTGCGTGCATTACATCGTTTGCATGGCTTTAGCAGGGAAGTTACTATAGGTTGGGTTAATTCGATTCATCAACTCACGTCCGCGTAATTCATTAAACACGGGTTTAGACAGCTCACAAAACTGAAAGATTGAAGGTTCCCTTCGTGCGCTTAGATTGAATCGTAGTAATTGCATGCAACGTTTTGCTTAGGATGGACAATTCACTTATTTTGGTTTTCTTATGTTGTTGATCATGGTAAATTGCCAAAATTGAGCATCCTTGTACTTTTTCGGGACCAACTAACCGAAGGGTGTCCCTTGCGGGAGCCTTCAAAGGGTCAATTTTGGTGAGCTGAGTGTTCCCTCGTGATTTTTTTTTTCATTTGTGAGTTTTAGATGATTTTTTTGGCCTTCTAATTTTTGCCTACTAACCCTAGGTTTGGATGAAAAAAGAATTCTAAATCGCTTCTCGTGAAAGCATAGATTTGCTTCCATGAGTTGTGCCTCTTAAAAAGAAAAAAAACATGTTTTTTATTTCGTGAGAGTCATAGATTGCTTCTCGTGGAGACATAGGTTTGCTTTTGCGAGAGGAACAAATTTGCTTCTTGTTGAGGCACATATTTGCTTCTGCGATTATTGCTACTGATTTTCTTACTGTTGGAAAGGGGAAAGGTGAAAACAATAGTGCTTCTGGCTCGTTTTTTGTTTCGGTTTTCTTGAAAAGAACATTGTAAAAAGTTTGTCGTAACCTATTAATACGGGATCTAGTTTTGAAGATCTCGACACGAGAAATCCAATAGCGAAAACGGTTCACGATTTGGACGCACAATTCAAGAGTAAAATGTTTTGAAATAACGAATCTATGAGAAAAGGATAACTCCTAAGTGACGCACTGTGTGTCATTTGTCGCAACCTGAGAAGGCAGGGTGGCCTTTGCAAGAAGTACCTCTATATCAGTGATTTCTTACTTTCTGTATTTTAAAATATAAGTTGTATTAAATTTTAGAATAGAAAACAAACTTCTTGATTTTTTTTGTGAAGGTCAATGGCCATTTATATACTTCCTCCATTTCTTTTTAGTTTGCATATAAAATTTGGTAAAAATCAAGATTTGTAAAGTTTGACTAATTTATATTAAAAAATTGTCAACACTCGTAATATGAAATCAATATTACCAGATGCATCATGAAATGTATTCACATACTATATCACTAGCAAACATGCCCGTGCGTTGCGACGGGGGAGAACAAGTCAGCCCTCATTCACACTCTCGAGACACCAGTAAATCCCTTGAAATCTTTCACGATGTCACATGACAAATAACATGATAAGTGGTGTTGCGCAAAAACATAAATTTGGGATGATTTTTGAAGTGAAGTCAAGATGTTTTTAATTTATTAGACAACAAAGATATCTACCTAGTTGGAGGAGGTATCTCATTACGCATTTGTTGTCGTTACTCCTTGATGACGCCCAACAAATATTTACGCATTTGTTGTCATTACGCAGTTGTTTTCTTTCTTTTTCTTTCCTTTTTGATATATTTTTTGGATTTTACGGGTTTTTTGCTTTCTTTGTTTTTGTGTTTCTTTTTCAATTTTATAGTCTTTGTCTGTTTTCTTTCTACATTTTTGTAATACACCAAGAATAATTTTTATATACACATTTAACATTTTCCAAATATACAATTAACATTTTTGACAACTTATAATTTTTTATGTCTACTTTGCTCATATACATTGTACACTTTTTGTATACACCAGAAACATCTTTTTATATACACGTTTAACAATTGGAAAATACATGATTAACCTTTTGATAATACATAATTAACACTTACATTCTCCATAAACATTATACATTTTTGTATACATCAGAAACATTTAGATATATACATTTAATATTTTCGAATTACATGGTCAATATTTTTTAACATATAGTTTATTTATGTCTACTTTTTCTATACACATTCTACATTTCTTGTATACATCATGATCATTTTTTATATACGTGTTTAACATTGTCCAAATACATGATTAATACTTTTGAAAACTTATGATTTTTTATGTCTACTTTGTTCTATACACATTATATATTTTTTTCTATTCAGCAGGAAAACAATTATACACATTTAACATTTTTTAAATGCATGCTTAACTTTTTTCGAAAAGATGGAAACTTGCATTATTATTTTCTTAATTTTTTTCCATACACACTATCCATTTTTTTGTAGACAATGGAAACATTTTTTCTAGAGAAGTTTAACATTTCTTTAAAGCATGATTAAATATAAGTGTTTTTTGTAATAGAAATATTCAGAGTTCCGAAATAAAGCCAAAAGAAAGAAAAATCGAGTTTAAGAAAGGAAAAAAAGAATTGAAGGCCACGTTGGGCCGGCCCAAACGGTCAGCTGTCAAAAGAGAGAAAAGGGAGGGAAAAGGAGGAGAACATGGGATCAAACCTGCGTCTCGCAGGTTGAAGAGGGAGTGTTTAGCCGGTGGGATGCGCATGTACTTGTGACACATAAGAGAATAGCTTTGTATTGAACCAGCGGGAACGGCTGATTTATGAAGGAAAAAAGCGAATCATTTTTGCCACTTACATGTGGCATTGGTGGGTAATTCTCACCAACTTGTAGGCTAATTTGGATCATGGTGAATGGGTAGAAGCACTCTGTGCTTTATTATCATGTAAAAAAATTAGTATTGTAGATGTTCATATTTTTTATATAAATTTGGTCAAACTTTATCTAGTTTGTCTTCAAAAGAATTTTATATGCGGAGTAAAAAGAAACGGAGGGAGTATATTAAAAGATCCAACCCTTACAGAGCAAGGTCTAATTGTTTTTACAAAAGCCACTCCACAAGAAATAGAAAGTGCATTCTTTTTTTTTGAGAAAAAAATAGAAAGTAGAGTCAGTTCCTTGGAGAAGCCCCAGGCGTGGCCCAACCCGGTGTTATAACGACCAGTAGAAATTTTGGATATCTGTAGCTTTTAAAGAGGCCTAGCCCAGCCCCAGGCCTCAGCAGCTGAGCCCATAAATCGTCTCACTTTCTCAGCCCAGCTGAGCTCTCAACGTTGGTCTGCTGCGATCCTTTCGCCCACTGCATTGCATGGATACCATCGATCACGCGCCTGCCGAGCAGAAAGAATCCCTGTTGGCTCGTCTCCTGCGCCGCCCCAGGCGTTTCTCCTAAGCCAGATCCAGAGTTCCAGAGCTGCGCGGCTCCGCCTGATGCTCGTCGCCTCGTCGGTTTCAAGCTAGGTCCTGTTCGGCTCCATCTCCACAACCGGCTCTAGCGTTGTACGTATCACCATTTCTTCTTCTGGTTCCTTTGCATCAGCGGAAAGCCGGAAACCAATGAATCTCTCTGTCTAAAACAATAAGAAGTTGAAACCAATGAATTGCTGAACGCTGATGTTAAACTGTAGTATTACTTTACTCGATTTTGTTTTACCCGTTTGCAATGATGCACTTTGTTAAATTGATGACATGTCTACGGAATTTGTTCTTTTGTGATAATAATGAATTCATATCTTTATTTTTAGTGTGAATTTGTGGTGTTCTTCTAGGATGCATTCGTGTGTGTGGTATTTGGCATTATTTATAGCCGATTGGTCTAGCCTTAGGCTTTCACAAATCCTGGCTCTACCTCTTCCGGCAGGGCGCCGTGAGCCATGCTTGATGTCACAACTAGAGCTCTGCATCATTGTCGGAGCCGGCAAGATTTTGAATCCACGCTGCGGGGAGGTGTCGGGTTATGTCAGGGATGCTAGGACTTGCTAAGAATTCATGAACTATGAGTTCGGAGGAGGGTAGGGAGTTGACTGATGACATGGACTCACGTTTGGAATCAAGCCCAACTTTCAGAGTCATGCTAATATTTGGGTCGCTACATCAACCTATGCGCCATGAGTGGTGACTGCTGGCAAAATATGGCGGCCCCACCAAACTGCCAACGTTTCTTTTAGGCGCTCGTGGGTGGTTGGTGCGTTGGCAAAGATAGTTCTTTTGGAGTTGTTGCTCTTCGTACGTGACCGGAGTTGGTCGAGACGTCTTCTTGAAGAACATTTTAATTGAAGTATTTTTAGGATGTGACCATATTGTGTGCATTCGAGTTGGAGTTGGTGTTGATTTTGCTACTCACCGTGTTGTGATGGGAGTTGTCCATCGTATTGGTATCTTAGGGTTGTTTGGTTCCCAGCCACACCTTGTCACACTTTCCCACGCCTAACCTTAGGCAAGTATTTTTTTTATGAGCAGTGAACTTCACATGTCATAGACACAAAAAGTGTGATACGATTCCCTTAGGCAAGCTAAAATGTGACTAACAATTTGAGCAACTCAACTAAGGCAAGTGTGGCAAAAATCAATATATGGCAAAGATAGTCACAATCCAAACAGCCCCTTAGCCTCTAACTTCTATATGAAGCTAAAGAACGCAATTTGCATGCTCTTAAAAAATAATTAGGGTGGGCAATTCCTTCAGTAAAATATTGATGCACCCGGATTTGCTAGGGCTTTCCATGGGCATAATCCACTTTTTCAACAACAAAAAGCCAAGAAAGGCGAACAACTTATTCTGATAACTAAGCAATTGGTTAAAAGAGGGTGGTCGCATTTTCCTAGATAACTTTTACGCCGTCCGACGATGTGAGTTCAGTGGGAGGAGTCGATTACAAAGGTGTCTGTGGCGACTTTGCCAATCTCAAAAAGATATGTCGGCTCAGTCTCTCAGTGGTGCTCATGGGGTAGGATAGTGTGCGTGCGTTCGTTCATAGAGGTGGGTGTATGAGCATATGTGTTTGTATTGTGTCTAAAAAATAAAATAAACTCTAGTGGCACATTCTGTTGTCCTGAAGTATCGTAATACCTGCAATGGTGTTGCAAAGTCATTATGCATGTTAATTGTTTTCTGCAAAGACCACCGCACAAGGTGGGTCTTGGTGAGAGTAGTTGCTGATGGATCGAGCACGCGTATTCTGACTTTAACATACTTGGGTATACATATATATAATAAAATAAAATCAAAGGAAAAGTCAAGCGGCCGGTTAGCGTAAGGTAGGTACCGACGAGTGATCGAATCCGATGCCAGGCCATAGGGACCCGAGCTGCAGGATATATTTACAACAACACTAATTGGTAAGGTCAAGCCATTTACTTACAAAAGACCACGATCTTCCGTGGGTCTAGATCCATCTTAACTACTCAATGATTGCTCATTGTGGTTGGATTAGTTTAGATCCATCTTAACAACTTGATGATTGCTCATTGTGTACGCGTTCTCACGACCGTCGCGTACGTGGTTATCATTTCCTTTTTCACAGGATATAGGCCCCAAATAATATCCATGCTTTTATTGTGTAGAGCAAGTCAGAGCTAGTCCTGGTCATGGGCCGCCCGGCCCGATGCTGCTCCCGGGCCAGGCCTGGGCCTAGGTTTTGAGCCCAAAGATCGGCCAGGCCGGGCCTGGGCCTGCTGTTTTTGCCATTTATTGAAGAGGCCAGGCCCAAGGCCGGTTTTTTTTTGCTGTGACGGGCCAGGCTCGGGCCTGAAAACTAGGCCCGATAGCCGGGTTGAGCTGGGCTCGGGCCTGAGTTTTCTACCTCAGGCTTGGTCAGGCCCGGCCCAAAGCCCGGCCTGGTCTGGAGGATGGCCAGGTCTAGTCAGAGCATATACCAATACCATGCATGTTTTTTGTTTTCCATGACTCATGAACTAGCCGGGCGTCCAAAAGAAATAGAGAAAGAAGAACTGACGCCGCGTAACGTACGAAACTGCATGCGTGAGGTCGTGACAGGTGTGTGTGTATGTGTGTGTGTTAGTTAGCAAAATAATACAGAGCTCATTATTTTAACCAGATATCGATCTTGAACACATGGATGGTCGATATGCAAGAAGAAGAGGAGGAATAAGAAGAGAATATATTGTCTTTTACAAAAGGACGGTAGTACGTCAACTATTAAAAATACTCTTGACCGACCGCTAGCTAGCTAGAGGACGCATGCATTGCAATTGCATGGTCTCCTTCCTTTGTTCACACTGCTTGCTTGCTGTGTGCGTCGATCGACCATGCCTCTCTTATCTATATATAGAGCCAGCCTCTATGCTTTTCATGGATTTTGCATCGACCATCACTCAAGTGAGTCCATCATTCAGCAGATCAATAGCTATCTCTATCCGTGATAGGCTCAAGTGCGTAGACACGGCGCACAACAACGACCGCTAACTGTTTTGCCTTCACGGAGAGAGGTACACACTCCTAATTACATGCATACCGCATACGAAACGATTGTTGTTGTTTGCGTGCTTATAGCATTTATGTAGCTTTTGCTTAATATACTCCTACATATAGCTGCTCAAAATTATCGGTACTTCCTATTGTTGAGGGAAATGTTAACTGATAATTGCTTGGTTGGCTGACGAGCAGAGGATTAATAAACTAACCAGTAAGTTAATCGGCTAGTTAATCAATTACTTGGCGTACATGGTAGGGGTGTGGTGCCCTACATGCCAGCGGCACAGACATTTTCTTCTTCTGGGTGCGACGCTACACGCACGCTGACTTGTTGCACACCAGGCGATTGGGTCCACAGGCCACTGACCAGTGAGACCTACATCAATACCACATTTCGCAGGACCCGATTGTCAGAGTGGGCTTCTGTCCGAACGTGGAGGGCTGCTGCTAGCTACCCATTGACCGCCCGCCACCCATTGACCACCGCCGACACCGCCGAATTCGCCTCGCCGCTCGGTCTGTTGTTGCCCGCCTTCGCCACGTCGGTCTTTGTCCCCACGCGCGGAAATGGAGCTCCGCCTCGCCTCCCCCTTGATCAGAGGGAGTATACTACAAAGACCATGATCTTCCGTCAGTCTGTTGTGTGTGCATATACAAAAAAAAAGGATTGGTATATATCCATCTTAGCTATTTGATGATTGCTCATCGTATACACGTTGTCACGACGTCGCATGGTTATCATTTCCTTTTTATAGGATATATATAGCAGGTGTAGGCCCCAAATAATATGCTCTACATGATTGTGTAGAGCAAGGCAGAGCATATACGTTGCATGTTTGTATTCTATGACTCGTGAACTAGTCGGCGGTCTAAAAGAAAAAGGGGGAAAAGAACTGATGCCGCGTAACGTACGTATGAAACTACACGCTGAGGACGTGACAGGTGTGTGTGTGTTAATAGTTAACAAAAAGATAAGAATACAGAGCACATTAATTTAACCGGATATCGATCTTGAACACATGCATGTTGATCACTAGAATTAGTAATGTACAAACACACACAAAGACAAGATGCCTGCGCGTAGTCTAAAAATACTCTTGACCGAGGGCCAGCAACTACCTAGCTTCCTTTGTTCACACGGCTTGCTATGAGCATCCATTGCATCTACCATACATGTCTCCCTCTATATAAAGCCCCTATGATTTCCAGTGACTTTGCATCGACCATCACTCAAATCCATCAATCAGCATATAGCTATCTATCCACGGTAGGCTCGACACGGTACGTACTCCCCAATTACGTGTGTGCCGCATACAAAAGATTGTTGTTTCTGCCGTCGATCTTGTTGTTGTTGTTGTTGTTGTTGTTGTTGTTGTTGTTGTTGTTGTTGTTGTTGTTTGCATGGTTATAATATCTACATACATGCCGCAGGTTATAACTTTTCCTTAATACTCCCTCCATTTCCATAGTTCTGAACTAAGGATCAGTTCTTTTGATGGCTTCTAGATTATAAGCTGCAAAAAGCTGCCTCCTATCCAGCTTACTCTAAAGGCCCAACCAATTTTTTTAAAGCCTAGTAAAAGAAAATTTGTTGAGCTTCTAGAATAAATTGGATAGGGGGCACTTTATTCTGAAAGCCCAACAAAGCTAGCAAATGAACTGGCCCTAAAGCCATGATAAGAATCATCTTGCGGAATTTTTTTCCTTTTTTTTGGCGCTGGGCGGACCAGTATATATCTTTATCTTTACCTAATAATAAAACAAATTGGGTTTCTTTCGTCCGTCATGACATTTTTCAAAAAAGTCTATTTATTTCAGAAAATTCAACCCGCAGTCCTGTTTTAAGTTAAAATGAATCGTATTTTCGTGTTTTACACAAAAGTCCCTGTCTTTTTCTGAAATCAACCCGCTGTCCGGATTTAAGTCACACCCGAACCGTTATTTTACATTTTTCGAAACCCCCTGATGTTTTAGGTAATTCATCCGTGGATCATATTTAAGTCAAACAAATGCTTTTAAAAATCATCCATATCTTTTAAACCGTTACTCCGATTTGAACATGTTATATATGAAATTTGATTAGAAAAATATGTAGAATATGAATATGAGATTATTTTTACCTGGTAAGTATTTTTAAATATTATTTTGGAATATATTTGAGTCAAACCAAATGATTTTCTAAATTATCTGTATCTTTTAAACCGTAACTTCGATTTTAACATATTATATATGAAATTTTATTAGAAAAATGTGTGGAGTCTAAATATGATGCTAATTTTACCTGTTAAATATTTTTAAAATATTGTTAAACTTATAATTTATAGCGCAAGATTTTTTTTTCATACCGGCAGCGATCCGGATTGCAAATAAACACCCCACTATGACCATATACGGAAAGAAAAATCGATAACTACACATGCATACCTCTGAAAAATGTCGCAAGGGAAAACAACAGATTTCTCATCGCGAGAGTGAAAGAAAGCGAACGAGAGAGAGAGAGAGAGAGAGAGAGAGAGAGAGAGAGAGAGACCCTTAGAATTAACCATATTCAACACATGTTTTTTGTTGTTTTGTGTGAACACCGAGGCCATCGTCGGCGAGAGTGAGAAGGAGGATAAGCGGCAACACAAATATGACGCCTCGCATAAATAAAGGAGATGGATCTATTGTGGTCTTGAGTGATGGTTGTTGAGTTAAGAGCGTGTGTTATATTTTCTCTCCCGTTGCAACGCACGGACTCTTTTGCTAGTACATACTGATTTGTCTCCCTGAAATTTGTTTTTTTTTTTGCGGGGTGTCTCCCTGTATTTCATTATTATTACTCCACTTGCGTACGAACATGGTAGGGACGGGGTGCCATACATGTCAGCGGAACGGAACAGACAAAAAAATTTCTGCGTGGGACGCTGCACGCTGACTCGTTGCACACCAGGTGACCGTGTAGAACTGCTACTGACCAATGGGCCCTGCGTCAACACCGCATTGCGCGGGACCCGGTAGTCAGCGTGGGCGTTCTGTCGGTACGCGGAGGGCCGCTGCTCCTGCTAGCTTCTCCATCCGAGCGGCGGCTTGACCGCCCGCCACCCATTGACCGCCGCCGCCGCCGCCGCATTATTCGCCTCGCCGCTCGGCATCTTGCCCGCCTTCGCCACCTCGGTCTCGGCCCCCGCGCGCGGAAATGGAGCTCGGCCTCGCCTCCTCCCGCGGCCCGGCCGGCCCCTCGCTCGCCGTCGCCGGGCGGCGGCCGCGGCCCTCGCTCTCGCCGCCGCTGCCCTGCCCCCTTTCGCTTCAGGTAGCTGCTTCATCCCTCTCAGGATCGTAATGCGTGGGGCTATATATCAGCTGCTTGTTTTGGATCGCTCTAGGTAGCATTGCGATGCCTTGTCCAATCTGTAAATGCGAGCTTGACTGGCCATTTTCTTGACATGTCCAATGTTCAAGGCAGTGGGTGACTGAATCTGGCAGAATGAGCGGCCAACTAGGATAGCACTGATCATTTCTTGAACAATGCATATCATTTGTTTGTATGGTCCTGCTGGATAACCATTATGCTTGACTTTTTTTGTCATCTGCTGCTTGACTTACAGAACTAGCTGTAAATGTCTTACTCAAAATGTCGTTTTCCCGGCTTGGTTTTGTGTTTCCTTGTAAATCTGCAGAGGGGGGCAGTTCAGGTGGTTTTACTTCTTGTCACCATCCTTGGCATCTCACAGACAGTCCTTTGGTTACATTCTCCTGGTTGCAGATACAGACTCGCGGTTACTCGATGCCGACTCTCCATCACAAGGCCCATACCACAGTAGGATGCCAGGCTTCTGTAGCAGCCAAATACATGTATGCAATTATTTATGTACTACACTATTTTGTTTGGACTAGATTCATGAGTATTCATCTGTCCTTTCTGACGGCTGCTTTGTTCTGACGGTATGATTCTTACCAGGGAAACACCTGACATAGTCGATCTGGACTGGGAAAACCTTGGCTTCGGCCTTGTCGATACCGACTTTATGTACATGGCCAAATGCGGGACAGATGGAAACTTTTCCAGTGGAGAAATCGTGCCTTTTGGACCCATAGCACTAAGCCCGTCTGCTGGAGTCTTAAATTATGGACAGGTTTGTTAACCGGAGGACTTGGAAGACATTATTTCATATATGCGGTGGCATAGCAAGTAGCTATGATAATCTCTGACTGAAATATGTACTCTTTGATGGCCTAAAGGTATCAGACGTGCTTAAACAATTTTTATTCTTGCATGTAGGGACTGTTTGAGGGCCTAAAAGCATATAGGAAAACTGATGGGTCTGTCCTATTATTCCGTCCGGAGGAGAATGCCATAAGGATGAAAAATGGTTCAGATAGGATGTGCATGCCTGCACCGACTGTTGAGCAATTTGTGGATGCAGTGAAGCAAACTGTTCTGGCAAATAAAAGATGGGTAAGTTATTTTTATGTCTTCTCATGCTCATTTCATTGCCCTCTGTACATTCCTATGATCCCCTAACTTCTTCTTTAATGTACTACTGTAAATTTTAGGTGCCTCCTACCGGTAAAGGTTCCTTGTATATCAGGCCGCTACTAATTGGAAGCGGGGCTATTCTTGGTCTTGCACCTGCTCCTGAGTACACCTTCCTTATTTATGTCTCCCCTGTTGGAAATTATTTCAAGGTTTGTACCGAGTTTTTCAGTTCAACAAACATCTAGTCACAAGTACCGTTCTTATCTTCTTGATGATATAGTATAGATGAATGGTAATTATGCCACAAGCATATTTGCACAAGTACAGGCTCATCCCCCATGATCTATCTACTATCCAGAATAGTTTTCATTTTTCCAAATTTATACCATCCTGGATATTGATTAAGTCTGTTAACTTTATTCTACAGGAAGGTTTAGCTCCTATTAACTTGATTATTGAAGATAACTTTCACCGTGCGGCCCCTGGTGGAACTGGAGGCGTGAAAACTATTGGAAACTATGCCTCGGTAACTTTTAACATCGGCATTATTTTTCATTCTTTCGACCTCTGTTGGCATCCTTTTGTAGGAAAAAAGAACCTTTTTGGGCATCATTTGCTTTGGCATTCGCGTGATGCCTTCTCCCCAGTGCCCAAAACTTCTGTGGGTGAAATATGATTGTAGTACTGCAAATGATGAAAATGTACATCTACAACATAATGTATACAGCTTTCGAAAGAAAAAATAGAATGATGGAAATTACGTAATAGCTGCTCTTAGTGGTTGACTGGGATTTTTTTCAGTACTAACATTTACACCCATTATTTTATCATTTACGATTGCTAGGTGTTGGATATTTATACAGACCTCTGTTTTCTATGGTGCTAACTAAATCCTCGGCACATCTTTCTTTTCTCCTTCTCGTTATAAATTGTTGTAAAAGGATATTGTTGGCAAATCTATATTGAAATTGAAGCCGTCGATTCTGTAATGAATTGTTAACTACGCCCACATTGTTTTGACTTTTAAATCTGAAACTATGATCACTTAATTGATAAACTTGTCGTCACCATGTAGGTGTTGAAAGCACAGAGAACTGCAAAGGACAAAGGATATTCTGATGTCCTCTATTTGGATGCCGTTCACAACAAATATCTGGAAGAAGTTTCTTCATGCAATATTTTCGTTGTGAAAGTATGAATCTTCACATGGCAGTTCTTATTTTCTTAAATCTGTTTCAGTATCTGCATTTAAAAGTAGTTTTTGCGACCGAATCCTGTGGGAGCATCCTAGTTATGTACAACTTTTGCCCCCTCTACAAACTAAGCAAGTCTAATGTGGATGATAAGCTACTATGAATCTTTGTTTCAGTAGCCAAATTACAGGATTTATCACCCTCATGTGACCTATCTTTTTCTGAGATTCCAAGTAACTAGGGAAGTGACATGAATATTCCTTTAAGATACAAACCGAATTGATCTGTCAGAAAAAGATGTAAAAACAGTTTGGTCCATCTAGTTTATCTCTCATCTTCCTTGTATAGAACATTGGTCATTATTTTTGCAAGGAGTAATTACTTTTTTTTTTGAGGACCGAGTGATTACTCATTCTAATTCTGAACTTATACCTGGCTTTATTCTTATCAGTATGCTGTCAAGTTCTTCTTGAAGAATATTATTTCACCAAGTTAAGGACTGAAGAAATGTTACTTATATTTGCTATGGTCTTTTGCACCAGGGCAATGCTATTTCCACTCCAGCAATAGAAGGAACGATATTGCCTGGTATCACAAGGAAAAGTATCATCGAAGTTGCCGAGAGCAAAGGCTACAAGGTAAATGTTGGTCACCAAAAATCAACAGTTGATCGGAAGTACTATATGATGCTTCGCTTTATATGGCCTTAGTTAACACAATGTGCTTCATTTAAGGTGGAGGAACGCCATGTGTCTGTAGATGAACTGCTTGATGCAGACGAAGTTTTCTGCACAGGAACAGCTGTTGTGGTTTCACCCGTGGGGAGCATTACCTATAAGGGGAAAAGGTGAAGCTTCTGCTCTGCCTTGGAACTGTCAATTTTTATGGCGTTTAATTTGGCTGTTCAAACACCGACAAATAAGCCATGTACTACTAGAACTCAGACCACCATGCATTTTCTTCTGCTTTTCAGGGTAGAATACGATGGCAACCAAGGAGTCGGCGTGGTGTCACAGCAGCTATACACCTCGCTGACAAGCCTCCAGATGGGTCACGCAGAGGATCGGATGGGCTGGACCATGCAACTGAATTAAGTATCGCATCACCGATCTTGGCTCGACAGATTTCCAGAACACTGCTATGGCAGATGAATTAAACTCTTCAACTGGGACCTAGGGGAAGCTAATATGTAATTCTCTTGTTTACCATCAACTAGGATCTTGCAAAAATGGTCAGTCTAGCTGGGCAGCTAGCGAGACTTCCTGAACACGGCACAAGAATATGTGTTTATCCTCTGATTTCTTTTTTCAGAATAATAAGCGTTACTCCAAATGTATCGAGTGATGTGAAGCAGTGTTCTTTTCCTATCTTGTATGCTGAGTACAGCTTGAGTGTGCGGCCCTGACCGCTGGGTTACTGAACCAATTTATTGTGATTTCTTGACGTGAAATTGTCTAGCCAAATTAAAATTCGTGTCAACTTTGATTAGTACGGCATTTACTGAAACAGATTGATATTTACTGAAACAAAAGTGTACTATTATTTTATACTGTATTTACCAAGTATTAGAATTATACGTACTAGTACTTATCTAATACTATATTTGCGGAATTTACTTTTTTTGAGCAAAATTTACGGAATTAACTGGAGTATTGGCAGCAAACCTGAGTGCTCGAACTCGCTATTGGGCTAGGACTGACGGAAGGCTTGCCAGCCCAGCCGAACACCCAAACCGGAAGGAGTTCTGTCTGACTTTTGTGCAATATAAAATAGAGGAGGCCCCATGCATTGCTGCTGGAATTGTTTGATAAAATTTTGACTTGATAACATGAGAACTAAACTTAAAATACATGAATTATTATATTTGATTATGCGTAGTTGTAACACTATTTATTGAATATTAGTAGAAAAATTGAATGAAAAACATTTTCCCATGCATGGTAGAACGTTTTGGTGATATGTGTATGCATAGTGACCTGGTTCATGGATGCGGTCGATCTTGATTTTAATTCTGGAGATGCGTCAATTTAAACAAAGTCTAATACACAAATATTAATCGATTGGCTTATTCGTTTTGAACTGAGAAGCGCTTGAAAAGATTATGCATAATTCACAAATCTTGGAGCACTACATTTATTTCTCTTGAAAAGAAATTATAATTAACAATCAATACTAGTCAAGGTACAATATGTGACTGAACAAGAAATTGTTATCAACCAATACTAGTCATAATTGGCAATACAGCACGAGCCAGAACGAAACTCATGATGTAGCATTCCTTGTTCTTCAAGAAGCATATGCAAGTTGATGCCTGCACTATCAAGCGACAGACACATTTCCCTCTTTCACACAGATTATTTAACGGTTAGAACCCAATTTGGGAGGATATTTCTTACAACGTACGATTATTTAATTATTAAGGCAACGCCTAAATTTTCGGTGCATGGATATTTCAGTTGAGCATGTGCTTTAGGACCCCGGGGATGTGGACGCTGTAGAAGTAATCGTCCCAGTCAATGGTCTTGGGGTCGAAATTAAAGAGGCTTCCATGGTTGCTGGTCATGGCGAGCCTGAGCTTGTTTAGGTTGACGTCATCGAAGCAGCCCTTGAACAGCGCGAAGGGCCCATACAGATCCACCAGGTGCATCACGAACCTACAACAATATAACAATAAAGGCCGTGTCATCATATATGCCGCGCCATCAAGAAGATACTCCCTCCGTCCGGAAATACTTGTTATCAAAATGCCATCCGCAAAAGATTTAAACCGACTAACCTGTACTTGCGTGCTTGGTCGTGGTAGAGGGTGTCGAGGCCGAAGAGGCCACAACAGAGGACGGAGAGCAGGTGGAGGAGCTCAAGGAGGAGGCGGTACCTGAGCATCATAAAGAGGTGGAAGGAAGCCATGCTGCTGAGGAATGCCATCTTATGGGTGCGCACCGTGCGGCCGTCAGGGCCCACCCGAGGGTGCTCCGTGAAGTACCGAAACCCAGCCTCGTGCAGCACATTGTACGGCGCCGGGTTACGCCGCGACGAGCTCACGTGGTACACCGCCGGTGCGTGTGGCTCGGGATGTGACTGTGTCTTCTCCAATGAGGACGAGCTGTGCGCCACGATGGCAGCCATCATCGCATTCACCACCATGTCGCCCGGCATCTGCACCAACATATACCCAACCACACGATTGCATTCACCGCCGTCGTTGAAATCCATATCTTACTGTATGGATTCCTGGACTGACAACCAACCATTGCATGCCTGGAATATACTTCCTCCGTTCCTAAATATTTGTCTTTCTAGACATTTCAAATAACTACTACATACGGATGTATATAAACATATTTTAGAGTGTAGATTCACTCATTTTGCTCTGTATGTAGTCACTTGTTGAAATGCCTAGAAAGACAAGTATTTAGGAACGGAGGGAGTATGTTAATTAACTGCATGCATAGTGCAACGTTGCTTACCACATCCATGGTGAGGTTGAGGTCCGCCAAGAAGTATGTCAGGTTCTGCTTCGCATAGCCGATCACGATCGTGTCGATCGTCCTGCAATTTACATTTTTACATTGAACAAACATCCTTTATTTACTTGCATTTGCAACAGATTAAAACGATTGCACTTTAAATTTAGAGGCAGGGAAAGGAAAGAGAAGCATATAACGAACCTGGTGCCTTCGATCCATCCGGGCAGTGGGTCGTTCTGGACACTGGTGATGATGCTGGGACGGACAATGACAACAGGGAGATCACACTTCAACTGGCCCAGCACCATCTCCCCCATCGACTTTGTGAACACGTATGTGTTCGGCCACCCGAAGTGCCGGGCCCTGGTGATGCCAAGGTCCTTCATGGCCTTCCTTTGGGACTTGGGCGACGAGTCGGCGTCGGCCTCAAGCTGCTTTTTCAGGTCCTTGGCCAGTTTCAGCTCGGTGTCGATATCGAGGTGGGTCCCCTCGAGCAGCGTCTCGCCATTCTTGAATGGTCTCTCTTGCACGAGTCCTTGCTTCTCACCCGCAACATAAGCTGCACCAACTCATGTATGAATTCATTAACTTGATTTGTAAATCAAATCTAGGTGTACTTTAATTACATCCAAGAACTTTATTTTTGTTTTCCCCAGAAGCATCCAAGTTCATAGTCCATGATGGTAATTTGTAGAGTTGGTGTACGTACCCGTGGAGACATGGAGGAGCACCTTGAGATTGGGGCACTTCTTGGCGAAGTTGCACATATGCTTCACTCCCATCACGTTCACGTCCAGGGCCACATCATACCTGCACGCACACAATTCCACTCCGTACTCTTGCTGCACCTACTCAAGTTCTCTGCTGATTTTTTTTCCTTTCTTGGACAAAACAATCAGTTGACGACGACGCACCTTTCGTAGAAGTTGGTGGTGGCGGCGCCATTAACGATGACATCGAGCTCCTGGGTCACCCGGAGCTCCCTCAGGGTCTCGCTGTCGACGCCGAAGTCCTCACGCATCACATCTCCGGCCAATGGGACGATCTTTTCACAGATGAAAGATTGAAACCAGTCCCCGTGCTTCTCCCTCAGAAGCCCGAACAACTCCTTCCCTACCACCTGGGCACATAGAAAATAAATTATTCAGTACCAACACTCAAGCAAAGGGATCAAAAGAATCATGAGAGCAATAGAGGTCTAGATCATGAAGAACCATGATGGACAACACTACCTCAGTCTCCACCCGATCCTTCGCCGCCGCGGCATCCACCGCTCGCACCGGAAGATAGATCTTCTTTACATCAGGTTGAACTCTCAGTATCTTCTCCACTAGTACTGCACATATGCACCAACAGTAGAACTAAGTAACAGATGAGCACAACACATATCAACTTGACGCAAAAAAAAACTTCTAGAATTTGCAACAAATAGTATATGCATGCGTAATATGTTTGTATAAACATTATGCGTGCATGCATGCATACTCTTTCCAAGAAAGCCTGTTGATCCAGTGATGAGGATGCTCTTGTTCTTGAAGTATCCAATGATCTTCTCTTCACTCAGTGTGTCAACCATCTTGATTTTTTTTCTTGTGTGCGCAAGAGAGAGAGAGAGAGAGAGAGAGAGAGCAGGGAGAGCAGGGAGAGAGAGAGAGAGAGAGAGAGAGAGGAAGAAGGAGATGATTTGTGTAGGTGAGTGGAAAGAGGCTCCTGTACACAATATTTATACACGGGCCATCAAGGTGTTTTGTCTTGGAGTGTTGTTTTGGCAGTTGAACCAGTTGGTTTCATTGTATGAAATCGGAGGGGGTGGCCCCTCTTTTGCTAAGAAAAAAGGGTCTTTCGTGTTGTAGGTAGAAGAGGGGTGTCTTAATTTGAGGCACTTGAGCGCAACATTTATGCGCTGTCCAACCGAAACAAAGACTCAGTGATCATAAGAGGAATCACATGCAGTCAAAATATTTTGTCGGAGTACTCTAGATTTTCAAATAGGGCTATTATTGGGGTTGCAGTACGTTTGCTAGCCATCAAATTACTATCTCTGTCCTAGTTTACTAGTCCCCATAGTATTTTGAGTTAAATTTGACCACATATTTAACTAGCAAAATGTTAATGCATGTCATCAAAAATTATATTGTTGGATTCATATTTGAATGTAGTTTTCAATGATATTATTTTTTCTACGCATAACATATATTTTATTAGTTAAAAGCATGGTCAAAATATAAACCAGAATAAGAAGAGGGCTAGTAAACCAGGACGGAGGTAGTAATAGCTAAGGTGGGCAACCAGAAGTACTCATATTATTGCTACACACTTAGGAATGAGTTGTCAGTAGGACGTCCTAAATCCTTTTTTTTTTTTTTGCGGGTGAGGATGTCCTAACTCTGGTTTAGAAAACTAGAGAAGTTCAATATTCCTTCCTTTTCGGTTTAGAAGGCCCATGTACAATTGAACCAATGTAATACAAATCATATATCATGAAAGTTATACCATTAGAAATTATAGGGTACTCTTACAATTAATCGGTGGAGTACGGTAGAGTAGCATCACAATCAATGAAAAAATAGTGCGCTATGACAAAATAGTGTGGCCTTGAAAATATGTTATTAGCGTGCTATTAGCGAGATATTATACAATGATTTATTTAGCGAGACATTGCTTAAAACGCTATAGTGCGCTATATTTTTTTTCACTGGTCGTAATCCATCCCTTCGAAACGCAGAGCGTATTTTTCTCTGGTTAGAACAAAACATTGGCTTACACTGTTAGCATATAATTTAGTGGTATATTTTGGCTCGATACAACAAAACCTATGGCAAAGAACTTGGACGCAATATTTTGAAGATCATTATGTTAGTACTCTACTATGTCTTAAAACCCGACAGTCAGATGGGTGGTACTACTGGATCCGGCTTGTCTGCTTCCTCCCCATGCTCCCATCCGTGCTCCCACTTTATCCTACGGCTGTCTTTTTCCCTTTTTCCTTTCTAATCTAATCATCTCCCCCCTGATTTTAAGGGGGTGGGGCCGGGTCTTATTTTGTCCAATCAAATCAAGCCACATATGCGGGAGCACGGATGGGCACATGGGGAGAAAGCAGACTAGTCTCGTCCGGTACTACTAGCACAGGATTTATCATGCCTTCAAGTTCTTGTGTACGTTATTAAAGTTGGAACAATGATTTTCAAACATGTCCTGCCTGTTTCGTTTAGTGCTACGTACCTGACTGGCTTAAAGAGGCCGGCATAGTAATTCCTGGTACGTACGTACGGACAGCATAGACGTAGTACGTGGCGCCTATTAATTCCATCTACTGCTCCATTGTTTATTAGAACACATGGTTCGTTTCACCTCTTCTTCTTTTTTTGCGAATCATGGTTCGTTTCACTTGCTTGCACAACATTGGCATTGATGGGATGAGATAGGAAGACGACGGCAGAACAAGAGCCATCAAGAGAGGCGGCGTATCATCTACCTAGGTCTACTCCTTTTGTTTAGTAAACATGAAGGAAACATCATCGGTTGGGAGATATGGATTAATGTAGGCATTAGTTGCCTGCCGATATTAAACCACATGTTGTCGTTCTACGTACGTAAAAATGATGGGGATGGAGAAGTAAGAGACTAGCTAGGGAATTCATGGATGTATTGAAATAGGCTTTCGCCTTGCTTTATAGGTAAGGCAACTATCATATTCATACAACAAGTTTAAGTATGAAAAGTAAACATACAGGACAGGAACACAAACATGCCCTACTAAAAAGAAGAAAAGGGCGCCAAGTGACTGGCAGGTCAGTGGCTAGGTGCCCGAGCAAGGCGGCATCTGCCGCAGTCAGCGGATCCATCATGCCGCCTAACCGATCTCAGTCCTGCGGCCTAACGAGCGGGCGCTAGTGCTGCAAAAATTCTAGAAATTTAAATATGAAGCCAAAGGACGGTCACAAGAAGACCTGCTCAATAACCATCTTGTTACGTGTCCAAAAGGTCCAGATCATTGCCGCAAACACTAACTAGAAGAGGCATCTATCTATCTATCTATCTATCTATCTATCTATCTATCTGATTTGTCCAAGTTTCCAAGAAATGACTAATCTCACAAACAGAACATAGCTTAGCTAGGAGTCCACCTCTTTGGAGTAAAAACGGCATTGGTGATATTGGTTGCACAACCGTCTCATATAGTCCCTCGGCCCCTTTGATGGGAATATGAGTCTGGTGCGAGAACAATGGTCGTCAATTTAACTAGCAAAACATATATAACATGTCATAGCAATGTTTGTTTAGAAACTTCATTCGACAACAAATCCTTTTTTTTTGGACCGGGGTTACCACTTTCCATTACCATGATATAACGTAAATACATCAGTTCTGCAGAACAAAGGGTGTAGGAAAGAAGGGAAAGCGAGTTCGAGGACTGCTAGGAAACCCACATTTTTTAAAGTATACATTGTTTGGCAAAAAAACACATTTTTCGCTAATCAAATCAAACACCTAAAAAGGCAGGGAGTAATAGGACCAGCTTGGGAGGATCAGTTGGGAGATGAATGAATGGCCGGCCGGCCGGCCGCACGTTGGTAGATGATGATGCAGTGTCCTGTACGTACTCCTGTGTGGCGATGTTGGAAAACTTGCTCCATTGGATATTTGGTTGGCATTGATTCCGGTGCGTGGACGTCTTTTTCCAATGGTGGGCGTGGGCGTGGACGTTTTGCTACAACCGCTGGTCCATGGCATTGCAGTTGGTTCCGCCCGCCTTCATTATCATTGTCCTATGCCGACCTCTTGAAGTCTGGCTCCGGGCAATTTGGCACACACGTACACTAGTTCGGCTCCAATCTACCGGGAGACCAACAGAGCGAATGGCCTAAACACGGTCTTAAAGAAAATATTGCTAGCTAGGTCCCTTATATACATTGAATTTTAGAGGACAAGCTATAGTGCAAGATAAGTACTGTACGATATTATTATTATTATTATTTGATTCACTAGATTCCTTCTACAGTTAAAACAGTGTACAATTTTATAGTAGCAAATAGAACGACGTGTTATTCAGTATGTTAGCACGCATATGCTACCAGGCAAATATAATCTTCTACACAAAGGCCATCTTTCTTCTAACTTTCTTCTCAATTCTATGTTAGCACGCATATGCTACCAGGATGCTGCCGGTAATAATCCTCCTCAGCACTAAACCAGCTACTTTGAGTTGTTTCCCGGGCTATGTTCTTCAGTATGTTAGCAAGCGTCTTGGAAATTACCTCATATGATACATTACAAAGGCTTATAGGTATGAATAAGTCACAGCTAGTCTCTAGATTCTACTCCCTCCAGTCTAAATATAAGTCTTTCTAGAGATTCCAATATGAACTATATACGGATGTATATAGACAAGTTTAAAGTGTAGATTCATTCATTCTGCTCTGTATGTAGTTCATATTGAAATCTTCAGAAAGACTTATATTTAGGAACAGAGGGAGTATTTCAAGAATCACAACAGTAGTACTCATGTCCCAATCATTAGGAAACATGTGTCATTAACCGCTTGTGACACCTCTTTAGTAAGCTCATCCCAATTATGTGCCAAAACCATTTACGAAAATAGCATGAGGGGCATCGGGGCGAAGGAGCCTTAAAATCCCCTATACCGAATAATGCTTTTTTTTAAACCCTTCAGGGAGAAAGGATCCAACAACATATCATTCACATGTTGTGTAAACCAAGGAATATCACTTTGCTCAATACCTCCAGACGTTCAGTTTGCCCACCAGAAAAGAGAACTGAGAAGTAATCCTTAGCATGATTCGAACGCAAATGTCCCCTCTATCCAATTTCAGTTTATCCTGCCTCGTTGGGCCTAGATGAGTTCCACCTACTCCCACATGTTCTCCAAGATTAGTTGAATTTCTTTCTAATGCTTCATTGGACATGCAGCCACACATGGGATCTTCAACCTCTAGCTATAGTTCTCAAATCCTCTTTCCCGGGCCGGGGTTTTCAAAATTGGCATGCCCCAATCATGCAAAGGATGCATGAACCTCGGCAAAGCGGGCTGCAAAACATGGCGCTGATGCAGCCACACAAGCTTTCTCCCGGGCAGTCTTAACCATTTCTTCTACGGCTTCTTCACATAACCATCTCGGCTTGAATCTCTTTGTACCATTGCCCTTCATTAACACCAAACCGTAGTAACATTCAGTGTCTATAAAAAACCGGTGGGTAGTCAGGTTTGGTAAACCGTAAACTACTCACTGGTCAACAGCCTTTTGAAGCATATATAGAGCCCCACCACGTATTACAAACTCCTCACTCCAACCACTCTCGGACCCTCTTTTGATCAGAATGACACCTCTTTTGATTTGAGCAATTAGCTTTAGATCCTGTTTGTTTGGGCTTTTGCTTCTGCTTTTGCAGCTTTTTCACTTCAGCAAAAATGCCAAAAAAGCTCCTAATAGCTGCTTTTTTTAGATGGAACACTCGTATTCCATTAAGACATGGCTAAACCGCCGGTTACAACACGGGTTACATCATCAGGATAGTTAGAGAACCACTGGTTAGACTCTCCTGCAACTAAACCCGCACCAATAGCAGCCAGCACATGCGCTGGCTTGTTACAAACACGTGACATGTGTAGAACCATAGCCTGGATAAATTGTGTGACAAGATTCACCTTAAGCTCTTTGAACATTTGGCCAAGGGAAGACAGGTCGTACATATCTGATGACACGGCTTGTTGTAGCACTAGACAATCAGTCTCAAACTGTACTCTTCCCACTCCCATTTGAACAGCCCAGTTAACAGCAGTGCAAAGGGCCACTGTCTCAGAGTGTAAAGCATTGGAAATTGATTGGGATGAGCCCGCTGCAGCAAAAAGGGCTTCATGGGAGGCATCTATGCATATTAATCCCCATCCACTGTATCCATTGTGTTCTGAAAAAGCTCCATCAATATTAATTTTAACAAAATCTGACGGTGGTGGCTTCCAAGAACTATGGATGCTCGATTGAGAAACTGGCTTCTTGTTCAGGAACTCATTCCACTCATTCACATGAAAACGAACGGCATATTGAACTCATTCCACTCATTCACATGAAAACTCCTAATAGCTGCTTTTGGCTTATAGAATCGTATAACAATATTTATTCATAAGCCAAAAGCCAAAGAAAAAATCCCCTGTTTAGGAGCTTTTGTGGCTTTTTCGCCAGTGGAAAAGCTATAAAACCATAAGCAAGAGCCCAAACAAACAGAGCCTACTAAGGTTGCTATTGAAACAATATCAATGAGATCTATTTGTTTTCATCACCTGGCAGCCATCTAAGAATTATTTTTACTGGAAACTTGTTCTGCTGATCATCCTTACTTATCTGAGATAAATGGCAGGTGCTACCTCTGTACACACACTAATATAAGACGCTTTTGCAGTTCAAACGTCTTACATTAGTTTACAGAGGGAGTAGTATAGAAGGGTTTGGAGAATATAATAAATGAACTGTGAAACTCTTGCTTCCATAAATTTAGACTAGCCTTTACAGTGTTGTAATTTCCAGGTGGAACCAGTGCCTTCACATCTACATGCACATGCTGAAATTACTTTACAAACAATTTTACAGTGCTACACACATTTACATTTGTGAACACAGGGAATAGAAGAGAACATGACATGCTCACATCATACAGAAACAGACCTCCCAACAGAGACATTCAGCTTTAGGTTAGTAGAACTGCAGAAATCATATGGGACCAAAAGGAAAGCTTTTGTAGGGTGCAGACCTGCCCACTCCTTTGCATTTGTGACAGAGGCCTTGAGTTGCAGACAGTTTTCAGGGTTTCTCGTACTGGCCGCTTCAATTTCATAGGAGAACTTCCAGTTCAAATCACCTGTCCTGAGGCAAACCACGGAAAAGGCATGCCCAAAGGGTGTCATGTTCTTGTTCAGGAGCAAGAAAAGGTGATCGTCCTCTCCGAGAAGAACAAGGAAAGGCAGGGACGCCTCCAAATTCACTTCAAATGACTGGCCGTAAGCAAAGTGCAAGAAATCGGCACTGTGGTGGTCGACGAGGAAGTGGCCTGACCAACATCCTGTAAAGCCTCTGTATCCACATCCAGGAATAGGGCACATCAAAGGAGCAAAGAGGCAAGATTCTTCATGACTGTTTCTTTGCGTGTAGCTGACCAACTCGCAACAGCCCCACTTGGCATATGCACATGAGGACTTGATTGACTCAACAATCTTCTCCAGTGCAATGTTCCGTGCAAAGATCGCATCATGAGAACAAACATGACACTTGTTGCTGAGCCTGGACCAGCAGGACAAGCATGCTACATGGCCATTTTGGCACTGGAAAATACACAAAACAAGCTGTGATCATGCAATAGATATCTTGCCTCTTATAACAAAAGGTTAGTCTTCTCGAAAGAAGTGTGTCCACTCTGCCTTTGCAGCTTAATTCGTGCCTTAAATATACGCCAACAAATTATATGGATCACATGGTTTTTAGCTTTCTGAAGTTGACTGTATATGTTCAGAAGAGTAAACTGTAAGCGCATCAGTATGTGTTTAGAACCAGCCATGGAATAGTTTTTGCTCAGGATTTCTATCAGATGCCCTTGGGCAGTGATGCTCCATGATGGTTTTAGCAGCATAGCACTATCTAGCAGTACAGATGAGTCCTCTGTGTGCTTATAAGCTGTGGTGTTCCATCTAAACTGATACAGTTTACGAGGTTTGTCTCTTCGTTAGTAACTTATCAACTGAAACATGTAATGACCTTCAGAACAAACCCAGGTACCTATAATGGAGGAAAAGGCACCGCTCGGCAAGGAAGCAATTCAGAGAGAAACAATAGACCGTGAGGCTTAAACTACTCCCTCCATTCCATAATGTAAGATGTTATTACATCCAATATGTGAGTATATTGGATATAATAACGTCTTACATTATGGGACGGAGGGAGTATATAGAGCAGTGTGATCTTTGTTTGTTATTTGCTTGACAGTTTTACACTGGCCACCTTACTTAAGAGGTCCTAGAACCTAAAAGATAGAAACTGCTTCAGAAGGAAATGAAACAGAGCAGCTAACCAAAGGGAAATCAGAATGAAACAGAGCAACTAACCAAAGGGAAAGCAGAGTACCCTGAATCCCAAAATTAGTTCTCCTTCCATATGCAGAGATCTGTGTCTGGGTATGGCCAAGACAAATTAGGAACACGACGCTGTGTGGGTGTCAGATCAGTTCAACTGATTCAGTTGACAGGAGTAATGGGGACATTGACTCAAGAATGCATTCAAAAAACTGGTTTGTGGTCCGGTGTCCTGAGGAACAGTAGATGATAGTAATTGTGCAGTTACCCAACTGCTTCGCTGCCTATCATCATCTCTTATCCCCTCTTGCCATGGCTATGGATTTTCTCAATTAGCTCAACAGAAGCGATGCCAGCTTAATTAGCGAATTCCAATCGATAATTAGGCAGCAGCAGCAGCAGCAGCATGGATAATCTGGCAGAGCAACATCCTTCCTCCGGTCAATTTTAATTTACCTGGTAGAGGGGAGGGCAGAGGGGCTCGAAGCAGATGGAGCAGTCCAGCAGGTCCGGGTCGATCCGCATGCTGATCCCCACCGCGTCGCCATCCCCGCCGGCGCCGACCCTCCCCACCTCCCGACCGCACCCCGCCACCGCCCTCTCCTCCCGCTCGCCGCCCGCGACCTCCAGTTTCCGGGCCTTGGGGGGCGGCCCTCCACCAGCCGCCCCGTCGTCAGGGGCAGGGCTTCCGTCCCGCTTCCTCTTGTCGGACCCGGCGGCAGCGGCGGTGGCGGGAGGAGGGTCTTCGTCGGCGTCGGCGTCGGCGAAGGAGAACTTGGCCATGGAAGGAAAATGGAGTAACCAACCGTGTTTCTTTTTGGATTTTCTTTTTTCCTTCGTCTTTGGGGGGTCTCCTGTCCTGTGTTCGTTCTACAGCAGCGACGGGTGACTTGCCACCACCGTGTCACTGACTCGTGGGGTCCAGGGCCACGTGTCAATAGCACAAACTGTGTTGAAGTGCAAGCAAAGATACTTTGATTGAGGTTCTTGAGGACACATCTCCATTCTTCATTCTTTCTCGAGTGATGAAAATCTAGTGGTCAATCGATTTTCGTCTCATATTCTTTCTCATCCTCTTCATGAGCAAACCAATGGCCGACGGTGCTTGCCCTGGTATTCCCTCTAAGCCTCTCTGAGGGAGTCCTGGATTAGAGGGTGTTCGGGTAACCGGACTATACCTTCAGCCGAACTCCAGGACTATGAAGATACAAGATTGAAGACTCCGTCCCGTGTCTGGATGGGACTTTCCTTGGCGTGGAAGGCAAGCTTGGCGATGCGGATATTCAAGATCTCCTACCATTGTAACCGACTTTGTGTAACCCTAACCCTCTCCGGTGTCTATATAAACCGAAGAGTTTTAATCCGTAGAACAACTTCATCGTACAACAATCATACCATAGGCTAGCTTTTAGGGTTTAGCCTCCTTGATCTCGTGGTAGATCTACTCTTGTACTACCCATATCATCAATATTAATCAAGCAGGACGTAGGGTTTTACCTCCATCAAGAGGGCCCGAACCTGGATAAAACATTGTGTCCCTCGTCTCATGTTACCATCCGGCCTAGACGCACAGTTCGGGACCCCCTACCCGAGATCTGCCGATTTTGACACCGATATTGGTGCTTTCATTGAGAGTTCCTCTGTGTTGTCGCTTTCAGCCCCGATGGCTTCTTCGATCATCAACCACGATGCAGTCCAGGGTGAGACTTTTCTCCCCGGACAGATCTTCGTCTTCGGCTGCTTCGCACTGCGGGCCAACTCGCTTGGTCACCTTGAGCAGATCGAAAGTTACGCCCCTGGCCATCAGGTCAGGTTTGGAAGCCTAAACTACATGGCTGACATCCGCGGGGACTTGATCTTCGACGGATTCGAGCCACAGCCAAGCGTGCCGCACTGTCTCGATGGGCATGATATAGCTCTGCCGCCGAACAGCGCCTTGGAGGCCGCACACACATCGGTTCCGACCATTGATTCGGAGCCCACTGCGCCAGTCGAGGATCGGTGGTTGGACGCTGCCTCAGGGGCTGCAATCTCATAGGCGATCGAGCCGAACTCCAGCCCCGCACTCCGCATGGCCCGTGACTCCGAGGAGCCGGATTCCTCTCCAAACTCCGAGCCCCCCGCGCCCCCCCGATCGAATCCGATTGGGCGCCGATAATGGAGTTCACCGTCGCAAACATCTTTCAGCACTCGCCCTTCGGCGACATGCTGAATTCTCTAAAGTCTCTCTCTTTATTGGGAGAGCCCTGGCCGGACTACGGTCAGCAAGGTTGGGATACGGACGATGAAGAAATTCAAAACCCACCCACCACCCACTTCGTAGCCACTGTCGACGACTTAACCGACATGCTTGACTTCGACTCCGAAGACATCGACGGCATGGACGACGATGCAGGAGACGAACAAGAACCAGCACCTGTAGGGCGTTGGAATGCCACCTCGTCATATGACATATATATGATGGACACTCCAAAGGATGGAGATGGCGATGGAACATTGGTGGATGATACCTCTAAGAAACAGCCCAAGCGCCGGCGTCAGCGGCGCCGCTCTAAATCCCGCCAAAGCAAAAACGGTGATTCCGGCACGGGAGATAATACTACTCTGGATAGCGCCAAAGAACACCCCCTCCAGCAAAATTCGGCACAGGAGGACAGAGAAGCCAGCCCTCACGAGAGGGCGGCGGACCAAGAGGTTGAGGACGATAATTATACGCCTCCCTCCGAAGACGAGGCAAGCCTCGACGACGACGAGTTCGTCGTGCCAGAGGATCTTGCCGAACAAGAGCGTTTTAAACGCAGGCTCATGGCCACGGCAAGCAGCCTCAAAAAAAGCGGCAACAGCTTAGAGCTGATCAGAATTTGCTAACTGACAGATGGACTGAAGTCCTTGCGGCCGAAGAGTATGAACTCGAGCGCCCCTCCAAGAGTTATCCAAAGCGCAGGCTGCTACCCCGACTAGAGGAGGAAGCACCTACATCACCAGCGCATGACATGGCCGACCGGCCACCTCGTGGCCGCGACAGAGAGGCCTCTTAGCCCTCCACTCAAGCCATGCCCCGTCACCGCGTCAAGCATACTAAGGCACGGGAAAATGTGCCCGACCTGCGTGACATCCTGGAGGACAAGACAAGGCAAACAAGATCGATCTACGGATCACGCAGGCGCCCCACGGCACGTGACGGTGATCGTCACTCCGGACGCAATGAATCCGGCCGGGCCGAACTCAACAGACAAAGCTCCTTCGAGCTGCGTCGTGATATAGCCCAATACAGAGGCGCCGCACACCCACTATGCTTCACAGATGAAGTAATGGATCATAAAATCCCTGAGGGCTTCAATCCCGTAAACATCGAATCGTACGATGGCACAACAGATCCTGCGGTATGGATCGAGGATTATCTCCTTCATATCCACATGGCCCGCAGCGATGATCTACACGCCATCAAATACCTCCCACTCAAACTTAAGGGACCGGCCCGGCATTGGCTTAACAGCTTGCCAGCAAACTCAATCGGTTCTTGGGAGGACCTGGAAGCCGCATTCCTTGACAACTTCCAGGGCACTTATGTGCGACCACCGGACGCTGATGACCTAAGCCACATAATTCAGCAGCCAGAAGAATCGGCCAGGCAATTCTGGACACGGTTCCTAACAAAGAAAAACCAGATAGTCGACTGTCCGGACGCAGAGGCCTTAGCGGCCTTCAAGCATAATATCTGTGATGAGTGGCTGGCCCGGCACCTGGGACAGGAAAAGCCGAAATCTATGGCAGCCCTCACGACACTCATGACCCGCTTTTGCGTGGGAGAAGACAGCTGGCTAGCTCGTAGTAACAACTTAACCAAGAACACTGGTAATTCGAATACCAATGAAAAAAGTGACAGGTCGCGTCGGAATAAACAAAAGCGTCGCGTTAACAGCGACAGCAACGAGGATACGACAGTTAATGCCGGATTCCGAGGCTACAAATCCAGTCAACGGAAATAACCATTCAAAAGAAAAACTCAGGGCCCGTCCAGTTTAGACTGAATACTCGACCGCTTGTGCCAGATACATGGCACCCCCGAAAAGCCAGCCAATCACACCAACAGGGATTGTTGGGTGTTCAAGCAGGCAGGCAAGTTAAGAGCCGAAAACAAAGACAAGGAGTTGCATAGAGACGACGAGGAGGAGCCTAGGCCGCCGAACAACAGTGGACAGAAGGGATTTCCCCCGCAAGTGCGGACGGTGAACATGATATACGCAACCCACATCCCCAAGAGGGAGCGGAAGCGTGCGTTACGGGACGTATATGCGATGGAGCCGGTCGCCCCAAAGTTCAACCCATGGTCCTCCTGCCCGATCACCTTTGATCGAAGGGACCACCCCACTAGCATCCATCACGGCAGCTTCGCCGCATTGGTTCTAGACCCAATCATTAACGGATTTCATCTCACAAGAGTCCTCATGGACGGCGGCAGCAGCCTGAACCTGCTTTACCAGGATACAGTGCGAAAGATGGGAATAGATCCCTCGAGGATCAAGCCCACCAAAACGACCTTTAAAGGCGTCATACCAGGTGTAGAAGCCAACTGTATAGGCTCAGTTACACTGGAAGTGGTCTTCGGATCTCCGGATAACTTCCGAAGCGAGGAGTCAATCTTCGACATAGTCCCGTTCCGTAGTGGCTATCACGCGCTGCTCGGGCGAACCGCATTCGCAAAATTCAATGCGGTACCGCACTATGCATACCTCAAGCTCAAGATGCCAGGCCCTAGAGTAGTAATCACGGTCAATGGGAACACTGAACGCTCCCTCCGAACGGAGGAGCACACGGCAGCGCTCATAGCAGAAGTACAAAGCAGCCTCTCTAGGCAGTTCTCCAGTTCGGCCTTCAAAAAGCCGGACACTGTCAAGCGCACTCGGAGTACCCTACAACAAGACCGCCTGGCACGTTCCGAGCTAGCATAGCAATGCGGCCCCAACCCTAGCCCTCACGATATAGCGAAACCAGCGCTTCGCGTACATAACTACGCTCTTGAAATACCATGGGCATAGGGGAAGGGGCACTATCACGGCACGCCTGAAATACGGCTTAAACCGCACCAGGGGCTGCCGGATTCCTTCTTTTTTTTCTCTTACTCTCAGGACTCCATACTTCGGACGACCCGTTCGACAATTCAACTGCCGCACAAACGATGCAAGATCCAGGGAAGCAGACAAGCCACGCCGCATTATGGAACTCCCAGGGGCTTCAGTACCCATCAATATGGCGTGAGAAGTCCGTCCACTTTCACAAGTGCGGCACCCCGAACTTATAGCACTATATGCATCGGCTCCGAATCATGATTTGGGTCAATAGTTGGGTTTGCCCGGCTCCTATGTTTTGGTGCCTTACGTTCCGCTATATCGGCTAAGGTAGCACTAGGAGAACCACTGCGATTGTGCCCCAGTTGAGCTGGGCCGAGCACCTCAGTGGAGAAGGTTAAAACTGACTGTCATGATGAGGCGAGAGACCGGTCGCTGTTCGAGAGGTTTTTCGAGTCCTTAAAGGCTTATGCCGCTTCGAGCGAGGAACCGGCTTTGTCCGGCCAAGGCGTGGATAGCGCCCCGAACTCGGTCTTCCGAATACTAGGGGCTTCACCAAAATTTAAAATTATAGAGTTCTATGGCTAAGTGAGAGTGTTCAAGCATTATAGTCCGATTGCCTTGTTCGTTGTGCTGACCGCCTCCCTCGACAGACCCAATCATGGGAAAAAGAGTGCTCAGGTTTATCCCGAACACCCCAGCACTAGTGGCATGGGGGCAGAAGCCGATGACTGGCCATCTCTCAATTTTTTGATAAACGGCCGCACAGAAAGTAATATTTTAAATTCAAGCATTGCTTAGCGCATATGAACAAGTTTTCAGCGCACAGGATAACACGAGCGAGTTCATTCAAAAATTACATCCTTGGTACATTCATCCGCCACAAGGCGGGCACCAGCAAGAACATCCTTGTAATAGTTCTCGGGCTTGCGATGCTCCTTCCCCGGCGGTGGCCCGTCCTTCACAAGCTTCTCACCGTCCAGCTTACCCCAGTGCACCTTTGCACGGGCAAGGGCCCTACGGGCACCTTCGATGCAGACGGAGCGCTTGATAACCTCGAGCCTTGGACAAGCCTCCACCAGCCGCCGCACCAGTCCGAAGTAGCTCCCAGGCAGGGCCTCTCCAGGCCACAGCCGAACTATGAAGCCCTTCAGGGCCTGTTCGGCCGCCTTGTGGAGCTCGACCAGCTGCTTCAGCTGGTCACTCAAGGGCGCAAGGTGTCCGGCCTCACCGTACTGAGACCAGAACACCTTCTCCCTCGAGCTGCCTTCCTCGGCACGGTAGAATGCAGCGGCATCGGATACACTGTGGGGAAGATCTGTGAATGCCCCTGCAGAGCTCCGGATTCGGGTAAGTAACAAGTAGTTTACTTTTATATGTATGCTTTGCATATAGAATGCCTTACCCGCCGCTATCTTTTTCACCGCATCCAATTCCTGGAGGGCCTTCTGGGCTTCGGCCTTGGCAGATTTGGCAGTTTTAAGGGCCGCAGCAAGCTCGGACGCTCGCGTCTTCGAGTCGAGCTCCAAACTCTCATGTTTTTGCATGAGAACCTGAAGCTCTTGCTGCACCTCACCGACCTGCACCTCAAATTTCTCCCGCTCGGCGCGCTCTGTGGCCACTTTCTTCTCGGCCTCGGACAGCGCCTACTTGAGGGTCGCCACCTCAGTTGTGGCCCCTACAATAAGCAGTATACTCCTGTCATTTTTTGCAATTGCGCCTTCCTATAGGCATTTTTTCTATAAGGTATCTCTTACCTTCTTTCTCCTCGAGCTGCCGTTTGGCAAGGCCGAGCTCTTGCTCGGTCCGCTAGAGGCCCTGCTTCAGGGCACCCACCTCCGCAGTCAGTGCGGCGGTGGCCAGCAGCGAAGCCTGCATACGTATATTGACTCCTTTTTAGTTAGACTCCTGCGATATTTAATAGATCCTCTATTCGGCTTTTCTTTCCGAACGCCAAACAGAGCATCAGGGGCTACTATCTATATGGTAATATTTTTACATATTTTTACTTACCTCAAAGCCTGTTAGAAGGCTAGCACAAGCTTCAGTCAGTCCGCTTTTGGCGGACCGAACCTTTTGGACCACCGTACTCATGATGGCACGGTGCTCCTCGTCGATGGAGGCGCCCTTAAGCTCCTCCAGCAGATTGTCCGGCGCCTCTGGTTGGACGGAGGACACCGGCTCAGTAGGCTTGCTCCTCTTGGCAGGAGTTCGCCTACCGCGATCCGGAATCGTTGATGATTCCGGCGCAGTGTCCGGCTTAAAGCCGGACTTGGAGCCCAGGGGGGTCTTGTCCCCTTCACTCCTAGAGTCCGGGAGGTCGCCTCGCGGCTCCTCCTGGACCACCTCCTCTCGCCCCGGAGCTTGTCGCGATGCCACTTCGGCGTCATCCGCAGCACAGGGGGAAGCAGCGGGCGGAACTAAATTGACGTCCGATGAATCCAGGGAGCCGCTCGACGACTCGTCGAGCTCGTCCTTGGGCGGACTGCATGATTATATCCGACATTAGGGAAAGCTGTGCAACAAAAGGAATATCACGAGTTACTCTGGTATCCGAACACTTACGATCTCGCCGGACGCTTGGCCCTGTCCGGCCACTCCTCTTCATCCTCGTCGGCGTCGGGGACGTAGTCCAGCGGAGGGGTTTTCCTCTTCTTGGACCCCTCGGCCTCCTCTACTAGGGCGGCCTTCCTATTCTTTCCTCCCCCCCCCCCGCTGGAGGGGGAGAGGTTTCTTCTTCCTCCTCCTCGTCTTCACGGGAGGAGTGCGTCTCTGACTCGTCGGACGACGAGTCCGACACCACCATATGTCGGGAACTCTTTCGAGTCCCCGTGGCCTTCTTCTTCTTGGCCTTCTTCTCCGGCACCACATAAGGTGCCGGAACCAGCAGTTCTCTAGGAGAGCAGGGGCTGGGTCTTCAGGCAAGGGAGCCGGACAGTTAATCTGTTCGGACTTCTCCCGCCAAGCCTGTCAAAGGTGAGGGAGTTTAGATCCCGCATATAGTCAAACTATGAAAAAACTTAACATCCTGTAAAAGATGGAAATATCTTACCTCGCCAGCAGGACGCTGCGAGCTGAATCCGCGGTCTTCGGAGGCGGATGTGGGAGCCTCGGCGCCTTTGGTTAGCCCCCTCCAGACATCTTCGTACGTCGTGTCGAAGAGCCTGCGCAGAGTTCGGTGCTGCGCCGGGTTGAACTCCCACAAATTGAAGTCCCGTTCTTGACACGGAAGGATCCGGTGGACGAGCATGACCTAGATTACGTTGACAAGCTTGAGTTGCTTGTTCACCAGGGACTGGATGCATTTTTGTAGTCCGGTCAACTCTTCTTCGTCGCCCCACGACAAGCTCGTCTCCTTCCAGGACGTGAGCCGCATAGGGGGTCCGGATCAGAATTCAGGGGCTGTGATCCACTTCGGATCGCGTGGCTTGGTGATGTAGAACCACCCTGACCGCCACCCCTTCAAGGTCTCCACAAAGGAGCCCTCGAGCCATAGGACGTTGGCAATTTTGCCCGCCATGGCACCTCCGCACTCCGCCTGGTTGCCGCGCACCACCTTTGGCTTGACGTTGAAGGTCTTGAGCCAGAGGCCGAAATGGGGGCGAATGCAGAGGAAAGCCTCGCACATTATGATAAACGCCGAGATATTGAGGATGAAGTTCGGGGCCAGATCGTGGAAGTCTAGGCCATAGTAGAACATGAGCCCGCGGACAAATGGGTGGATAGGAAAACCCAGTCCGCGGAGGAAGTGGGGAAGAAATACTACCCTCTCATGGGGCCTTGGAGTGGGGAGAAGCTGCCCCTCCTCAGGAAGCCGGTGCGCGATGTCTTTGGACAAGTATCCGGCCTTCCTTAACCTTTTGACATGGCCCTCCGTGACGGAGGAGACCATCCACTTGCCTCCCGCTCCGGACATTGTTGGAGAGGGTTGAGGTAGAAAGTGCGGGCTTGGGCACTAGAGCTCGGGTGCGCAAAAGATGGATAGGCAAAGGAGGAAGAAGGCATAGGTAAAAAGGTGGATCCTTATCCCCTTATATGGGCGGATGCGACTATGCGTCCCCACCAGCCTAGTAAAATTTGCTTGCCTCCCAAGCGCCGTGATAAGTGGCGCGGTTGGGTTACCCATGTCCGTATTAACAAGAATCCCGTAAACAAAGGGGACATGATCTCTGATTTGACAAGACGTGCCAAGGAAACCACCTCCCAAAACACGCTGAGGTGGAGAAGTGAAAATGATTCGAATAAAGGCTTGGCCGTAGTGTGATGTCATGCTGCGGAATACGTCAGCAGATTAGATTTGTGTTAATATTATTCTCTCTATGGCAATACGTGGAAGCTTATTTTGCAGAGCCGGACACTACTCTTGGTGTTTACAAACTTTTATGAAGAATTTGGAGGAGGAACCCGCCTTGCAATGCCGAAGACAATCTGCGCGCCGGACTCGTCGTCATTGAAGCCTGGTTCAGGGGCTACTGAGGGACTCCTGGATTAGGGGGTGTTCGGGTAGCCGGACTATACCTTCAGCCGAACTCCAGGACTATGAAGATACAAGATTGAAGACTCCGTCCCGTGTTCGATGGGACTTTCCTTGGCGTGGAAGGCAAGCTTGGCGATGCGGATATTCAAGATCTCCTACCATTGTAACCAACTTTGTGTAACCCTAACCCTCTCCGGTGTCTATATAAACCGGAGGGTTTTAGTCGGTAGGACAACTTCATCATACAACAATCATACCATAGGCTAGCTTTTAGGGTTTAGCCTCCTTGATCTCGTGGTAGATCTACTCTTGTACTACCCATATCATCAATATTAATCAAGCAGGACGTAGGGTTTTACCTCCATCAAGAGGGCCCGAACCTGGGTAAAACATTGTGTCCCTCGTCTCCTGTTACCATCCGGCCTAGACGCACAGTTCGGGACCCCCTACCCGAGATCCGCCGGTTTTGACACCGACACTCTCCTTCTTCTTCTTGGGCGCCGGCAACCCACCGTGCACTCGCACCAAAAGGCATAGCCAAGTTGGGAGCATGCCCCGGGCAAAAAGCCTAGCTACAATAGTAAATAGTGCCAAATAATGTTCTAATTGCTACAGTGAATGAAGCACTAGGGCCTAGCGACGCCTTTGGTCACGCCCGGCAAGCCTCAGACTTGCTCCCGCCAGACATGCCGTCGGTCGCGGCACCCCCTTCTCATTCTACTTCATGCCAGGCTTCGCCGGGATGCCAGGGCCAGCAACGTCACTCTCGTCTCTACCTAGTAGCTCTGCTTCTTCAACGAAATTCGATCGACGCCAATTCTGTTTTCAATTGTAGATAGCAAACATGTGAAATGTTTAGTTGTGAGTTGTGACTGCCCACTGGCTAGTTCCTCAAACCCGAAGAGAAAACACGAAAGTTTACGCATCGTTTCTTGCAAGCACCTCAATAGTCGATATCGATTTTGCACTAAAATTTGTGTACTTGCGCCATCTGAAAATAAACAAAACATTTCCAGAAGTTCAAGCCGGTGGACAAATTTATTTCTACGGTGTCTTGTGTGTAACAGGACAACTTCCAAGGCAATTTGTGTCACAAGAACCTGTTGTAACTTCAGTAGTTTGCATTAGCGCATTTCAATAAAAAAAGGGTCGCCAAGAGAAAATTCAGACCCTCTCTGGAAACATCCTTGAAGATCAGAACAGCCAGTGACCAGCATTATGTAGACTTCATCGCGCACAGACCCCAGACTCGCTACTTTGGAATGCATCGCCTCCACGGTGCAGCCAGCAGACAATAGAGGCAACACCTGCTTGAGCACCGATGCACTCTCGACAAAATATTTGAGGAAGGCGAGCTCACTTCGACCCCCTCGGAAATCATGGAAGATCAGCTCCTTGATGCACGACTGGATGCATTCTGCGGTACCAGAGTCATGCCAGGACTTTAGGTTGAGCTTGCCAGTGGATTGATCAGATTTTCCACACTGAAAATTTCCATCAATTAAATGCACATGAAGTTCATCAGCTGTTGACAAAAATTCCAGACTGAAAAATTCCATCAATTAAATAGGTTGGGCACATGCAAACATAAGCTGAAAGAGGGAGGGCTTCACCTTGATGTGGAGCGTCTCGACATTAGGAAAGCATCTGAGGACACTCGGAATCATCTTGGCATCATTGCGTACATCGAAATGCACCTCCAGAGCCAGGACTATCACACTTGGTACCATGGTTCTTGGGCTCACTCTTGTCCCAGCCTGCAAATGCAATTCACAGTGCAATCATCTTCAATTATAAGAGAAATGAAATCAAAAATTGAAAGTTAACAACAGTCTCGGCACCTTGATGATGGTGTTGCCGACATTGAAGACGTGATTCCCTGTGTCCAACTGCAAGTAGGCCAGCAATTGCAGCTTAGGGGCATGGCCGATCCTGACCTTGGTGCATCCCGTGTCAGGGGTCCAACCCTCCAAATTGATTAGGCGCTGAAGGCGTGGGGCATTCACCACGAAGATCTCCTCCTTGGCGGTTGACGAGGATGAGCTCCTATACCCCCTTGGCGGCGAGGAGCTGGAGCCAGGGCGTGAGCAGGTGGCCGGACTCCTCCGTGCAGCTGCTGGTGAGGTGGACGCACGGAAGGGCCCTGGGTGCGCCTCGAGGACGCGGGACAGGGCGGAGGCTGCCGGGGATGGGGAGAGGTCTGCGTCGGTGAGGACGAGCGAGATGGAACGCCAGACCCCGCGCCAGCAGCAGGAGAGCGCGGCGGTGCACGCGGCGTCCTTGATGGGCAGGAGGGAGACGATGCGGCGGAGTATCACGTCGAGGAGGCGGCTGACGCGGTCGATGGGGTCGTCGGAGGGGAGGGCGGAGAGGCGAGCGGCGGCGGAGACGGGCGAGTCGGGGAGTGTGTGGTGGATGCAGTAGAGCAAGCGGGCCAAGATCTCGTTTATCTCGTGTGGTTCACGCCCGTGGTGCATCATATCGGTCAGCATCGCGGCCCCTAGGGTGCCCGGAGCCGACGCCAGCGGCGGCATGACCTCGGCGGAGACGAGGGTTTTGAGCGGTGCGAGCTATCGGTGGACGGCGGAACACCAAAGGGGAATGAAATGCAGATACAGGTGTGGGGGCAAGTCACACCCACCCTCCAAACCAGATCTTACGGTGAGGATGAATCAAGGGAGACGTACCCCTCCATCTGAGAAAATCCTAGGGAAAATGACGTCAATCGTGCAACGCGCCTTCCCTCTCGAGCGGCAGCCGGTCGACCTCGTCCGCTTGCCTCACCATCGTCGTCGGTCTCAACTTTCTCTCCATCGCAAGTCGTTCACAAGCAGTGATACGTCCATTTTGCATCATGCTTTTATATCGATATTTATTGCATTATGGGCTGTTATTACACATTATGTCACAATACTTATGCCTATTATCTCTTATTTTACAAGGTTTACATAAAGAGGGAGAATGCCGGTAGCTGGGATTCTTGGCTGGAAAAGGAGCAAATATTAGAGACCTATTCTACACAGCTCCAAAAGTCCAGAAACTTCACGGAAGACGTTTTCAGAATATATAAAAAATACTGAGCGCAAGAAGTTCACCAGGGGGCCACACCCTGCCCACGAGGGTGGGGGGCGCGCCCTACCCCCTGGGCGCGCCCCCTACCTCGTGGGCCCCCTGGTGGCCCTCCGATGGCCATCTTCTGCTATATGAAGTCTTTTGATGAGGAAAAAAATCATAAGCCATCTTCTTGGACGAAACTCCGCCACCACGAGGCGGAACCTTGGCGGAACCAATCTAGGGCTCTGGCGGAGCTGTTCTGCCGAGGAAACCTCCCTCCGAGAGGGGGAAATCATCGCCATCATCATCACCAATGCTCCTCTCATCGGGAGAGGGAAATCTCCATCAACATCTTCACCAGCACCATCTCCTCTCAAAATCTTAGTTCATCTCTTGTATCCAATTCTTGTCTCCAAGTCCGGGATTGGTACCTGTGGGTTGCTAGTAGTGTTAATTACTCCTTGTAGTTGATGCTAGTTAGTTTATTTGGTGAAAGATCATATGTTCAGATCCTATATGCACATTAATACCCCTCTGATTATGAACATGAATATGCTTTGTGAGTAGTTACGTTTGTTCCTGAGGACATGGGAGAAGTCTTGCTATTAGTAGTCATGTGAATTTGGTATTCATTCGATATTTTGATGAGATGTATGTTGTCTCTCCTCTAGTGGTGTTATGTGAACGTCGACTACATAACATTTCACTATTATTTGGGCCTAGAAGAAGGAATTGGGAAGTAATAAGTAGATGATGGGTTGCTAGAGTGACAGAAGCTTAAACCCTAGTTTATGCATTGCTTCGTAAGGGGCTGATTTGGATCCATATGTTTCATCCTATGGTTAGGTTTACCTTAATACTTTTGTTGTAGTTGCGGATGCTTGCAATAGAGGTTAATCATAAGTGGGATGCTTGTCCAAGTATGGACAGCGCCCAAGCACCGGTCCACCCACATACCAAATTATCGAAGTACCGAACGTGAATCATATGAACGTGATGAAAACTAGCTTAACGATATTCCCATGTATCCTCGGGAGCGCTATTCTCTATATAAGAGTTTGTCCAGGCTTGTCCTTTGCTACAAGAAGGATTGGGCCACCTTGTTGCACTTTATTTACTTTTGTTACTTATTGCTCGTTACAAATTATCCTATCACAAAACTGTCTGTTACCACTTATTTCAGTACTTGCAGAGAATACCTTGCTGGAAACCGCTTATCATTTCCTTCTGCTCCTCGTTGGGTTCGACACTCTTACTTATCGAAAGGACTACGATAGATCCCCTATACTTGTGGGTCATCAAGACTCTTTTCTAGCACCGTTGCCGGGGAGTGAAGCGCCTTTGGTAGCTGGAATTTGGTAAGGAAAATTTATATAGTGTGCTGAAATTTACTGTCACTTGTTACTATGGAAAGTAATCCTCTGAGGGGCTTGTTCGGGGTATCTTCACCCCGACCAGTAGAGCAAAGAGTTGCTCCTCAACCTACTGAACCTACTGAAAATGAAAATGAAAATGAAAATGAAAATGTCTGCTTTGAAATTACTTCGGGTATGATAGAAAAAATGCTAGCTAATCCTTTTACAGGAGACGGAACAACTCATCCTGATGAGCACCTAATATATGTGGATGAAGTTTCTGGATTATTTAAGCTTGCAGGTGTACCCGGAGATGTTGTTAAGAAGAAGGTCTTCCCTTTATCTTTGAAGGAAGATGCATTGACATTGTATAGGCTATCTGATGATACGGGGTCATGGAACTACAAACGATTGAAATTAGAATTTCATCAGAAGTATTATCCTATGCATCTTGTTCATCGTGATCGCAATTATATATATAATTTTTGGCCTCGCGAAGGAGAAAGCATCGCTCAAGCTTGGGGGAGGCTTAAATCAATGTTATATTCATGCCCCAATCATGAGCTCTCAAGAGAAATGATTATTCAAAATTTATATGCTTGGCTTTCTGATAACAATCGCACCATGCTCGATACTTCCTGTGCTGGCTCTTTTATGACGAAGACTATTGAATTCAAATGGGATTTATTGGAAAGAATTAAACGCAACTCTGAATATTGGGACCTCGACAAAGGTAAGGAATCAGGTATGACACCTAAGTTTGATTGTGTTAAATCTTTTATGGATACCGATGTTTTCCGTAAATTAGCACTAAATATGGACTTGACTCTGAGATAGTAGCTTCTTTCTATGAATCTTTTGCTACTTATGTTGATCTCCCCAAGGAGAAGTGGTTTAAATATCATCCTCCCATAGAAGTAAAAGTAGCTGCACCTATTAAAGTTGAAGAAAAGACTATCACTTATAATGATCCTATTGTTCCTACTTCTTATGTTGAGAAACCACATTTCCCTGTTAGGATAAAGGATCATGCTAAAGCTTCAACTGTGGTTTGTAAAAGCAATATTAAAACTTATACACCTCCTGAGCAAATTAAAGTTGAACCTGATATTGCTATTGTTAAAGATCTCTTATCTGATAATATTGATGGGCATGTTATATCATTTCCTTGATGAGACTGCTAGAATTGTAAAACCTTGTGCTAAAGATAAAAACAGACATGTGGTAGGCATGCCTGTTATTTCCGTTAAAATAGGAGATCATTGTTATCATGGCTTATGTGATATGGGTGCTACTGCTAGTGCAATACCTATTGACCTATATAGAGAAATTATGCATGATATTGCACCTGTTGAGTTAGAAGATATTGATGTCACAAGTAAACCTGCCAATAGAGATACTATTTCACCAATGGGAATTGTTAGAGATGTTGAAGTCTTGTGTGGGAAAACTAAATATCCTGCTGATTTTCTTGTTCTTGGTTCCCCACAAGATAGCTTTTGTCCCATTATATTTGGTAGACCCTTCTTAAACACTGTTAATGCTAAGATAGATTGCAAAAAGGATGTTGTTACTATCGGTTTAGATGATATGTCTCATGAATTTAATTTTTCTAAATTTAGTAGACAACACCGTGAAGAAGAATTACCTAGTAAAGATGAAATTATTGGTCTTGCTTCTATTGCCGTACCTCCTAGTGATCCTTTAGAACAATATTTGCTAGACCATGAAAATGATATGTTTATGAATGAAAGAAGGGAAATAGATGAAGTATTCTTTAAACAGGAACCTATTCTGAAACATAACTTGCCTGTTGAAATCCTAGGGGATCCTCCTCCACCCAAGGGTGATCCCGTGTTTGAACTTAAACCGTTGCCTGATACTCTTAAATATGCTTATCTTGATGAGAAAAAGATATATCCTGTTATTATTAGTGCTAACCTTTCAGAGCATGAGTAAGAGAGATTATTGAAAACTCTGAAGAAGCACCGTGCTGCTATTGGGTATACTCTTGATGATCTTAAGGGCATTAGTCCCACTCTATGTCAACATAAAATAAATTTGGAAGAAGATGCTAAACCAGTTCGTGATCATCAACGACAGCTGAATCCTAAAATGAAAGAAGTGGTAAGAAAGGAAATACTAAAGCTCCTTGAGGCATGTATAATCTATCCCGTTGCTGATAGTCTGGGTAAGTCCTGTCCATTGTGTCCCTAAGAAGGAAGGTATTACTGTCGTTCTAATGATAAAGATGAATTGATTCCTCAAAGAATTATTATAGGTTATAGGATGGTATTTGATTTCCGCAAATTAAATACGGCCACTAAAAAGGATCATTACCCCTTACCTTTTATTGATCAAATGCTAGAAAGATTATCCAAACATACACATTTTTGCTTTCTAGATGGTTATTCTGGTTTCTCTCAAATACCTGTGTCAGCCAAGGATCAATCAAATACTAGTTTTACTTGCCCTTTTGGTACTTTTGCTTATAGACGTATGCCTTTTGGTTTATGTAATGCACCTACTACCTTTCAAAGATGCATGATGGCTATATTCTCTGACTTTTGTGAAAAGATTTGTGAGGTTTCATGGACAATTTCTCCGTCTATGGATCTTCTTTTGATGATTGCTTGAGCAACCTTGATCGAGTTTTGCAAAGATGTGAAGAAACTAATCTTGTCTTGAATTGGGAAAAGTGCCACTTTATGGTTAATGAAGGTATTGTCTTGGGGCATAAAGTTTCTGAAAGAGGTATTGAAGTTGATAAAGCCAAGGTTGATGCTATTGAAAAGATGCAATGCCCCAAGGACATCAAAGGTATAAGAAGTTTCCTTGGTCATGCCGGTTTTTATAGGAGGTTCATTAAGGGCTTCTCAAAAATTTCTCGGCCTGTGACTAATTTATTACAAAAAGATATACCATTTGTCTTTGATGATGATTGTGTAGAAGCATTTGAAATGCTTAAGAAAGCATTGATCTCTGCACCTATTGTTCAGCCACTTGATTGGAATCTACCCTTTGAAATTATGTGTAATGCTAGTGATTATGCTGTAGGTGATGTTCTAGGGCAAAGAGTTGATAAGAAATTAAATGTTATTCAATATGCTAGTAAAACCCTAGACAATGCTCAAAGAAATTATAATACTACTGAAAAAGAATTCTTAGCAGTTGTATTTGCTTGTGATAAGTTCAGACCTTATATTGTTGATTCTAAAGTAACTATTCACACTGATCATGCTGCTATTAAATATCTTATGGAAAAGAAAGATGCTAAACCTAGACTTATTAGATGGGTTCTCTTGCTACAAGAAATTGACTTACATATTGTTGATAGAAAGGGAGCTGAGAACCCCGTTGCAAACAACTTGTCTATGTTAGAAAATGTGCTTGATGACCCACTACCTATTGATGATAGCTTTCCTGATGAGCAATTAAATGTCATAAATGCTTCTCATACTGCACCATGGTATGCTGATTATGCTAATTATATTATTGCTAAATTTATACCACCTAGTTTCACATACCAGCAAAAGAAAAAGTTCTTCTATGATTTGATACATTACTTTTGGATGACCCACATCTTTATAAAGAAGGAGTAGATGGTGTTATTAGACGTTGTGTACCTGAGCATGAACAGGAACAGATCCTACGCAAGTGTCACTCCGAGGCTTATGGAGGACACCATGCTGGAGATAGAACTGCACATAAGGTATTGCAATCCGGTTTTTATTGGCCTACTCTCTTCAAGGATGCCCGTAAGTTTGTCTTGTCTTGTGATGAATGTCAAAGAATTGGTAATATTAGTAGACATCAAGAAATGCCTATGAATTATTCACTTGTTATTGAACCATTTGATGTTTGGGGATTTGATTATATGGGACCTTTTCCTTCCTCTAATGGGTATACACATATTTTAGTTGTTGTTGATTACGTTACTAAGTGGGTAGAAGCTATTCCAACTAGTAGTACTGATCATAACACCTATATTAAGATGCTTAAAGAAGTTATTTTCCCAAGGTTTGGAGTCCCGAGATACTTAATGACTGATGGTGGTTCACATTGTATTCATGGTGCCTTTAGTAAAATGCTTGCTAAGTATGATGTTAACCATATAATTGCATCTCCTTATCACCCACAGTCTAGTGGTCAAGTAGAATTGAGTAACAGAGAGCTCAAATTAATTTTGCAAAAGACTGTTAATAGATCTAGAAAGAATTGGTCCAAGAAACTTGATGATGCATTATGGGCCTATAGAACTGCATATAAAAATCCCATGGGTATGTCTCCGTATAAAATGGTCTATGGTAAAGCATGTCACTTACCTCTTGAGCTAGAACATAAGGCATATTGGGCCATTAAAGAGCTCAATTATGATTTCAAACTTGCCGGTGAGAAGAGATTATTTGACATTAGCTCACTTGATGAATGGAGAACCCAGGCTTATGAAAATGCCAAGGTGTTTAAAGAAAAAGTTAAAAGATGGCATGACAAAAGGATACAAAAGCGTGTGTTCAATGTAGGTGATTATGTATTGCTATACAACTCTCGTTTAAGATTTTTTACAGGAAAACTTCTCTCTAAATGGGAAGGTCCTTACGTTATCGAGGAGGTCTATCATTCCGGTGCCATAAAAATCAACAATTTCGAACACACAAATCTGAAGGTGGTGAACGGTCAAAGAATTAAACATTATATCTCAGATAATCCTATAAATGTTTAAACCAATGTTATTGAAACCGTAACCCCGGAGGAATACATAAGGGACACTTTCTGGAACGTTTCAGACTCTGAAAAGGAATAGGTATGTGGTACGGTAAGTAAACCGACTCCAAAACAGTTTTTAAGGCAATATTTCTCCGTTTTGGAATATTTAGAAAAATAGAAAAATAAGTAGCAGTCCGGGAAGGACACGAGGCCTCCACGAGGGTGGAGGGCGCGCCCTACCCCCTGGGCGCGCCCCCCTTCCTCGTGGGCACCTCGTGCGCTTTCCGGACTTCGTTTTCTTACACGACACGTATTTTGGTCGGTAAAAAATCATTATATAATCTCCCAGAGGTTTTGACTCCCATATCACGCAAATATCTCCTGACTTTGTTTCGAGCTGTCCTGCTGCAGATTTGAGCAACATGTCGTCCCAAGATTCGGAAGGAGAGAGCTATGTGGCTGACTACCTTGCAGATCCTAAAGTCTATGGGGATGTGGAGCATTGTGGTTGGACTATGGAAGAAGAAGAGGACTATGAACCTAAGGGAAAGGAGGAGACGAGCTCAGATGAAGATGAAGTCCCACTACCTCAACCTAGGGACATGCATGTGGAGTTCAAAAAGTCAAGCCTCCCTGATAGAGTAAAGAAACCTAAGATCGAGTTTATCCCTTTTCGCCTCTTGCAGGAAAACAAATAGGAACTATGCAAAAAGATACTGAGCCTGGAGCAGGAGATCGAGGACCTAAAGGACCAAAATTCTGTCCTCAAGCACAAATTAAGGAAGAAGCCTACGCCATCAACAAAACCATCACCTTCTCCACCAACAAAGAAAAATTGAGTATCTGGTATGGGCACTCCCCTTGGCAACTGCCAAGCTTGGGGGAGTGCCCTGGTATCGTATCACCATCACTTTTATCTTACCATTTTTCTTAGTTCGATCCTTTTGGTAATATCTTGATCTAGTAGAATAAAAGTTCTTAGTATGATCTAGTTGTGAGTTTTGCTTTATGATCCCTCTATGTAATCGACTCCGTGAGCTATATATAATAAAGATTAGTGTTGAGTCAAGGGCTTGATTATTTTGCCATGATCCTAAGTGAATAAAATAAAAGAGAAATAAATAAAAAAGGAAACAAAGAGATCATAAGGATCTTATGGAGAGTAATGAGCTCACATAGAAAGAGTATGATGAATAAAATTTGTTGAGAGTTGACAAACATAGTTTTGGTCATCGTTGCAATTAATAGGAAGTAATAAAGAAAGAGAGGTCTTCACATATAAATATACTATCTTGGACATCTTTTATGATTGTGAGCACTCATTAAAATATGACATGCTAAAGAATTTACGTTGGACAAGGAAGACAATGTAATGGGTTATGTTTTCTTATATCTGAGATAAATTATATTGTCATGGATCATCCAACATGGTTGAGCTTGCCTTTCCCCCTCATGCTAGCCAAATTCATCGCACCAAGTAGAGATACTACTTGTGCTTCCAAATACCCTTAAACCAGTTTTGCCATGAGAGTCCACCATACCTACATATGGATTGAGTAAGATCCTCTAAGTAAGTTGTCATCGGTGCAAAGCAACAAAAATTAATCTCTAAATATGTATGACTTATTAGTGTGGGAGAAAATAAACTTTATACGATCATGTGATATGGAAGAAATAAAAGCGACAGACTGCATAATAAAGGTCCATATCACAAGTGGCAATATAAAGTGACGTTCTTTCGCATTAAGATTTTGTGCATCCAACCATAAAAGCGCATGACAACCTCTGCTTCCTTCTACGAAGGGCTTATCTTTTACTTTTATCTTCTACCTTGCATAAGAGTCATGGTGATCTTCACCCTTCCTTTTTACATTTTATCCTTTGGCAAGCACATTATGTTGGAAAGATCCTGATATATATGGCTAATTAGATGTGAGTTTTCATGAACTATTATTGTTGACATTACCCTTGAGGTAAAACGTTGGGAGGCAAAACTATAAGCCCCTATCTTTCTCTGTGTCCGATTAAAACTCCATACCCATAAGTATTGCGTGAGTGTCAGCAATTGTGAAGGACTATATGATAGTTGAGTATGTGGACTTGCTGAAAATCTCTTATTTTGATTCTTTCCTATGTTATGATAAATTGCAATTGCTCCAATGACCGAGATTATAGTCTGTTAGTTTTCAATGAAGTTTATGATTCAAACTTGAAATTGTGATTGAATTATTACCCTAGCATAAGAGACCATATGACAAGAATTATATAAGTTGTTGTTCTAAGAATGATCATGATGCCCTCATGTCCGTATTTTACTTTTATCGACACCTCTATCTCTAAACATGTGGACATATTTTTCGATTTCGGCTTTCGCTTGAGGACAAGCGAGGTCAAAGCTTGGGAGAGTTGATACGTCCATTTTGCATCATGCTTTTATATTGATATTTATTGCATTATGGGCTGTTATTACACATTATGTCACAATACTTATGCCTATTCTCTTTTATTTTACAAGGTTTACATAAAGAGGGAGAATGCCTATTCTCTTATACCTTGCCGGCAGCTGGGATTCTGGGCTGGAAAAGGAGCAAATATTAGAGACCTATTCTGCACAGCTCCAAAAGTCCTAAAACTTCACGAAAGATGTTTTTAAAATATATAAAAAATATTGAGCGCAAGAAGTTCACCAGGGGGGCCACACCCTGCCCATGAGGGTGGGGGCGCGCCCTACCCCCTGGGCACGCCCCCTACCTCGTGGGCCCCCTCATGGCCCTCCGATGGCCATCTTCTGCTATATGAAGTCTTTCGATGAGGAAAAAAATCATAAGCCATCTTCTCGGACGAAACTCCGCCGCCATGAGGCGGAACCAATCTAGGGCTCTGGCGGAGCCGTTTTGCCGGGGAAACTTCCCTCCGGGAGGGGGAAATCATCGCCATCATCATCACCAATGCTCCTCTCATCGGGAGAGGGGAATCTCCATCAACATCTTCACCAGCACCATCTCCTCTCAAAACCCTAATTCATCTCTTGTATCCAATTCTTGTCTCCAAGTCCGGGATTGGTACGTGTGGGTTGCTAGTAGTGTTAATTACTCCTTGTAGTTGATGCTAGTTGGTTTATTTGGTGAAAGATCATATGTTCAGATCCTATATGCACATTAATACCCCTCTGATTATGAACATGAATATGCTTTGTGAGTAGTTACGTTTGTTCCTGAGGACATGGGAGAAGTCTTGCTATTAGTAGTCATGTGAATTTGGTATTCGTTCGATATTTTGATGAGATGTATGTTGTCTCTCCTCTAGTGGTGTTATGTGAACGTCGACTACATAACACTTCACCATTATTTGGGACTAGAGGAAGGCATTAGGAAGTAATAAGTAGATGATGGGTTGCTAGAGTGACAGAAGCTTAAACTCTAGTTTATGCGTTGCTTCGTAAGGGGCTGATTTGGATCCATATATTTCATGCTATGGTTAGGTTTACCTTAATACTTTTGTTGTAGTTGCGGATGCTTGCAATAGAGGTTAATCATAAGTGGGATGCTTGTCCAAGTAAGGACAGCGCCCAAACACCGGTCCACCCACATACCAAATTATCAAAGTACCGAACGCGAATCATATGAACATGATGAAAACTAGCTTGACGATATTCCCATGTATCCTCGGGAGCGCTTTTCTCTATATAAGAGTTTGTCCAGGCTTGTCCTTTGCTACAAGAAGGATTGGGCCACCTTGCTGCACTTTATTTACTTTTGTTACTTATTGCTCGTTACAAATTATCCTATCACAAAACTATCTATTACCACTTATTTCAGTACTTGCAGAGAATACCTTGCTGGAAACCGCTTATCATTTCCTTCTGCTCCTTGTTGGGTTCGACACTCTTACTTATCAAAAGGACTATGATAGATCCCCTATACTTGTGGGTCATCAGGCAGCAGCTCTTTCATCTCCCCCATGTTGAAGCCGGCATAGCACAGCAGCTCTTTCATCTCCCCCATGTTGAAGCCAGCACAGCACACCGTTGCTGTTACACCGCGCCTTGGCGGTTCCAGCAATGCGTGTCGTTGGTCGCAACATCGTGCCTCGCCAGTCCCAACAATGTGTGTAGCTACTAGTTAGTTCCAGCACCGCACCTCACCGGTGCCTCCCCCCACCCCGTCACCCCCGTTGCAGCATCGATGGCGACGGCGCACATGGCTCGCAGTCCCCGCTCTATCTGGTTCCAGCAAATGGCCTTCCAGCAAAGGCAGCAAAGCCAAAACAAACATCTATTGTGCACTCAAGCTTGATATGATGAAAAGTTATGATATGTTGGAATGGCCTTATCTTCAGGCTATAATGGAAAAAGCTTGGTTTTGTTCCTATCTAGAGAGAAACAAAGATGGGGATGGTCAAATCTATATACTTTTTATGTGCTTGCCGATGGAGAGAAACTTGAGTAATTCAAACCCACCAGAGGTATTCGTCAGGGAGATTCAAAATCCCCTTACCAATTGTTGATTGCAGTGGAGGGTCCTTACCAATCTAGTCATCCCCTCAACGGAGTCAAGGTGTCCCCAAACAGGCCCAATTGTTATCCTTCTTTTATCACAGATGACAGCGTGTTTCTTTTTCAAGTTAAGTGTTGAGGGTGCGATTGCAGTTTCAAACCTGCTTAATAACTATTGTATGGCATCGGGCTAGAGGATGAACCATGATAAGTCATCTATCTTTTCCAGGAGAAGGGTGCTCGCAGTCAATCGGAGAAAGTATCAAGAATTCTCTTAACGTGACAATGAAATGCCTACCGACGTGGGACACTCCAAGAATGGAACTTCTAAGACCCGAGGGACATAGGTTGGGAGAAGGTTAGGGCCTGGATGAAAAAATGTTCATGTTTTTGAACTTTTTTTGCTTCTTGAATTTTTTTTCGTGAATTTGAACAAAAGTTCCATGAATTCAAACAATGTTCATGAATTTTTAAAAAGCGTTCATTGCTTCAAAAAATATTCATGATTTCCAAAAAATGTTGGTCTATTCAAAAAATGTTCATGAATTTCTAATAAATATTCAAACCAATATTCACGAATTTCAAATTATTCAGACTTTATAAAAATATCACAAAATTCAAAAAATAATCACCAATTAAAAAAATATTCATGAATTCAAAATATTTTCGTCTAGAACAAAAAAGTTTTCTAAATTTAGAAAATTGTTCCTGAATTTTTTTCATAATTGTTCACCTATGGAAAAAAGTTGTTCATGAGTTCGAAAAAATTATATGCAATTTAAAAAATCATGAATTTGAAAAAAGGTTCCTATATTTGCAAAGAGAACAATTATAATAATATGATAAAAAATTTTGGAATTAGAAAAATATTCACCGAGTTGTAAAATGTTCGTCAAATTTGGAAAAGTAAAAGACGAAAAAGAAAAAAAACAATAAAATGACAAAATAAAAGAATAACAAAGAAATAAGTATGAAGGGAAATAAAAGTAAAAGGAATAATAAAAATATAAATAAAATAAAAGGTGAACATAAAAAAAAGATAAATGAAAATGAAAAAAAGAAAGAAAATGAAATAAGCAGAAAAACCTTCGCTAGTATGCCATGGCTAGCCAGGCGATCTACATCCCCGACTCGGTGCCTGCACAGAATCTATTACAGCCTGCAAATTTCCAGGCGCCTGAAGAATATCTAACACGGTATATAACTCATTGTGTGTGAGTTATAATCTGACGGTGTTTAGGTCCTTCTCTCCCCTATGATGATATGATGAGAGAGGATTCCGGTTTTCAATTCTTCCTTACTATATATGTAAAACTGTATGGTATAGATTAATTGGTTGGTTCATTAACAAATTGCAGAGGAAGTGTACCTTATGATGAAACCTGTGGGGCAATGAAGATAGAATGCCCCTCGCCGGTACATGGCGTGACACTTTCGTTCATTGATTCGATCTGCCCACATGGCCACCGGTGTTGCATCTCCTTCTCAGACAAATGTCATGTCATCCCACTGCCGCTTCTGGAGCAGTACACTTTCACCGTGTACGAAGACAGCGGCCATTCCATCGATTGATCATGCTTGTTGGGCTCGAGGAAGAAGAAGACCATGTGGTGCTGACTAATGAGATATTTATTTAACATATCATATGTGGAGGGCTGTATAACCATATTGTTTGTAATGACATAAATATGTTATTCATAAACAACAAATTTATTTACCAAACACATTCAACACACAAATAGATACACTTAAGATAGTCTAGGTGAAGATTTAGAAGCCTGCTCCAGCAAGTACAGCAGACTACACCATTCCTCGTGATGGAAATACTTTGAAGGTAATAAAAGCCAAACATAAACACAGAAGATACAAGGTGGAGACAGAATCTACACCATTCCATGCCGGGTAACTCGCACCGTTATTTTGCTCTTTTATTTCCAGGGCTAGAGTTTTCTTTTTCCAAAACGCCTGTCTCTGCTCTGGAAAGACATGAGTGCTTGGAGATATTCAGCCTCCCCGAAGTCAGGCCAGAGCGTGTCAGTGAAAAAGAGCTCCGAGTACGCCGACTGCCACAGCAAGAAGTTGCTGAGCCTCAGTTCGCCGCTGGTCCTGATGAGTAGGTCGGGGCAAGGGAACTCGTCTGTCCAGCTCGTCTGGAGCTCATCGGCGAATAGTGACTCGTCGATGTCCTCCGGCCTGAGTAGCTTGCTGTGCACCTTCCGGGCAAGCTTCCCGCATGCTTGCAAGATGTCCGTTCGTCCACTGTAGCCGATAGCTAGCATCAGGTCGTGCTGTGAGTTGCTACTTGTTTCCTCCTCGGCGTTTTGTGCAGTTTTCTGCAGATAAGTCGGCAGCCTTGAGCAGTCACCGATTACGCGTAGACGAATCCCTTCCCTGCAAAACATAAGAATCTCTTCTCCGTTAACATACGAGCCAAGGATTATAGAATTCCTTTAATACTTTGTCACTCCGTGTACCATACATGGTCAAAACAAAATTTAAATTGATGCATAGTTTATCTTCAAAATTTTGAATTCTTTGAAATTTTGATTTATATTTTCAGTTTCATGTAAGATATAAATTTGTTAGCAAATCACATGGATTTTCCAGTGAATGGAAATCACTCATGTAAGTGGAACTTTTGCAGAAAATAAGGTCGATCTATGAAATTTCCAACACCTATTCAACATTGTTGAAATTTCCAATCCCTTCACCCATCCTATACAACATTGTTGCAGATATGCTGGTGGTGCTCATTGGGCAAGCTAAAGAAGCTAGCCAAGTGAGTGGTCTTATTTCACACCTATTGATAGTGGGTCTCACTTTTGCAGCATGCCGATGACACCATCATATTCATGGAGCATGGCATTGAGAAGGCTAGAAGCATGAAGTTAATTTTGTATCTGTTTGAGAAATTGTCGGGCCTTAAGATTAACTTTAAGAAGAGAAAACTTCCTACTTTGGGAAAGAAAAAGCAAAGGAGGATCGGAACATGAATCTCTCTTTGTTTAGTATCTTCGTGTTCCAAATCATATTGAAGACCGCTTCTGAAAGAAGTTGGAGGGATAAGCTCATATATTCTGGTGCACGTCTATCTCTTATGAATGCGGTCCCAACAAGCCAACTTATGTTCATGTTGTCTTTTCAAGATAACCAAAGGGGTAAGGAAAAGTCTAGCTTTTACCGATCTAGAATTTTGTAGCAATCTGATGAAAATAGACTGAAATGTCATTTGACTAGGTGGGATGTTAATTGCAGATCAAAAGATCAAGGAGCCTCAGGGTGGAGGAACCCGAGAATATTGCTTAGCAAATGGTTGCATAAGATACTGAGAACGGGGTGTGGCACAAACTACTTAGAACCAAGTATCTCCAGTCCAAAACTCTGGCTGAAGTAACTGATCCGAGTACCCTCCACTCCAATATAAGATCAATATGCGATGGCGAAAACAAACTTTAAACTAATGCATACTTTATCTATAAAGTTTTAAATTCTATGAAAATTTGATTACTATTTTATGTTTAATGCAAAACATAAACTCGTTGGCAAATCAGATGGAATTTCTAATGAATGGAACATGTTAAGATATAAATGTATTGCCTAGTCTCTTCCATCAGATCGATCTTTTGGTTGCATTGGCTAAAGTATGCACTTCTACATGGTATCAAAGCCAAAAGGTCTTAAGTTCAGGACCCGGCTAACGCAATTAAATTGCAGCCCACTTTCGGTCACATTTAGGCCTGAGAGAGCCACATGTGAGGGAGAGTGTTGACGTATAAATGTATTGCCTACTCTCTTACACCAGATATATATTTTGGTTGCACTAGCTAGAGCATGCACTTCTGTAGAACCTACTCGTTAGTGAAACTTTTGCATGAAAAAGGCCGATCCATGAAATATCGGTTCAACTGTGAGTACTAAGCATGCAGATGAGTTTCAGCTTGGGTTCATCAATGCATCCCATCGATGTACCCATGGTGGTACTACGCCACAACTCCATCCACCGTCCATTCCACAGCTCCACCATCCAACGGCTATCACCTAAAATGTTATTAGCGACGTCAACGTCCTGCTGAATGCTATATACATAAATAGTTCATCTTCATTAAACATGCACACATGCCACCTCATTAAAGGCCAATCACAACTTGCATGAATTTTTTTTCATCATTAGTTGATCCATGCACATATCTCATCTCACACATGCCACCTCATCAAAAGTCTACTCAACATGATGTTATTTTTTCATCATATCATGTCATTTATTTCAAATATGTTGTAATTACACAATAATAAAATATACTAATATCTAATATTTAGTTTTATTTCATATATTGTTAATTTAGTTATGCATGTTTCATACAATCAAATCGCCGAAAATATCGCAGTTGATTCCCATAGCAACGCGCGGGGTATTCTCTAGTGAGTACAATGGTAGAGCATGACAGCTAGCATCCTAGCACGTGGAACATTAAATAGTGTATTCATTTTCAATGTGAATTTTAGTTTTTCAAGGGAAATTTCCATACAGTGTCCTCCTCCTTTCTTTTTTCTTCTACTATCAATTTTCAACGATAATTGTAATAGCTAGCACTAATTTTAACAAGAATTCCAAATTTTGTTTCTTCTACTATCATGGAGGAGCGCATGCTGCATCCATGCAATCATAGCTAGCTCACATGGTGTTGTAGACTGTGCTACTCCCTCCGTCTAGGTGTGTAAGTTATCTTAGATTATGCACCGCGATCAAGGCAAAGGAAAAAAAAGGAGGGAACTTAATGTTTATATGCTAATCAATAGTATTGCATGCAATGAACTGACCACTGCACGTCATGTTTGGTAGTCTCAAATAATTGAAAGCATACACACCCCACATCTTTTATTGGTTGATTCATTGATTTATGTCAAGGAATAATAAACTATGTGCAAGTTAATGCACCGTGCCTAAATGTTTTGGGATTATTTGGTTTTCGTAAGGTGATTTATACACCTAGATGGAGGGAGTAGTATATGATGCATCTTTGCATGGAGTGAGCAAGGCGAACACCCAAGGCGAACACCAATCCTTTCTTTGTACATGAAGCTGACGCAGCGCGTACGCTCACAATAGGTACTTATCCAGTTATCTTAATCCCACTGCTTTCCCAAGGAGCCTACTTACTCCTCCAACCCACGATTTCCATCCATCGGTTCGGAATAGGGGGCAACGCACCCAGCAGTCACCAGATCCTGTCTCCTTTACATTTTTGTATGCCTACAAATATTTCTTTTTCAAAAATCTCCATTTGGAATTGAAGGATGCTAGTTGCTTGGGACTAAATCGACCTCTATAGCTCATTATTTCTCTTGATCTAACGGACCTGGAGTCACAGGGTTTCCATGTTTGCATGAGATGATACTTCTCCCTTCCAAATACACATCCTTTATAATATATATTCTTGTGGGGAATACTTTACAACATTGACAAGTGACAGCGTGCTCATAGGAATAGGTGTGCGTGTGTGCTTTCATAAGAGTGAGTATATGCATTTATATATGAACACTTTACGTCTGTACTATGTTAAAAAAAACAAGATCTTGCATGTAATACTTTCTCTGTTGTTGGAAAATGGTTATACAGCTGGTATATTTCGCGGTATTAATGTGACGCTGCCAATGCTGGTAATTTTTTATTTCTACATACTAATATTGAAACAAATATAAAAATTCCTGCAAAAAATATACAAATATAACATTATTCGCAAAAAAGAAACAAATATAAAATGTGTGATATGTTGTGAATACTTATGTGGAAGGAAGTTTAATTTTCTTATATGTGTAGGAGTTTGTAAACAACACAACATTTCTATTACAAATTCTGAATTGGTATAATTATATCGTCTAAGAAATTTGTTGTGGGGTTTTTTTCAGTTGGAATTTCAGATAACCGTCCGATAGTGAAGCCTGATTTTCTTATATCGTCTGAGAAATTTAACTATTTAATCTAAGCATCTAGAAAAGTCAAATAGAGCTCATGTGCTCATATGTTCACGAGAGAGCTCCCTTGGCCCAGTGGTATGTCGTGTAACCTCGGTTCTGAATGCAGCAGCCTAGACTCGGACCTGTGACCTTCGAAAGAGGCTGAAGCATAATGACCACTCGGACAGGAAGTGCTTTGTGTGTTCAATTGGTTAAAAGTTTTATATTATGATGCCAGTTTTTTTAATTCAAAATTCGTTTGAAAATTTTGGGCTACAAAATTCTGGAATTTCGAGAATGTTTGGAAACCGGTCTTTTTCGGCTCCACACCTGGAAAATAACGAAATTGAGAAAAAAAACTTTGATTGTAGTAGACTATAAGTTCTTAATGAGTCCAAATGTTTTAACCTACACAGTCTGTGAGATAAAAAAATATTGAATTGACCGATGAATCCATAAGGGGTGGAGGTAGCTGCATGAGCCGTTATGTACTACTCCGTACTATCTTACAACCAGCACTGAAGATTGAGGAGATGGTTGCACGGGGTTTCTTCGACCAGGCTTGATGGTGATCCATTAATAGGATATTTGATAAACTCATAATACGTACTAGTATCTTTTTTAGTGCCCGGTTGGACCGAGCTTTGGTACGTACTAGTACTCTTTTTGTTTGGCTTGTTAACGCTTTTATATTAGTTTATGAAGGGAGTACATGATAATTGATATATTCGTACATGATGTTAGAGGCCGGAGTAAACCCTGTTTTTTGAAAGAGAAAAAACGTACTACTACCTTAAAAACTGGGCGACATTGTCCTGGATGAACCGGTTGTACACGGCCATGCAGAAGTCAACCTCTTCCTGCGAATTCCAAGGGTTAATTAACAGTGTTATGCTTACTCAGAAGAGACTAGGAGTAGCAGTATATATATGCCTTGGGACGGTCCCAGTTCTGGTGGGAGAAGGCGAAGGCAGTGAGCACGCGGATTCCCCGGGCGCATGAGAGCCGCACCGTCTCCTCCAGCGCCGGCTGCAAAGCCGCGTGGCCGGCCGACGTCGGCATGCCCCGCGCGCGCGCCCACCGCGAATTCCCGTCCATGATCATCGCCACGTGATGCGGCAGCGACTCGGCCCGCAGCCCTGCCGGGACCGGGAGAATCCCCTCGGCCGGCGGGTCGGTACAGGCGCGGATGCGCAGGCATGGCGGTGCTGCCGTGCGCCTCGTTTGGAAGGGAGAAGCAGCTCGAAGAGCGTTGCGTGTTTGGAGGGAGAGCTGCATGGCGGCAACGGCAATGCACAAGTATTATTGCTGGCTTCTTGGAGCTAGCCCTGTGGAGAGTTGGGAGCAGCATAGAGTGCTACTACCATCGTTATATAGGCCGCGCTCGACAAGATAAATGAGATGCTGGGCTCCACCCACATTGGAAGGGACTCCTTTTGCATCGGGCGCGTGATATCATCTTTTGGAACATTTTCTTTTCTTGTTTACTGCCTCTTCGGGATTTGTATCAGGCTCATCTTGCAAATTAGTACATCAACCAAGGAGGAGGGTCTAGTGAAGTGCTAGAGAGTACTCCTATATTAATGCTTCATGCATGGCCTTCTCACTCCTTTCATGCATTAGTTGATTCTACATGGAGAATCAAAAATTTGACAGACTTTAATGTGGACAAAAGTATATTATTTGCATATTCCCAAAACAATGAGCCTTACAAGTACTAGAAAATTTCTGGTTTTGGATTGATCCTTTGAACCCGAAGGAAGGGAGTACGTAGCTTGATATCCACACTTTATTGGAGTAGTCAATACATTAGCGATACAAACGCTTTCTCATGAATTAATGAGCCATGCCCGGCAACCTACTTCATCTCTCATCTGGAATGGGGATGAGACTTGCCTGCTCCCTGCGCGTGCTCCCATCCGTGCTCCCGCGTACGTGACTTGATTGGGTTGGAACAAAATAAGGCCCGACCCCACCCCCTTAAAATCAGGGGGAAGATGATTAGATTAGAAAGAGAAAAAAAAGACAGCCGTAGGATGAAGTAGGAGCACGGATGGGAGCATGGGGAGGGAACAGGCAAGCTGGGTCCCTGGAATGGAACTGCAAGCAAGTCTGTGCACTCCTCATGGCAGAAAGAAACATACTTCCTCCGTCCTTAAAAGATTGTACTTTCAACTACTTTGTTAGAAGGTCAAATTATCTTAAAGTTTGACCGAGTTTATGTAAAGACATATCAATGTTTGTGAAATTAAATAGGTATTATAATAAAAAAATATATTTTATCATGAATCTAATCCTACTAACTTGATGGCAAAAATGTTGGTGTATTATTGTATAAATATGGTCAAACATAAAAAATTGACTTTTCAATTAAGTTGAAAGTATACATTTTTCGCAAAAAAAATATATACACTTTTAAGGACGGAGGGAATTATTCAAAATATGTACACCTTCCTATTATTACATGTGTGATCTGGACATTCCTCCCGTGATATCCTCTGATGGAAAGGTATTTTCTTCGGGAACCTCTGACACGGAAAGCTAACGCGTGCCAGCGAGACAGCCCAAGCATGGATTTTTTGTTGGGGGCGCTAGCCGGTTTAGTGTGCAAGCATGCCATAAAGAACGGTATGTGTTAAGTTTGAATATGTTTTTCTAAAGCAACCAATGACAAATCTTTACTTTAATCAGGAGGAATTCTAAGGCTGATCATAGTGAAAGTAACTTAGAGAGTAACATAGATGCCATATAAGCAAAAAATATGACGTGACAAGTACTTAATGATGAAAGAGGCTAATAGAGTAACATAATATGTTACCATCACATAACGATTTCCAATGCAAAATGGCTCTACAAAGCAATAAATGAAGACATCTATGTTATCACGCCTATGACACCACCCACTATGAAGATAGTAATATAAACTAGTAACATATACATGTTACTAGTTTAAGTTACTCCCCACTATGACCAGCCTAAAGGCTCCCTAGTTAAGCTAGTCATAATGGGAATAACTTAGCTAGTAACATAACACATCCCAAGACAAGTTTGCTTATGTGACACCTAGTTAATAAAAAGAGAGGTGTTTGGAGTAACATACTATTATGCTACCATCACATAGCGCTTCCCAAGAAATGTTGAGTCTATAAGCTAATAAATGCAACCACGTATGATACTACTTCTATGACACTTAGGACTATGAAGGTAGTAACATAGACTAGTGTCATACCTTAGGAGGAATTCTATGAGCATGGTTAATAGTATAGTCAACAGCCGGCTATATGAATTTGCCATGTCATTTATAGTCAATCTTACGACCCACTCATACAATAGTTAGCCGTACTAGTACTAGATCATTAATATATGACCCACATGTTTCTCTCATAAAGGGTCTTGGGGCTCGAGCTACAGCCGGCTGTAAGTTTGTAGCCCGCTTCTCTTCTCTCTCTTCTTTTCTCTCATCTAATTCAACAAAAATATATTATTTAAAGTCTTGCAGCCCGCCTACATCACCCTATTGTACTTGCTCTAAAGGTTGTCTTGGTCATTCATTTTTTAATGCAACACATACACATATACACTCACCATTATGAATGAACACACACACTCTACCAGCCCTATGAGCACCTCTAAGAGACTGGATCAACATAACATCTTAAGATTGACGAATTCACATATTTAAGTATTGGCGGTTTCCTTTGGAAAACGATAAACCTCTCCATCCCTAGATGCACATAACCGTATTAGTTGATTCAACACGCAGAGTACAAGACATAAAAACTAAGGCATGATATAAATAAAAACATATGGCTAAGTCGACTTCCATACCAACGTCTTATAAGATAGGATAACACACTCATGCCGTCATCTTCTCATTATGCGGAAAAGACGAAGACAAGGATTTTCATCCCGGGTGCCAAGACCAGCCAATGCTTGAAGGCCTGAACATCGACATGAAGACAACATCTTCAACAAGATAATGAGACGAAGTATATCACTATTGAGTCCCGACCAATGAAGCCCGGAATAAGAGTTTTCACCCCAGACATGAAGCGGTGTTCCAAACACCATCTTGCAAATGTATCTTCAGATAGTTGTGCAAATAGCAGAACACGTATTTAGTGGAGGAGGCCACACACCTCCGCATTGAAAATATTAGGCTGAGACGGCACTCGCGTCTGACATGCAACACCGTAGCTAATGCACGACCACCGAGCTCCCGGTCTAGCGCGTGCACCCCTCTACTAAAATGGATTGATCCAGCCGTAGGGTGGTACCCGCCACCACCACCACCATCTAAAAGCATATTCATCGCTCAAGCCCTAGGAATCCTCTATCACCAACCAGATCTAGGCAACGATACCAAAATCTACTACCACGTGGCCATCACAACCACAATGACACTGCCAGCGCCAATAACATCCGAGGCCGGCTTGATGACCCCAACAAAAATATGATCCACGTGAGGGGTGGTCCTATTTTCAGGCAAGCTTTGCCCGCGAGGCTCGTCCGGTGGTGGTGGGGTGAGAATGGAGGGAGGAGATGGTGGCAGCGACAGCTAGGATTTGCCCGAGCGTGCCCCTGAAGCGACATTAAGGCTACCTCCAATGCATTGGTGCTTACATAAGGTGCTCAACACATTAAAAACTTTAGCAACTAAAACCCTCAATGCATAGGTGCTTAACTTGTCTTTTTCTTTTTTGCGGGTAGGTGCTTAACTTGTCGGCGCTAAGCATCCTTCATTTAATGATTTTGTAACTAAAGCTTTTCATGTATTGGCGGGTTTCTTTCATTTAAGTGTCTTGCTTAGGTTCTCGCGCTTGGTATTGTTTCTTCCTAGGGTCATCACCACTATCTCTCTCCTCTTAATTACATTGCCATGTCAGATATTTTGCCTATATGGCAGTCTTAGCACCTGTATAAGATGAAGCATTGGGAGATGCCTAATCTTCACCTGTTTTCGCTCCCCAACCGCTAGTAAAAGAGAGTTTAACGGGTAGTATTCATTTGATCCAACGGTCATTATAAATAAGGCAAAATTCTCCTCAAGAACATAGTGGTAAATTTCTATGAGAATTAATTAAATTAGTTCCCTCCGACGCCGCCCATTCGTCCGCCACTCCAGACGCACATCACGCTCCAAGCAGTGCGCATCGTCAACACGACCTCTGCCCATGCCGATGTCGTTGCAGGTCGCGGCCTTCCACGTCCGCGGTTGTCATGGTAGCCGGCGATGCCATGCTAGATGCACTGCAGGGCGTCGCCGAATTCGACCTACTCGAACCTTGGCGCCCCCTTCTCCCTGTACCTAGGAGCAACGAGAGTAGATCCACTGTTGTCGTGGCCGGATGTTGTCGCGCATGGCACCTGACCAGCGGTTCTTGCAACCCGTTGTACGCGATTGGCCACTAGAACTAGTAGACGTCTGGTTAACAATCGATCAGGGTCATCTTGGTGCTAACTTTGCATGTCTGTATTCGAGGCCAGCTTCTTGTGATGCGGGTGTCGCGGGGTAACATGGTCAGTGAACTCCAGTGACTTGGGGAATAGTCCTTCCCAACACGACAGACCCGAGGAATTGGTTCCACGACGTCCTCGCTGTGGCTGGCCCTTCCGTCAACACACAACAGAAACAAACAATGCACTACCAAAAATGCCCCTAATTAATTAATATACCACCAAAAATTTAGTGTAGTATTGTATCGTCTGAGCCGTCGAACCACGAAAATAAACGGCCCAAATTTGGTTGATGTATCGTAAAAGGACTCCAATAAAAATATAATATATTATCTCATTGGGTTTTTTTTGAGCATCAGTACAGACATAAGCGCTCATATACACGTGCATACACTCATCCTTATGAACGCACACACGCACACCCTACCCCTATGAGCACCTCCGAGAGACCGAGCCGGCATATCATCTTGAGATTTACGAAGTCACCGTAGGCGCCTCGTCGTCGACGGGAACGTCTCCTCCCACTAAAAGCGCATCGCCGGAAATCCTGAAATAAATACAGGAATAATGCGAGCACCAGGATTTGAACCCTGGTGGGTTAGGAATACCACTGTCCACCTAACCATTTCAACCACAGATTGGTTCGCTTATCTCATTGGGTTTGGTATTCAAGCAAGAGTTTGTCCCTTTGTTTGGCCAACTTAAATTGGGTTGGCCAATGATTCTTGCTGTGTTTGGTAATACAGATCAGCAGCACGTGTGACGTATCATTGCTTCCTCTTTTCCGATAGTATAAGAGGCAGTATCTTCCATACACAGTATGATTGAATTATATACGAATCTTGATGACAATGGTACATGTGTGCGTGCTAATTAAATATTCGCTTTCCAAGTTATATACGTACATTCCTATTTGGTATGGTAACGAATTACTTCCTCTGTAAACAAATATAAAAGTATTTAGATCATTAAAGTAGTGTTCTAAACGCTCTTAGGGCATGTATAATGGTGCTATCTTAAGAGTGTCACGTAGGATCAATGATGAGGTAAAAGAGAGATAACTCATAAGAAAATACTTGTCTTCTCTTATCTATTATATACATAAAACAGAAGTCAAACAAGCCATCACATTGGCCCATATAGATTAAATTATCTTTACCGTCAATATTAGAAATCAACGGTTAAGATATAAAAGATATAGCGTTACATACAAAAATATTATCGGGTACAAAAAATTGAACATGTCATGTCTCACGTACGAAAAGTCCACCCCAAGGAAAGTACCGCAGCAATATAATGAAGAGTCCAATTTTGAGAAAAAAACATAAAATATTATCACGTACGAACAGGTCCACCCTTGACAACACAATTTGAGTCCAACTTGAGCACGTGCAGGATTATGCCCGTACGCGAATCAACCCGTGGTTGAGTTGGTTAGGTGGACAGTGGTATCCCCAAACCCACCAGGGTTCAAATCCTGGTGCTCGCATTATTTCTGGATTTATTTTAGGATTTCCGGCGATACGCTTTCAGTGGGAGGAGACGTTCCCGTCGACGACGAGGCGCCTACGATGACTTCGTAAATCTCAAGATAATATGTCGGCTCAGTCTCTCGGAGGTGCTCATAGGGGTAGGGTGTGTGTGTGCGTTCACAGGGGTGAGTGTATGCGCGTGTATATGAGCGCTTGTGTCTGTACTGATGCTCAAAAAAAAGGATTATGCCCGTACACATTATGAATAAAAGGAAACATGCGGGCTGCTCTTTCCAGGAAAAAGAATGCGCATAAACTGATAAAGTACTAGAAAAGATAAAGGAAAGTCTAGCGTCCTCTTTTTCCTAAAGAAAGATAGTCACGCTCTCCCTCAATAAAGAAAGTCTCACATTGCACCTATATATGCATGAGCTAAACGATGCGATCGTTAGACGTTTTGAAGACTATTGGAGCATGGCTTGGTTGGCACAAAGTTAAATTAGGCAGGAGTGCTCGCCGGAGATCTGGGATGACAGGACTACAAAAAGAAGCATGGTGCTAGCACGACAACAACGTAACTTGTGACAAGGCCCATCTCGGAGGCCGTCGATATCATGGTTGCAAGCACGAAGACAACACCAGGTTATCGGCGTTGTCGGCCATCCGTACAGTCAATTCAAAAGATTGTGTTAGCGCTCGACATCAGGTGCTAGCACGACAACAATGTAACTTGTGACAAGGCCCATCTCGGAGGGCGTCGACATCATGGTTGCAAGCACGAAGACAACACCAGGTTATCGGCGTTGTCGGCCATCCGTACAGTCAATTCAAAACATCGCGCTAGCGCTCGACATCAAGGTCGCAAGTATGAAGACTTGGCTAGGTGTTGTCGGCCACGACCAGATAGTCACTTGCATAGATTGCGCCGTCGAGACCGTAATGGGGTGATGCACCAGTGCGATCAAGGAGTTTTCCTTCTCTTGATGATGAGGCGCTTCCTCGGCTCGACATCAAGGTCGCAAGCATGAAGACTCGGCTAGGTTGTCGGCCACGGCCAGATAGTCACTTGCATAAATTGCGCCGTCAAGACCATAATGGGGTGATGTGCAAGTCCGACCAAGGAGTTTTCCTTTTCTTGATGATGAGGCGCTTCCTCGGCCTACGTGACCGCGGACAATACTATGGGTCAAATGAGATGCTACTCTGCCAGTCTATGTAGTACAACATGTCAACACCATTGGTGATTGCAGTGCACTCCACATATGAGAAGCATCGATGGGTGCATTGCAGGACATTCAGGTAGTTACACATTCTTGATTGCTTCACACGTACTTCCACAAAGTCTTCTCATCCTAGGAAACGTTCCACGTATAATCTACAACCATCTGTTTGAATTTGAATGCATAAAAGACATGTTTATACATACATGTGTACCCGGACTGGGCAACGCCAATCTACGACAAGCAACGGCGGCTTAAGAATTACTAGACAAGAACATTATTTCAATTGGAGCTTCAGATACATGCATGCCAAGAATGCTAAACGGCCTGCCGTACACGTCAAAGACCATAGATGAGGCTAATGAAACTTACTCCGAGGTCACATTCATAGTAGCTAGGTCCATATGTAATAATCCTGGCTATTATTATTTATCAGATTGCACTTAAAGGTGGAGATTAAAAAGGTTGTGATAAATCAAGCATAGACGTGAATAATTATCCAAACTATGAGTGCATGTGAGCAATCGGGATAGAATTCATCTAACAAATATTCGGGTTGCATTGCATGTGCTATGGTCATAAGCGGTGTCAGCAAAATACCAGGTTTGGGTTTCACTCCTTTCCTTTTTTTCCATGGATGCTTTTCCATTCTTGCACCCGTAGATTGAAATAGAAAAGCCGCACCGTCATTAACCGGATGTGACGAGAACTTGAATTTAAGTACGATCACATTTAGTTTATAAATCTTTCCCATTGATTAGTACATTTTGTGTTTTTTAATATTTCTCCATGGTAATCTTAAATATTGTTTGACAATATCATTTTTATGGTGACATGATCATTTTGTGTGCAGGAAAGTTTACAATAAAATCAGAAGAGCAAAAACTGGCTAGATGATGCAATTTTGCAGAGCATGTGAAGCCAAATCCCCCTCACGATAGACATGGGAAACCCACTCGAGCATATAGCAATTTATATCCAAGCCATAACAGATTGGATTTGGGAAAATGGGCAAAAACAGTGTGTAGTCGAAATTATATTTCAAGCTTATGGGTTTAAAACTTTTAATGTAGCGGTTTATGGAGGTGACACTGAACAAATAAAAGTAATTTATATGGGAGGGTAAATAGAACCAGTAATCCATTACGCACACTGATGAGATGTCGTTTAAGGAGGCTAATAAGAGGGGGTGTACTCTCTATACGCGCGCACGTGTGTGTGTGTGTGTGTGTGTGTGTGTGAGAGAGAGAGAGAGAGAGAGAGAGAGAGAGAGAGGTTTAACTCATAAAGATTAAAATTACTACACATAACACTATCCATGGAGTGCCTACATACTTCGCATCGTGATTGAACTAATAAAAAAATCCATGTGTCTCAAAGTTATCAGTACAATTTCCCTAACGAAAAAACACCTTTATACTCGGCTAATTTACCAGACAAAGGCATCACCAATGCATACACATAAGTACATGCATTCATGGACTATATGTTTCAACGGAAGATGTACCTTTTCACAAATACATATTTAAATTTAATCAATCTATATTATTCGTTATCAGTCAAAAAACCTTCATTAGCTTCAACCCTTTTTGCATGAAGTAAATTAGCTCAATGCATATTTTTTTTAAACTATAGTATGCAATGTTTTTTTTAGAACGAAGGCTCGCGATGAGCCCGGCTTTGAATTAACAAAGCCATCAACCGGCCAGGAATTACAACACAGGAATAAGCACAACGGCCGAACAATACAAGGGAGCACCCTAGGAAGCTTACAACTCAACGCCGAATACTAGCTCAAAACAAAAAGAGAAGCCCAAGCTAGTACACGCCGCCGACCGCAGCAAACAAGAACCGAGAATTGCGAGCAACATGAGCACAACGAGGACCTGCAGTAACAGAGTGAAGTTGTGGACATGATCGAGTCCAAGGTTGGAGGAAATCAAGCATCTTCCTTTGCTCTCGCCGTAGAGGGACCCTTCCCTCTCGCCTTGGATCGAAAGGCGCCGCCGACGGACATGAGAGACGCTCACCCTAGAGCAGGAGAGATGCCGTCCTCGAGTCCTGGAACAGTCACAGAGCACATCCTCCTAGGACATGAGCACACCTCATCTGACACACCGAAGCAACCTAGGACACCTGAAAAACAGCGGGAAAGCCACCGGGAGGAGCCACTGAAGGACGAGCAGCAAGGACATCAGGAGAGGCCGCAGAACGACGAGGAGCAGGAGTCGTCGGCTGCTGAAGAGAAACACCGGGCGTCCACGGCCAGGGACGTGCTGCTACTGCCGGGAAGAGGAACCCTATCCCCTACCGCCGGATCGCAGACGCCATACCGCCGGAGCTGAGATAGACACGCCACCGCCAAGGAGCACCGCACTTGAGGGGAGCGGGGACAGACTTCCCTGCGAGCCAGATCAACCACTGCCACCTGATAACCAGGGCCGCCCAAAAACTCCACCTTTGTCGCCCCTCACCCGAACGCACACTCCCCAGGCGGCGCCTCCAAGGAGGGCACGACGCGCAGCGCGCCGTCACCGCCCAATCCAAGAAGGATTTTGGGCTTTCACCCGGGAGGGGAGCGGGGGTGGATAGGGTTGGGATCTCAGCTGCACCTCCAAGGAGGAAGGGCGGCGCCCAAGGGCGTCGCTGCTGCCGGGCCGGACCAGCCGACCAGTGGTTTCCCACTGTCCCAAAATCGCACCACCGGGCACCCATCCACACCAATCCGGCGACCGAAGCTGCTGGAACCGGCAAGGATGAGGGAGCTGAAGGGGAGGGGAGTCGAACCTCAGATCTGACGAGGAGGGGGATCTCCACGCCGCGGCCACCAGCCGCCGTCCCACCACCCGCGTGGTCGGGAACGCCAGCTAGGACCACCCACGGACGCCGCTAGCCGGGAGGGCGCCGCCGCCGCGCCAAGGGCCGCCGCCCCAGATCTGGAGTCCTCCGCCAGGAACGGAGCGAGCAGGGCCTCGCCGCCACCGTCACCGGCGACCGCGCATGGTTTGCCGGCGGCCACCTCGGGTGGCGACGAGGGGAAAGGAGATGAGGGGTGGCGGCGCTGGG